>NW_026961533.1:0-300000 GCF_963924245.1 Chroicocephalus ridibundus
GACCTGGGGGCTGCAGACTTTTCTGGCACCCGCAGCCTCAAAACCACCCTTTCCCACATGGCGTCACGCCAGGCACAAAAATGGCCATATGTCTGGAGGTTGGTCCCACGCCCAAAGAGCCAGCAGGGAAAACTATGCCTTGTTCTAAAGCTCTTTGGGAACCGCTTGCGTAGCCCCACAGACCTGGGGGCTGCAGGCTTTCATGCTGCCTTCAGCCTCAAAACCACCCTTTCCCACTTGGCCCCGCGCCAGGCCCAGAAAAGGCCATATGTCTGGAGATTGGTCCCACGCCCAAAGAGCCAGCAGGGAAAACTATGCCTTGTTCTAAAGCTCTTTGGGAACCGCTTGCATAGCCCCACACGCCTGGGGGCTGCAGGCTTTCCTGCTGCCTTCAGCCTCAAAACCACCCTTTCCCACTTGGCGCCGCGCCAGGCCAAAAAATGGCCATATGTCTAGAGATTGGTCCCACGCCGAAAGAGTCAGCAGGGAAAACTATGCCTTGTTCTAAAGCTCTTTGGGAACCGCTTGCGTAGCCCCACACACCTGGGGGCTGCAGGCTTTCCTGCTGCCTTCAGCCTTAAAACCACCCTTTCCCACTTGGCCCCGCGCCAGGCCCAAAAATGGCCATATGTCTGGAGACTGGTTCCACGCTCAAAGAGCCAGCAGGGAAAACTATGCCTTGTTCTAAAGCTCTTTGGGAACCGCTTGCGTAGCCCCACACACCTGGGGGCTGCAGGCTTTCCTGCTGCCTTCAGCCTCAAAATCACCCTTTCCCACTTGGCGTCGCTCCAGGCACAAAAATGGCCATATGTCTGGAGATTGGTCCCACGCCGAAAGAGCCAGCAGGGAAAACTATGCCTTCTTCTAAAGCTCTTTGGGAACCGCTTGCGTAGCCCCACACACCTGGGGGCTGCAGGCTTTCCTGCTGCCTTCAGCCTCAAAACCACCCTTTCCCACTTGGCGCCGCGCCAGGCACAAAAATGGCCATATGTCTGGAGGTTGGTCCCACGCCCAAAGAGCCAGCAGGGAAAGCTATGCCTTGTTCTAAAGCTCTTTGGGAACCGCTTGCGTAGACCCACACACCTGGGGGCTGCAGGCTTTCCTGCTGCCTTCAGCCTCAAAACCACCCTTTCCCACTTGGCCCCGTGCCAGGCACAAAAATGGCCATATGTCTGGAGACTGGTCCCTTTCCCAAAGAGCCAGGAGGGAAAACTATGCCTTGTTCTAAAGCTCTTTGGGAACGGCTTGCGTGGCCCCACAGACCTGGGGTGTGCAGGCTTTCCTGCTGCCTTCAGCCTCAAAAACACCCTTTCCCACTTGGCGTCGCGCCAGGCATAAAAATGGCCATATGTCTGGAGACTGGTCCCACGCCCAAAGAGCCAGCAGGGAAAACTATGCATTGTTCTAAAGCTCTTTGGGAACCGCTTGCGTAGCCCCACAGACCTGGGGGCTGCAGGCTTTTCTGGCACCTTCAGCCTCAAAACCACCCTTTCCCACATGGCGTCACGCCAGGCACAAAAATGGCCATATGTCTGGAGGTTGGTCCCACGCCCAAAGAGCCAGCAGGGAAAACTATGCCTTGTTCTAAAGCTCTTTGGGAACCGCTTGCGTAGCCCCACACACCTGGGGGCTGCAGGCTTTCCTGCTGCCTTCAGCCTCAAAACCACCCTTTCCCACTTGGCCCCGCGCCAGGCCCAGAAAAGGCCATATGTCTGGAGATTGGTCCCACGCCCAAAGAGCCAGCAGGGAAAACTATGCCTTGTTCTAAAGCTCTTTGGGAACCGCTTGCGTAGCCCCACACACCTGGGGGCTGCAGGCTTTCCTGCTGCCTTCAGCCTCAAAATCACCCTTTCCCACTTGGCGTCGCTACAGGCACAAAAATGGCCATATGTCTGGAGATTGGTCCCACGCCGAAAGAGCCAGCAGGGAAAACTATGCCTTGTACTAAAGCTCTTTGGGAACCGCTTGCGTAGCCCCAAACACCTGGGGGCTGCAGGCTTTGCTGCTGCCTTCAGCCTCAAAACCACCCTTTCCCACTTGGCGCCGCGCCAGGCACAAAAATGGCCATATGTCTGGAGACTGGTCCCACGCCCAAAGAGCCAGCAGGGAAAGCTATGCCTTGTTCTAAAGCTCTTTGGGAACCGCTTGCGTAGACCCACAGACCTGGGGGCTGCAGGCTATCCTGCTGCCTTCAGCCTCAAAACCACCCTTTCCCACTTGGCCCCGAGCCAGGCACAAAAATGGCCATATGTCTGGAGACTGGTCCCTTTCCCAAAGAGCCAGGAGGGAAAACTATGCCTTGTTCTAAAGCTCTTTGGGAACGGCTTGCGTGGCCCCACAGACCTGGGGTGTGCAGGCTTTCCTGCTGCCTTCAGCCTCAAAACCACCCTTTCCCACTTGGCGTCGCGCCAGGCATAAAAATGGCCATATGTCTGGAGGTTGGTCCCACGCCCAAAGAGCCAGCAGGGAAAACTATGCCTTGTTCTAAAGCTCTTTGGGAACCGCTTGCGTAGTCCCACACACCTGGGGGCTGCAGGCTTTCCTGCTGCCTTCAGCCTCAAAACCACCCTTTCCCACTTGGCCCCGCGCCAGGCCCAGAAAAGGCCATATGTCTGGAGGTTGGTCCCACGCCCAAAGAGCCAGCAGGGAAAACTATGCCTTGTTCTAAAGCTCTTTGGGAACCGCTTGCATAGCCCCACACACCTGGGGGCTGCAGGCTTTCCTGCTGCCTTCAGCCTCAAAACCACCCTTTCCCACTTGGCGCCGCGCCAGGCCCAAAAATGGCCATATGTCTGGAGACTGGTCCCACGCCCAAAGAGCCAGCAGGGAAAACTATGCCTTGTTCTAAAGCTCTTTGGGAACCGCTTGCGTAGCCCCACACACCTGGGGGCTGCAGGCTTTCCTGCTGCCTTCAGCCTCAAAACCACCCTTTCCCACTTGGCCCCGCGCCAGGCCCAAAAATGGCCATATGGCTGGGGATTGGTTCCACGCCCAAAGAGCCAGCAGGGAAAACTATGCCTTGTTCTAAAGCTCTTTGGGAACCGCTTGCGTAGCCCCACAGACCTGGGGGCTGCAGGCTTTTCTGGCACCTTCAGCCTCAAAACCACCCTTTCCCACATGGCGTCACGCCAGGCACAAAAACGGCCGTATGTCTGGAGGTTGGTCCCACGCCGAAAGAGCCAGCAGGGAATACTATGCCTTGTACTAAAGCTCTATGGGAACAGCTTGCGTAGCCCCACACACCTGGGGTCTGCAGGCTTTCCTGCTGCCTTCAGCCTCAAAACCACCCTTTCCCACTTGTCCCCGCGCCAGGCACAAAAATGACCATATGTCTGGAGACTGGTCCCACGCCCAAAGAGCCAGCAGGGAAAACTATGCCTTGTTCTAAAGCTCTTTGGGAACGGCTTGCGTAGCCCCACACACCTGGGGGCTGCAGGCTTTCCTGCTGCCTTCAGCCTCAAAACCACCCTTTCCCACTTGGCCCCGTGCCAGGCACGAAAATGGTCATATGTATGGAGACTGGTCCTTTCCCAAAGAGCCAGGAGGGAAAAATATGCCTTGTTCTAAAGCTCTTTCGGAACCGCTTGCGTGGCCCCACAGACCTGGGGGGTGCAGGCTTTCCTGCTGCCTTCAGCCTCAAAAACACCCTTTCCCACATGGCGTCACGCCAGGCATAAAAATGGCCATATGTCTGGAGGTTGGTCCCACGCCCAAAGAGCCAGCAGGGAAAACTATGCCTTGTTCTAAAGCTCTTTGGGAACGGCTTGCGTAGCCCCACACACCTGGGGGCTGCAGGCTTTCCTGCTGCCTTCAGCCTCAAAACCACCCTTTCCCACTTGGCGCCGCGCCAGGCCCAGAAAAGGCCATATGTCTGGAGATTGGTCCCACGCCCAAAGAGCCAGCAGGGAAAACTATGCCTTGTTCTAAAGCTCTTTGGGAACCGCTTGCGTAGCCCCACACACCTGGGGGCTGCAGGCTTTCCTGCTGCCTTCAGCCTCAAAACCACCCTTTGCCACTTGGCGCCGTGCCAGGCACAAAAATGGCCATATGTCTGGAGACTGGTCCCACGCCCAAAGAGCCAGCAGGGAAAACTATGCCTTGTTCTAAAGCTCTTTGGGAACCGCTTGCATAGCCCCACACACCTGGGGGCTGCAGGCTTTCCTGCTGCCTTCAGCCTCAAAACCTCCCTTTCCGACTTGGCCCCGCTCCAGGCACAAAAATAGCCATATGTCTGGAGATTGGTCCCACGCCCAAAAAGCCAGCAGGGAAAAATATGCCTTGTTCTAAAGCTCTTTGGGAACGGCTTGCGTAGCCCCACACACCTGGGGGCTGCAGGCTTTCCTGCTGCCTTTAGCCTCAAAACCACCCTTTCCCACATGGCGTCACGCCAGGCACAAAAATGGCCATATGTCTGGAGATTGGTCCCACGCCCAAAGAGCCAGCAGGGAAAAATATGCCTTGTTCTAAAGCTCTTTGGGAACGGCTTGCGTAGCCCCACAGACCTGGGGGCTGCAGGCTTCCCTGCTGCCTTCAGCCTCAAAACCACCCTTTCCCACTTGGCCCCGCGCCAGGCAAAAAAATGGCCATATGTCTGGAGACTGGTCCCACGCCCAAAGAGCCAGCAGGGAAAACTATGCCTTGTTCTAAAGCTCTTTGGGAACCGCTTGCGTAGCCCCACACACCTGGGGGCTGCAGGCTTTCCTGCTGCCTTCAGCCTCAAAACCTCCATTTCCCACGTGGCCCCGCGCCAGGCCCAGAAAAGGCCATATGTCTGGAGGTTGGTCCCACGCCCAAAGAGCCAGCAGGGAAAACTATGCCTTGTACTAAAGCTCTTTGGGAACCGCTTGCGTAGCCCCAGACACCTGGGGGCTGCAGGCTTTGCTGCTGCCTTCAGCCTCAAAACCACCCTTTCCCACTTGGCGCCGCGCCAGGCACAAAAATGGCCATATGTCTGGAGACTGGTCCAACGCCCAAAGAGCCAGCAGGGAAAGCTATGCCTTGTTCTAAAGCTCTTTGGGAACCGCTTGCGTAGACCCACAGACCTGGGGGCTGCAGGCTATCCTGCTGCCTTCAGCCTCAAAACCACCCTTTCCCACTTGGCCCCGAGCCACGCACAAAAATGGCCATATGTCTGGAGACTGGTCCCTTTCCCAAAGAGCCAGGAGGGAAAACTATGCCTTGTTCTAAAGCTCTTTGGGAACGGCTTGCGTGGCCCCACAGACCTGGGGTGTGCAGGCTTTCCTGCTGCCTTCAGCCTCAAAACCACCCTTTCCCACTTGGCGTCGCGCCAGGCATAAAAATGGCCATATGTCTGGAGACTGGTCCCACGCCCAAAGAGACAGCAGGGAAAACTATGCCTTGTTCTAAAGCTCTTTGGGAACGGCTTGCGTAGCCCCACACTCCTGGGGGCTGCAGGCTTTCCTGCTGCCTTCAGCCTCAAAACCACCCTTTCCCACTTGGCCCCGCGCCAGGCCCAGAAAAGGCCATATGTCTGGAGGTTGGTCCCACGCCCAAAGAGCCAGCAGGGAAAACTATGCCTTGTTCTAAAGCTCTTTGGGAACGGCTTGCGTAGCCCCACACACCTGGGGGCTGCAGGCTTTTCTGGCACTTTCAGCCTCAAAACCACCCTTTCCCACTTGGCCCCGCGCCAGGCCCAGAAAAGGCCATATGTCTGGAGGTTGGTCCCACGCCCAAAGAGCCAGCAGGGAAAACTATGCCTTGTTCTAAAGCTCTTTGGGAACCGCTTGCATAGCCCCACACACCTGGGGGCTGCAGGCTTTCCTGCTGCCTTCAGCCTCAAAACCACCCTTTCCCACTTGGCGCCGCGCCAGGCCCAAAAATGGCCATATGTCTGGAGACTGGTCCCACGCCCAAAGAGCCAGCAGGGAAAACTATGCCTTGTTCTAAAGCTCTTTGGGAACCGCTTGCGTAGCCGCACAGACCTGGGGGCTGCAGGCTATCCTGCTGCCTTCAGCCTCAAAACCACCCTTTCCCACTTGGCCCCGTGCCAGGCACAAAAATGGCCATATGTCTGGAGACTGGTCCCTTTCGCAAAGGGCCAGGAGGGAAAACTATGCCTTGTTCTAAAGCTCTTTGGGAACCGCTTGCGTGGCCCCACAGACCTGGGGGCTGCAGACTTTCCTGCTGCCTTCAACCTCAAAAACACCCTTTCCCACTTGGCGTCGCGCCAGGCATAAAAATGGCCATATGTCTGGAGATTGGTCCCACGCCCAAAGAGCCAGCAGGGAAAACTATGCCTTGTTCTAAAGCTCTTTGGGAACCGCTTGCGTAGCCCCACACACCTGGGGGCTGCAGGCTTTTCTGGCACCTTCAGCCTCGAAACCACCCTTTCCCACATGGCGTCACGCCAGGCACAAAAATGGCCATATGTCTGGAGGTTGGTCCCACGCCCAAAGAGCCAGCAGGGAAAACTATGCCTTGTTCTAAAGCTCTTTGGGAACCGCTTGCGTAGCCCCACAGACCTGGGGGCTGCAGGCTTTCATGCTGCCTTCAGCCTCAAAACCACCCTTTCCCACTTGGCCCCGCGCCAGGCCCAGAAAAGGCCATATGTCTGGAGATTGGTCCCACGCCCAAAGAGCCAGCAGGGAAAACTATGCCTTGTTCTAAAGCTCTTTGGGAACCGCTTGCGTAGCCCCACACACCTGGGGGCTGCAGGCTTTCCTGCTGCCTTCAGCCTCAAAACCACCCTTTCCCACTTGGCGCCGCGCCAGGCCAAAAAATGGCCATATGTCTAGAGATTGGTCCCACGACGAAAGAGTCAGCAGGGAAAACTATGCCTTGTTCTAAAGCTCTTTGGGAACCGCTTGCGTAGCCCCACACACCTGGGGGCTGCAGGCTTTCCTGCTGCCTTCAGCCTTAAAACCACCCTTTCCCACTTGGCCCCGCGCCAGGCCCAAAAATGGCCATATGTCTGGAGACTGGTTCCACGCTCAAAGAGCCAGCAGGGAAAACTATGCCTTGTTCTAAAGCTCTTTGGGAACCGCTTGCGTAGCCCCACACACCTGGGGGCTGCAGGCTTTCCTGCTGCCTTCAGCCTCAAAATCACCCTTTCCCACTTGGCGTCGCTCCAGGCACAAAAATGGCCATATGTCTGGAGATTGGTCCCACGCCGAAAGAGCCAGCAGGGAAAACTATGCCTTCTTCTAAAGCTCTTTGGGAACCGCTTGCGTAGCCCCAAACACCTGGGGGCTGCAGGCTTTCCTGCTTCCTTCAGCCTCAAAACCACCCTTTCCCACTTGGCGCCGCGCCAGGCACAAAAATGGCCATATGTCTGGAGGTTGGTCCCACGCCCAAAGAGCCAGCAGGGAAAGCTATGCCTTGTTCTAAAGCTCTTTGGGAACCGCTTGCGTAGACCCACACACCTGGGGGCTGCAGGCTTTCCTGCTGCCTTCAGCCTCAAAACCACCCTTTCCCACTTGGCCCCGTGCCAGGCACAAAAATGGCCATATGTCTGGAGACTGGTCCCTTTCCCAAAGAGCCAGCAGGGAAAACTATGCCTTGTTCTAAAGCTCTTTGGGAACGGCTTGCGTGGCCCCACAGACCTGGGGTGTGCAGGCTTTCCTGCTGCCTTCAGCCTCAAAAACACCCTTTCCCACTTGGCGTCGCGCCAGGCATAAAAATGGCCATATGTCTGGAGACTGGTCCCACGCCCAAAGAGCCAGCAGGGAAAACTATGCATTGTTCTAAAGCTCTTTGGGAACTGCTTGCGTAGCCCCACACACCTGGGGGCTGCAGGCTTTTCTGGCACCTTCAGCCTCAAAACCACCCTTTCCCACAGGGCGTCACGCCAGGCACAAAAATGGCCATATGTCTGGAGGTTGGTCCCACGCCCAAAGAGCCAGCAGGGAAAACTATGCCTTGTTCTAAAGCTCTTTGGGAACCGCTTGCGTAGCCCCACACACCTGGGGGCTGCAGGCTTTGCTGCTGCCTTCAGCCTCAAAACCACCCTTTCCCACTTGGCCCCGTGCCAGGCACGAAAATGGTCATATGTATGGAGACTGGTCCTTTCCCAAAGAGCCAGGAGGGAAAAATATGCCTTGTTCTAAAGCTCTTTCGGAACCGCTTGCGTGGCCCCACAGACCTGGGGGGTGCAGGCTTTCCTGCTGCCTTCAGCCTCAAAACCACCCTTTGCCACTTGGCGCCGTGCCAGGCACAAAAATGGCCATATGTCTGGAGACTGGTCCCACGCCCAAAGAGCCAGCAGGGAAAACTATGCCTTGTTCTAAAGCTCTTTGGGAACCGCTTGCATAGCCCCACACACCTGGGGGCTGCAGGCTTTCCTGCTGCCTTCAGCCTCAAAACCTCCCTTTCCCACTTGGCCCCGCTCCAGGCACAAAAATAGCCATATGTCTGGAGATTGGTCCCACGCCCAAAAAGCCAGCAGGGAAAAATATGCCTTGTTCTAAAGCTCTTTGGGAACGGCTTGCGTAGCCCCACACACCTGGGGGCTGCAGGCTTTCCTGCTGCCTTTATCCTCAAAACCACCCTTTCCCACATGGCGTCACGCCAGGCACAAAAATGGCCATATGTCTGGAGATTGGTCCCACGCCCAAAGAGCCAGCAGGGAAAAATATGCCTTGTTCTAAAGCTCTTTGGGAACGGCTTGCGTAGCCCCACAGACCTGGGGGCTGCAGGCTTCCCTGCTGCCTTCAGCCTCAAAACCACCCTTTCCCACTTGGCCCCGCGCCAGGCAAAAAAATGGCCATATGTCTGGAGACTGGTCCCACGCCCAAAGAGCCAGCAGGGAAAACTATGCCTTGTTCTAAAGCTCTTTGGGAACCGCTTGCGTAGCCCCACACACCTGGGGGCTGCAGGCTTTCCTGCTGCCTTCAGCCTCAAAACCTCCATTTCCCACGTGGCCCCGCGCCAGGCACAAAAACGGCCATATGTCTGGAGGTTGGTCCCACGCCCAAAGAGCCAGCAGGGAAAACTATGCCTTGTACTAAAGCTCTTTGGGAACCGCTTGCGTAGCCCCAAACACCTGGGGGCTGCAGGCTTTGCTGCTGCCTTCAGCCTCAAAACCACCCTTTCCCACTTGGCGCCGCGCCAGGCACAAAAATGGCCATATGTCTGGAGACTGGTCCAACGCCCAAAGAGCCAGCAGGGAAAGCTATGCCTTGTTCTAAAGCTCTTTGGGAACCGCTTGCGTAGACCCACAGACCTGGGGGCTGCAGGCTATCCTGCTGCCTTCAGCCTCAAAACCACCCTTTCCCACTTGGCCCCGAGCCACGCACAAAAATGGCCATATGTCTGGAGACTGGTCCCTTTCCCAAAGAGCCAGGAGGGAAAACTATGCCTTGTTCTAAAGCTCTTTGGGAACGGCTTGCGTGGCCCCACAGACCTGGGGTGTGCAGGCTTTCCTGCTGCCTTCAGCCTCAAAACCACCCTTTCCCACTTGGCGTCGCGCCAGGCATAAAAATGGCCATATGTCTGGAGACTGGTCCCACGCCCAAAGAGACAGCAGGGAAAACTATGCCTTGTTCTAAAGCTCTTTGGGAACGGCTTGCGTAGCCCCACAGACCTGGGGGCTGCAGGCTTTCCTGCTGCCTTCAGCCTCAAAACCACCCTTTCCCACTTGGCCCCGCGCCAGGCCCAGAAAAGGCCATATGTCTGGAGGTTGGTCCCACGCCCAAAGAGCCAGCAGGGAAAACTATGCCTTGTTCTAAAGCTCTTTGGGAACGGCTTGCGTAGCCCCACACACCTGGGGGCTGCAGGCTTTTCTGGCACTTTCAGCCTCAAAACCACCCTTTCCGACTTGGCCCCGCGCCAGGCCCAGAAAAGGCCATATGTCTGGAGGTTGGTCCCACGCCCAAAGAGCCAGCAGGGAAAACTATGCCTTGTTCTAAAGCTCTTTGGGAACCGCTTGCATAGCCCCACACACCTGGGGGCTGCAGGCTTTCCTGCTGCCTTCAGCCTCAAAACCACCCTTTCCCACTTGGCGCCGCGCCAGGCCCAAAAATGGCCATATGTCTGGAGACTGGTCCCACGCCCAAAGAGCCAGCAGGGAAAACTATGCCTTGTTCTAAAGCTCTTTGGGAACCGCTTGCGTAGACCCACAGACCTGCGGGCTGCAGGCTATCCTGCTGCCTTCAGCCTCAAAACCACCCTTTCCCACTTGGCCCCGTGCCAGGCACAAAAATGGCCATATGTCTGGAGACTGGTCCCTTTCGCAAAGGGCCAGGAGGGAAAACTATGCCTTGTTCTAAAGCTCTTTGGGAACCGCTTGCGTGGCCCCACAGACCTGGGGGCTGCAGACTTTCCTGCTGCCTTCAACCTCAAAAACACCCTTTCCCACTTGGCGTCGCGCCAGGCATAAAAATGGCCATATGTCTGGAGATTGGTCCCACGCCCAAAGAGCCAGCAGGGAAAACTATGCCTTGTTCTAAAGCTCTTTGGGAACCGCTTGCGTAGCCCCACACACCTGGGGGCTGCAGGCTTTTCTGGCACCTTCAGCCTCGAAACCACCCTTTCCCACATGGCGTCACGCCAGGCATAAAAATGGCCATATGTCTGGAGGTTGGTCCCACGCCCAAAGAGCCAGCAGGGAAAACTATGCCTTGTTCTAAAGCTCTTTGGGAACCGCTTGCGTAGCCCCACAGACCTGGGGGCTGCAGGCTTTCATGCTGCCTTCAGCCTCAAAACCACCCTTTCCCTCTTGGCCCCGCGCCAGGCCCAGAAAAGGCCATATGTCTGGAGATTGGTCCCACGCCCAAAGAGCCAGCAGGGAAAACTATGCCTTGTTCTAAAGCTCTTTGGGAACCGCTTGCGTAGCCCCACACACCTGGGGGCTGCAGGCTTTCCTGCTGCCTTCAGCCTCAAAACCACCCTTTCCCACTTGGCGCCGCGCCAGGCCAAAAAATGGCCATATGTCTAGAGATTGGTCCCACGCCGAAAGAGTCAGCAGGGAAAACTATGCCTTGTTCTAAATCTCTTTGGGAACCGCTTGCGTAGCCCCACACACCTGGGGGCTGCAGGCTTTCCTGCTGCCTTCAGCCTCAAAACCACCCTTTCCCACTTGGCCCCGCGCCAGGCCCAAAAATGGCCATATGTCTGGAGACTGGTTCCACGCTCAAAGAGCCAGCAGGGAAAACTATGCCTTGTTCTAAAGCTCTTTGGGAACCGCTTGCGTAGCCCCACACACCTGGGGGCTGCAGGCTTTCCTGCTGCCTTCAGCCTCAAAATCACCCTTTCCCACTTGGCGTCGCTCCAGGCACAAAAATGGTCATATGTCTGGAGATTGGTCCCACGCCGAAAGAGCCAGCAGGGAAAACTATGCCTTCTTCTAAAGCTCTTTGGGAACCGCTTGCGTAGCCCCAAACACCTGGGGGCTGCAGGCTTTCCTGCTTCCTTCAGCCTCAAAACCACCCTTTCCCACTTGGCGCCGCGCCAGGCACAAAAATGGCCATATGTCTGGAGGTTGGTCCCACGCCCAAAGAGCCAGCAGGGAAAGCTATGCCTTGTTCTAAAGCTCTTTGGGAACCGCTTGCGTAGACCCACACACCTGGGGGCTGCAGGCTTTCCTGCTGCCTTCAGCCTCAAAACCACCCTTTCCCACTTGGCCCCGTGCCAGGCACAAAAATGGCCATATGTCTGGAGACTGGTCCCTTTCCCAAAGAGCCAGGAGGGAAAACTATGCCTTGTTCTAAAGCTCTTTGGGAACGGCTTGCGTGGCCCCACAGACCTGGGGTGTGCAGGCTTTCCTGCTGCCTTCAGCCTCAAAAACACCCTTTCCCACTTGGCGTCGCGCCAGGCATAAAAATGGCCATATGTCTGGAGACTGGTCCCACGCCCAAAGAGCCAGCAGGGAAAACTATGCATTGTTCTAAAGCTCTTTGGGAACCGCTTGCGTAGCCCCACAGACCTGGGGGCTGCAGGCTTTTCTGGCACCTTCAGCCTCAAAACCACCCTTTCCCACATGGCGTCACGCCAGGCACAAAAATGGCCATATGTCTGGAGGTTGGTCCCACGCCCAAAGAGCCAGCAGGGAAAACTATGCCTTGTTCTAAAGCTCTTTGGGAACCGCTTGCGTAGCCCCACACACCTGGGGGCTGCAGGCTTTCCTGCTGCCTTCAGCCTCAAAACCACCCTTTCCCACTTGGCCCCGCGCCAGGCCCAGAAAAGGCCATATGTCTGGAGATTGGTCCCACGCCCAAAGAGCCAGCAGGGAAAACTATGCCTTGTTCTAAAGCTCTTTGGGAACCGCTTGCGTAGCCCCACACACCTGGGGGCTGCAGGCTTTCCTGCTGCCTTCAGCCTCAAAATCACCCTTTCCCACTTGGCGTCGCTACAGGCACAAAAATGGCCATATGTCTGGAGATTGGTCCCACGCCGAAAGAGCCAGCAGGGAAAACTATGCCTTGTACTAAAGCTCTTTGGGAACGGCTTGCGTGGCCCCACAGACCTGGGGTGTGCAGGCTTTCCTGCTGCCTTCAGCCTCAAAAACACCCTTTCCCACTTGGCGTCGCGCCAGGCATAAAAATGGCCATATGTCTGGAGACTGGTCCCACGCCCAAAGAGCCAGCAGGGAAAACTATGCATTGTTCTAAAGCTCTTTGGGAACCGCTTGCGTAGCCCCACAGACCTGGGGGCTGCAGGCTTTTCTGGCACCTTCAGCCTCAAAACCACCCTTTCCCACATGGCGTCACGCCAGGCACAAAAATGGCCATATGTCTGGAGGTTGGTCCCACGCCCAAAGAGCCAGCAGGGAAAACTATGCCTTGTTCTAAAGCTCTTTGGGAACCGCTTGCGTAGCCCCACACACCTGGGGGCTGCAGGCTTTCCTGCTGCCTTCAGCCTCAAAACCACCCTTTCCCACTTGGCCCCGCGCCAGGCCCAGAAAAGGCCATATGTCTGGAGATTGGTCCCACGCCCAAAGAGCCAGCAGGGAAAACTATGCCTTGTTCTAAAGCTCTTTGGGAACCGCTTGCGTAGCCCCACACACCTGGGGGCTGCAGGCTTTCCTGCTGCCTTCAGCCTCAAAACCACCCTTTCCCACTTGGCCCCGCGCCAGGCCCAGAAAAGGCCATATGTCTGGAGATTGGTCCCACGCCCAAAGAGCCAGCAGGGAAAGCTATGCCTTGTTCTAAAGCTCTTTGGGAACCGCTTGCGTAGACCCACAGACCTGGGGGCTGCAGGCTATCCTGCTGCCTTCAGCCTCAAAACCACCCTTTCCCACTTGGCCCCGAGCCACGCACAAAAATGGCCATATGTCTGGAGACTGGTCCCTTTCCCAAAGAGCCAGGAGGGAAAACTATGCCTTGTTCTAAAGCTCTTTGGGAACGGCTTGCGTGGCCCCACAGACCTGGGGTGTGCAGGCTTTCCTGCTGCCTTCAGCCTCAAAACCACTCTTTCCCACTTGGCGTCGCGCCAGGCATAAAAATGGCCATATGTCTGGAGGTTGGTCCCACGCCCAAAGAGCCAGCAGGGAAAACTATGCCTTGTTCTAAAGCTCTTTGGGAACCGCTTGCGTAGCCCCACACACCTGGGGGCTGCAGGCTTTCCTGCTGCCTTCAGCCTCAAAACCACCCTTTCCCACTTGGCCCCGCGCCAGGCCCAAAAATGGCCATATGTCTGGAGACTGGTTCCACGCTCAAAGAGCCAGCAGGGAAAACTATGCCTTGTTCTAAAGCTCTTTGGGAACCGCTTGCGTAGCCCCACAGACCTGGGGGCTGCAGGCTTTTCTGGCACCTTCAGCCTCAAAACCACCCTTTCCCACATGGCGTCACGCCAGGCACAAAAATGGCCGTATGTCTGGAGGTTGGTCCCACGCCCAAAGAGCCAGCAGGGAAAACTATGCCTTGTTCTAAAGCTCTTTGGGAACCGCTTGCGTAGCCCCACACACCTGGGGGCTGCAGGCTTTCCTGCTGCCTTCAGCCTCAATACCTCCATTTCCCACGTGGCCCCGCGCCAGGCACAAAAACTGCCATATGTCTGGAGGTTGGTCCCACGCCGAAAGAGCCAGCAGGGAAAACTATGCCTTGTACTAAAGCTCTATGGGAACAGCTTGCGTAGCCCCACACACCTGGGGGCTGCAGGCTTTCCTGCTGCCTTCAGCCTCAAAACCACCCTTTCCCACTTGTCCCCGCGCCAGGCACAAAAATGACCATATGTCTGGAGACTGGGCCCACGCCCAAAGAGCCAGCAGGGAAAAATATGCCTTGTTCTAAAGCTCTTTGGGAACGGCTTGCGTGGCCCCACACACCTGGGGGCTGCAGGCTTTCCTGCTGCCTTCAGCCTCAAAACCACCCTTTCCCACTTGGCCCCGTGCCAGGCACGAAAATGGTCATATGTATGGAGACTGGTCCTTTCCCAAAGAGCCAGCAGGGAAAAATATGCCTTGTTCTAAAGCTCTTTCGGAACCGCTTGCGTGGCCCCACAGACCTGGGGGGTGCAGGCTTTCCTGCTGCCTTCAGCCTCAAAAACACCCTTTCCCACATGGCGTCACGCCAGGCATAAAAATGGCCATATGTCTGGAGGTTGGTCCCACGCCCAAAGAGCCAGCAGGGAAAACTATGCCTTGTTCTAAAGCTCTTTGGGAACGGCTTGCGTAGCCCCACACACCTGGGGGCTGCAGGCTTTCCTGCTGCCTTCAGCCTCAAAACCACCCTTTCCCACTTGGCGCCGCGCCAGGCCCAGAAAAGGCCATATGTGTGGAGATTGGTCCCACGCCCAAAGAGCCAGCAGGGAAAACTATGCCTTGTTCTAAAGCTCTTTGGGAACCGCTTGCGTAGCCCCACACACCTGGGGGCTGCAGGCTTTCCTGCTGCCTTCAGCCTCAAAACCACCCTTTGCCACTTGGCGCCGTGCCAGGCACAAAAATGGCCATATGTCTGGAGACTGGTCCCACGCCCAAGAGCCAGCAGGGAAAACTATGCCTTGTTCTAAATCTCTTTGGGAACCGCTTGCGTAGCCCCACCCACCTGGGGGCTGCAGGCTTTCCTGCTGCCTTCAGCCTCAAAACCACCCTTTCCCACTTGGCGCCGCGCCAGGCACAAAAATGGCCATATGTCTGGAGACTGGTCCCACGCCCAAAGAGCCAGCAGGGAAAACTATGCCTTGTTCTAAAGCTCTTTGGGAACCGCTTGCATAGCCCCACACACCTGGGGGCTGCAGGCTTTCCTGCTGCCTTCAGCCTCAAAACCTCCCTTTCCCACTTGGCCCCGCTCCAGGCACAAAAATAGCCATATGTCTGGAGATTGGTCCCACGCCCAAAAAGCCAGCAGGGAAAAATATGCCTTGTTCTAAAGCTCTTTGGGAACGGCTTGCGTAGCCCCACACACCTGGGGGCTGCAGGCTTTCCTGCTGCCTTTAGCCTCAAAACCACCCTTTCCCACATGGCGTCACGCCAGGCACAAAAATGGCCATATGTCTGGAGATTGGTCCCACGCCCAAAGAGCCAGCTAGGAAAAATATGCCTTGTTCTAAAGCTCTTTGGGAACGGCTTGCGTAGCCCCACAGACCTGGGGGCTGCAGGCTTCCCTGCTGCCTTCAGCCTCAAAACCACCCTTTCCCACTTGGCCCCGCGCCAGGCAAAAAAATGGCCATATGTCTGGAGACTGGTCCCACGCCCAAAGAGCCAGCAGGGAAAACTATGCCTTGTTCTAAAGCTCTTTGGGAACCGCTTGCGTAGCCCCACACACCTGGGGGCTGCAGGCTTTCCTGCTGCCTTCAGCCTCAAAACCTCCATTTCCCACGTGGCCCCGCGCCAGGCACAAAAACGGCCATATGTCTGGAGGTTGGTCCCACGCCCAAAGAGCCAGCAGGGAAAACTATGCCTTGTACTAAAGCTCTTTGGGAACCGCTTGCGGAGCCCCAAACACCTGGGGGCTGCAGGCTTTGCTGCTGCCTTCAGCCTCAAAACCACCCTTTCCCACTTGGCGCCGCGCCAGGCACAAAAATGGCCATATGTCTGGAGACTGGTCCCACGCCCAAAGAGCCAGCAGGGAAAGCTATGCCTTGTTCTAAAGCTCTTTGGGAACCGCTTGCGTAGACCCACAGACCTGGGGGCTGCAGGCTATCCTGCTGCCTTCAGCCTCAAAACCACCCTTTCCCACTTGGCCCCGAGCCAGGCACAAAAATGGCCATATGTCTGGAGACTGGTCCCTTTCCCAAAGAGCCAGGAGGGAAAACTATGCCTTGTTCTAAAGCTCTTTGGGAACGGCTTGCGTGGCCCCACAGACCTGGGGTGTGCAGGCTTTCCTGCTGCCTTCAGCCTCAAAACCACCCTTTCCCACTTGGCGTCGCGCCAGGCATAAAAATGGCCATATGTCTGGAGACTGGTCCCACGCCCAAAGAGCCAGCAGGGAAAACTATGCCTTGTTCTAAAGCTCTTTGGGAACGGCTTGCGTAGCCCCACACTCCTGCGGGCTGCAGGCTTTCCTGCTGCCTTCAGCCTCAAAACCACCCTTTCCCACTTGGCCCCGCGCCAGGCCCAGAAAAGGCCATATGTCTGGAGGTTGGTCCCACGCCCAAAGAGCCAGCAGGGAAAACTATGCCTTGTTCTAAAGCTCTTTGGGAACGGCTTGCGTAGCCCCACACACCTGGGGGCTGCAGGCTTTTCTGGCACTTTCAGCCTCAAAACCACCCTTTCCCACTTGGCCCCGCGCCAGGCCCAGAAAAGGCCATATGTCTGGAGGCTGGTCCCACGCCCAAAGAGCCAGCAGGGAAAACTATGCCTTGTTCTAAAGCTCTTTGGGAACCGCTTGCGTAGCCCCACACACCTGGGGGCTGCAGGCTTTCCTGCTGCCTTCAACCTCAAAACCACCCTTTCCCACTTGGCCCCGCGCCAGGCCCAAAAATGGCCATATGTCTGGAGACTGGTCCCACGCTCAAAGAGCCAGCAGGGAAAACTATGCCTTGTTCTAAAGCTCTTTGGGAACCGCTTGCGTAGCCCCACACACCTGGGGGCTGCAGGCTTTCCTGCTGCCTTCAGCCTCAAAACCACCCTTTCCCACTTGGCCCCGCGCCAGGCCCAAAAATGGCCATATGTCTGGAGACTGGTTCCACGCCGAAAGAGCCAGCAGGGAAAACTATGCCTTGTACTAAAGCTCTATGGGAACAGCTTGTGTAGCCCCACACACCTGGGGGCTGCAGGCTTTCCTGCTGCCTTCAGCCTCAAAACCACCCTTTCCCACTTGTCCCCGCGCCAGGCACAAAAATGACCATATGTCTGGAGACTGGTCCCACGCCCAAAGAGCCAGCAGGGAAAACTATGCCTTGTTCTAAAGCTCTTTGGGAACCGCTTCCGTAGCCCCACACACCTGGGGGCTGCAGGCTTTCCTGCTGCCTTCAGCCTCAAAACCAACCTTTCCCACTTGGCCCCGTGCCAGGCACGAAAATGGTCATATGTATGGAGACTGGTCCTTTCCCAAAGAGCCAGGAGGGAAAAATATGCCTTGTTCTAAAGCTCTTTCGGAACCGCTTGCGTGGCCCCACAGACCTTGGGGGTGCAGGCTTTCCTGTTGCCTTCAGCCTCAAAAACACCCTTTCCCACATGGCGTCACGCCAGGCATAAAAATGGCCATATGTCTGGAGGTTGGTCCCACGCCCAAAGAGCCAGCAGGGAAAACTATGCCTTGTTCTAAAGCTCTTTGGGAACCGCTTGCGTAGCCCCACAGACCTGGGGGCTGCAGGCTTTCCTGCTGCCTACAGCCTCAAAACCACCCTTTCCCACTTGGCGCCGCGCCAGGCCCAGAAAAGGCCATATGTCTGGAGATTGGTCCCACGCCCAAAGAGCCAGCAGGGAAAACTATGCCTTGTTCTAAAGCTCTTTGGGAACCGCTTGCGTAGCCCCACACACCTGGGGGCTGCAGGCTTTCCTGCTGCCTTCAGCCTCAAAACCTCCCTTTCCCACTTGGCCCCGCGCCAGGCTAAAAAATGGCCATATGTCTGGAGATTGGTCCCACGCCCAAAGAGCCAGCAGGGAAAACTATGCCTTGTTCTAAAGCTCTTTGGGAACCGCTTCCGTAGCCCCACACACCTGGGGGCTGCAGGCTTTCCTGCTGCCTTCAGCGTCAAAACCACCCTTTCCCACATGGCGTCACGCCAGGCACAAAAATGGCCATATGTCTGGAGATTGGTCCCACGCCCAAAGAGCCAGCAGGGAAAACAATGCCTTGTTCTAAAGCTCTTTGGGAACGGCTTGCGTAGCCCCACACACCTGGGGGCTGCAGGCTTTCCTGCTGCCTTCAGCCTCAAAACCACCCTTTGCCACTTGGCGCCGTGCCAGGCACAAAAATGGCCATATGTCTGGAGACTGGTCCCACGCCCAAGAGCCAGCAGGGAAAACTATGCCTTGTTCTAAAGCTCTTTGGGAACCGCTTGCGTAGCCCCACACACCTGGGGGCTGCAGGCTTTCCTGCTGCCTTCAGCCTCAAAACCACCCTTTCCCACTTGGCCCCGCGCCAGGCACAAAAATGGCCATATGTCTGGAGACTGGTCCCACGCCCAAAGAGCCAGCAGGGAAAACTATGCCTTGTTCTAAAGCTCTTTGGGAACCGCTTGCGGAGCCCCACACACCTGGGGGCTGCAGGCTTTCCTGATGCCTTCAGCCTCAAAACCTCCCTTTCCCACTTGGCCCCGTTCCAGGCACAAAAATAGCCATATGTCTGGAGATTGGTCCCACGCCGAAAGAGCCAGCAGGGAAAAATATGCCTTGTACTAAAGCTCTTTGGGAACGGCTTGCGTAGCCCCACACACCTGGGGGCTGCAGGCTTTCCTGCTGCCTTTATCCTCAAAACCACCCTTTCCCACATGGCGTCACGCCAGGCACAAAAATGGCCATATGTCTGGAGATTGGTCCCACGCCCAAAGAGCCAGCAGGGAAAACTATGCCTTGTTCTAAAGCTCTTTGGGAACGGCTTGCGTAGCCCCACACACCTGGGGGCTGCAGGCTTTCCTGCTGCCTTCAGCCTCAAAACCACCCTTTCCCACTTGGCCCCGCGCCAGGCACAAAAATGGCCATATGTCTGGAGACTGGTCCCACGCCCAAAGAGCCAGCAGGGAAAACTATGCCTTGTTCTAAAGCTCTTTGGGAACCACTTGCGTAGCCCCACACACCTGGGGGCTGCAGGCTTTCCTGCTGCCTTCAGCCTCAAAACCACCCTTTCCCACTTGGTGCAGCGCCAGGCCCAGAAAAGGCCATATGTCTGGAGATTGGTCCCACGTCCAAAGAGCCAGCAGGGAAAACTATGCCTTGTTCTAAAGCTCTTTGGGAACCGCTTGCGTAGCCCCACAGACCTGGGGGCTGCAAGCTTTCCTGATGCCTTCAGCCTCAAAACCTCCCTTTCCCACTTGGCCCCGCTCCAGGCACAAAAATGGCCATATGTCTGGAGATTGGTCCCACGCCGAAAGAGCCAGCAGGGAAAAATATGCCTTGTACTAAAGCTCTTTGGGAACGGCTTGCGTAGCCCCACACACCTGGGGGCTGCAGGCTTTCCTGCTGCCTTCAGCCTCAAAACCACCCTTTCCCACATGGCGTCACGCCAGGCACAAAAATGGCCATATGTCTGGAGGTTGGTCCCACGCCCAAAGAGCCAGCAGGGAAAACTATGCCTTGTTCTAAAGCTCTTTGGGAACGGCTTGCGTAGCCCCACACACCTGGGGGCTGCAGGCTTTCCTGCTGCCTTCAGCCTCAAAACCACCCTTTCCCACTTGCCACCGCGCCAGGCACAAAAATGGCCATATGTCTGGAGATTGGTCCCACGCCCAAAGAGCCAGCAGGGAAAACTATGCCTTGTTCTAAAGCTCTTTAGGAACCGCTTGCGTAGCCCCACACACCTGGGGGTGCAGGCTTTCCTGCTGCCTTCAGCCTCAAAACCACCCTTTCCCACATGGCGTCACGCCAGGCCCAAAAATGGCCATATGTCTAGAGACTGGTCCCACGCCCAAAGAGCCAGCAGGGAAAACTATGCCTTGTTCTAAAGCTCTTTGGGAACCGCTTGCGTAGCCCCACACACCTCGGGGCTGCAGGCTTTCCTGCTGCCATCAGCCTCAAAACCACCCTTTGCCACTTGGCGCCGCGCCAGGCACAAAAATGGCCATATGTCTGGAGACTGGTCCCTTTCCCAAAGAGCCAGGAGGGAAAACTATGCCTTGTTCTAAAGCTCTTTGGGAACCGCTTGCGTAGCCCCACACACCTGGAGGCTGCAGGCTTTTCTCGCGCTTTCAGCCTCAAAACCACCCTTTCCCTCATGGCATCACGCCAGGCACAAAAATGGCCATATGTCTGGAGACTGGTCCCACGCCCAAAGAGCCAGCAGGGAAAACTATGCCTTGTTCTAAAGCTCTTTGGGAACCTCTTGCGGAGCCCCACACACCTGGGGGCTGCAGGCTTTCCTGCTGCCTTCAGCCTCAAAACCACCCTTTCCCACTTGGCGCCGCGCCAGGCCCAGAAAAGGCCATATGTCTGGAGACTGGTCCCACGCCCAAAGAGCCAGCAGGGAAAACTATGCCTTGTTCTAAAGCTCTTTGGGAACGGCTTGCGTAGCCCCACACACCTGGGGGCTGCAGGCTTTCCTGCTGCCTTTAGCCTCAAAACCACCCTTTCCCACTTGGCCCCGCGCCAGGCACAAAAATGGCCATATGTCTGGAGGTTGGTCCCACGCCCAAAGAGCCAGCAGGGAAAACTATGCCTTGTTCTAAAGCTCTTTGGGAACCGCTTGCGTAGCCCCACAGACCTGGGGGCTGCAGGCTTTCCTGCTGCCTTCAGCCTCAAAACCACCCTTTCCCACATGGCGTCACGCCAGGCACAAAAATGGCCATATGTCTGGAGGTTGGTCCCACGCCCAAAGAGCCAGCAGGGAAAACTATGCCTTGTTCTAAAGCTCCTCGGGAACCACTTGCGTAGCCCCACACACCTGGGGGCTGCAGGCTTTCCTGCTGCCTTCAGCCTCAAAACCACCCTTTCCCACTTGCCACCGCGCCAGGCACAAAAATGGCCATATGTCTGGAGATTGGTCCCACGCCCAAAGAGCCAGCAGGGAAAACTATGCCTTGTTGTAAAGCTCTTTAGGAACCGCTTGCATAGCCCCACACACCTGGGGGTGCAGGCTTTCCTGCTGCCTTCAGCCTCAAAAACAACCCTTTCCCACATGGCGTCACGCCAGGCACAAAAATGGCCATATGTCTGGAGATTGGTCCCACGCCGAAAGAGCCAGCAGGGAAAACTATGCCTTCTTCTAAAGCTCTTTGGGAACGGCTTGCGTAGCCCCACACACCTCGGGGCTGCAGGCTTTCCTGCTGCCTTCAGCCTCAAAACCACCCTTTGCCACTTGGCCCCGCGCCAGGCACAAAATTGGCCATATGTCTGGAGACTGGTCCCTTTCCCAAAGAGCCAGCAGGGAAAACTATGCCTTGTTCTAAAGCTCTTTGGGAACCGCTTGCGTAGCCCCACACACCTGGGGTGTGCAGGCTTTCCTGCTGCCTTCAGCCTCAAAACCTCCCTTTCCCACTTGGCCCCGCTCCAGGCACAAAAATGGCCATATGTCTGGAGATTGGTCCCATGCCCAAAGAGCCAGCAGGGAAAACTATGCCTTGTACTAAAGCTCTTTGGGAACGGCTTGCGTAGCCCCACAGACCTGGGGGCTGCAGGCTTTCCTGCTGCCTTCAGCCTCAAAACCACCCTTTCCCACATGGCGTCACGCCAGGCACAAAAATGGCCATATGTCTGGAGATTGGTCCCACGCCCAAAGAGCCAGCAGGGAAAACTATGCCTTGTTCTAAAGCTCTTTGGGAACGGCTTGCATAGCCCCACAGACCTGGGGGCTGCAGGCTTTCCTGATGCCTTATGCCTCAAAAGCACCCTTTCCCACATGGCGTCACGCCAGGCACAAAAATGGCAATATGTCTGGAGATTGGTCCCACGCCCAAAGAGCCAGCAGGGAAAACTATGCCTTGTTCTAAAGCTCTTTGGGAACGGCTTGCATAGCCCCACACACCTGGGGGCTGCAGGCTTTCCTGCTGCCTTCAGCCTCAAAACCACCCTTTCCCACATGGCGTCACGCCAGGCATAAAAATGGCCATGTGTCTGGAGGTTGGTCCCACGCCCAAAGAGCCAGCAGGGAAAACTATGCCTTGTTCTAAAGCTCCTCGGGAACCACTTGCGTAGCCCCACACACCTGGGGGCTGCAGGCTTTCCTGCTGCCTTCAGCCTCAAAACCACCCTTTCCCACTTGCCACCGCGCCAGGCACAAAAATGGCCATATGTCTGGAGATTGGTCCCACGCCCAAAGAGCCAGCAGGGAAAACTATGCCTTGTTGTAAAGCTCTTTAGGAACCGCTTGCATAGCCCCACACACCTGGGGGTGCAGGCTTTCCTGCTGCCTTCAGCCTCAAAAACAACCCTTTCCCACATGGCGTCACGCCAGGCACAAAAATGGCCATATGTCTGGAGATTGGTCCCACGCCGAAAGAGCCAGCAGGGAAAACTATGCCTTCTTCTAAAGCTCTTTGGGAACGGCTTGCGTAGCCCCACACACCTCGGGGCTGCAGGCTTTCCTGCTGCCTTCAGCCTCAAAACCACCCTTTGCCACTTGGCGCCGCGCCAGGCACAAAAATGGCCATATGTCTGGAGACTGGTCCCTTTCCCAAAGAGCCAGCAGGGAAAACTATGCCTTGTTCTAAAGCTCTTTGGGAACCGCTTGCGTAGCCCCACACACCTGGGGTGTGCAGGCTTTCCTGCTGCCTTCAGCCTCAAAACCTCCCTTTCCCACTTGGCCCCGCTCCAGGCACAAAAATGGCCATATGTCTGGAGATTGGTCCCATGCCCAAAGAGCCAGCAGGGAAAACTATGCCTTGTACTAAAGCTCTTTGGGAACGGCTTGCGTAGCCCCACAGACCTGGGGGCTGCAGGCTTTCCTGCTGCCTTCAGCCTCAAAACCACCCTTTCCCACATGGCGTCACGCCAGGCACAAAAATGGCCATATGTCTGGAGATTGGTCCCACGCCCAAAGAGCCAGCAGGGAAAACTATGCCTTGTTCTAAAGCTCTTTGGGAACGGCTTGCATAGCCCCACAGACCTGGGGGCTGCAGGCTTTCCTGATGCCTTATGCCTCAAAAGCACCCTTTCCCACATGGCGTCACGCCAGGCACAAAAATGGCAATATGTCTGGAGATTGGTCCCACGCCCAAAGAGCCAGCAGGGAAAACTATGCCTTGTTCTAAAGCTCTTTGGGAACGGCTTGCATAGCCCCACACACCTGGGGGCTGCAGGCTTTCCTGCTGCCTTCAGCCTCAAAACCACCCTTTCCCACATGGCGTCACGCCAGGCATAAAAATGGCCATGTGTCTGGAGGTTGGTCCCACGCCCAAAGAGCCAGCAGGGAAAACTATGCCTTGTTCTAAAGCTCTTTGGGAACCGCTTGCGTAGCCCCACACACCTGGGGGCTGCAGGCTTTCCTGCTGCCTTCAGCCTCAAAACCACCCTTTCCCACATTGCGCCGCGCCAGGTCCAGAAAAGGCCATATGTCTGGAGATTGGTCCCACGCCCAAAGAGCCAGCAGGGAAAAATATGCCTTGTTCTAAAGCTCTTTGGGAACGGCTTGCGTAGCCCCACAGACCTGCGGGCTGCAGGCTTTCCTGCTGCCTTCAGCCTCAAAACCACCCTTTCCCACTTGGCGCCATGCCAGGCACAAAAATGGCCATATGTCTCGAGACTGGTCCCTTTCCCAAAGAGCCATGAGGGAAAACTATGCCTTGTTCTAAAGCTCTTTGGGAACCGCTTGCGTAGCCCCACACACCTGGGGGCTGCAGGCTTTTCTCGCGCTTATAGCCTCAAAACCACCCTTTCCCTCATGGCATCACGCCAGGCACAAAAATGGCCATATGTCTGGAGACTGGTCCCACGCCCAAAGAGCCAGCAGGGAAAACTATGCCTTGTTCTAAAGCTCTTTGGGAACCGCTTGCGTAGCCCCACACACCTGGGGGCTGCAGACTTTCCTGCTGCCTTCAGCCTCAAAACCACCCTTTCCCACTTGGCGCCGCGCCAGGCCCAAGAATGGCCATATGTCTGGAGACTGGTCCCACGCCCAAGAGCCAGCAGGGAAAACTATGCCTTGTTCTAAAGCTCTTTGGGAACCGCTTGCGTAGCCCCACACACCTGGGGGCTGCAGGCTTTCCTGCTGCCTTCAGCCTCAAAACCACCCTTTCCCACTTGGCCCCGCGCCAGGCACAAAAATGGCCATATGTCTGGAGACTGGTCCCTTTCCCAAAGAGCCAGCAGGGAAAACTATGCCTTGTTCTAAAGCTCTTTGGGAACCGCTTCCGTAGCCCCACACACCTGGGAGCTGCAGGCTTTCCTGCTACCTTCAGCCTCAAAACCACCCTTTCCCACTTGGCGCCGCGCCAGGCACAAAAATGGCCATATGTCTAGAGACTGGTCCCTTTCCCAAAGAGCCAAGAGGGAAAACTATGCCTTGTTCTAAAGCTCTTTGGGAACCGCTTGCGTAGCCCCACACACCTGGGGGCTGCAGGCTTTTCTCGCGCTTTCAGCCTCAAAACCACCCTTTCCCTCATGGCATCACGCCAGGCACAAAAATGGCCATATGTCTGGAGACTGGTCCCACGCCCAAAGAGCCAGCAGGGAAAACTATGCCTTGTTCTAAAGCTCTTTGGGAACCGCTTGCGTAGCCCCACAGACCTGGGGGCTGCAGGCTTTCCTGCTGCCTTCAGCCTCAAAACCACCCTTTCCCACTTGGCCCCGCGCCAGGCCCAGAAAAGGCCATATGTCTCGAGATTGGTCCCACGCCCAAAGAGCCAGCAGGGAAAACTATGCCTTGTTCTAAAGCTCTTTGGGAACCGCTTGCGTAGCCCCACACACCTGGGGGCTGCAAGCTTTCCTGCTGCCTTCAGCCTCAAAACCTCCCTTTCCCACTTGGCCCCGCGCCAGGCAGAAAAACGGCCATATGTCTGGAGATTGGTCCCACGCCCAAAGAGCCAGCAGGGAAAACTATGCCTTGTTCTAAAGCTCTTTGGGAACCGCTTGCGTAGCCCCACAGACCTGGGGGCTGCAGGCTTTCCTGCTGCCTTCAGCCTCAAAACCACCCTTTCCCACTTGGCGCCGCGCCAGGCCCAAAAATGGCCATATGTCTGGAGACTGGTCCCACGCCCAAGAGCCAGCAGGGAAAACTATGCCTTGTTCTAAAGCTCTTTGGGAACCGCTTGCGTAGCCCCACACACCTGGGGGCTGCAGGCTTTCCTGCTGCCTTCAGCCTCAAAACCACCCTTTCCCACTTGGCCCCGCGCCAGGCACAAAAATGGCCATATGTCTGGAGACTGGTCCCACGCCCAAAGAGCCAGCAGGGAAAAATATGCCTTGTTCTAAAGCTCTTTGGGAACCGCTTGCGTAGCCCCACACACCTGGGGGCTGCAGGCTTTCCTGCTGCCTTTAGCCTCAAAACCACCCTTTCCCACATGGCGTCACGCCAGGCACAAAAATGGCCATATGTCTGGAGATTGGTCCCACGCCCAAAGAGACAGCAGGGAAAAATATGCCTTGTTCTAAAGCTCTTTGGGAACGGCTTGCGTAGCCCCACACACCTGGTGGCTGCAGGCTTTCCTGCTGCCTTCAGCCTCAAAACCACCCTTTCCCACTTGGCCCCGCGCCAGGCACAAAAATGGCCATATGTCTGGAGACTGGTCCCACGCCCAAAGAGCCAGCAGGGAAAACTATGCCTTGTTCTAAAGCTCTTTGGGAAGTGCTTGCGTAGCCCCACAGACCTGGGGGCTGCAGGCTTTCCTGCTGCCTTCAGCCTCAAAACCTCCATTTCCCACGTGGCCCCGCGCCAGGCACAAAAACGGCCATATGTCTGGAGGTTGTTCCCACGCCCAAAGAGCCAGCAGGGAAAACTATGCCTTGTACTAAAGCTCTTTGGGAACCGCTTGCGTAGCCCCACACACCTGGGGGCTGCAGGCTTTCCTGATGCCTTCAGCCTCAAAACCACCCTTTCCCACATGGCGTCACGCCAGGCACAAAAATGGCCATATGTCTGGAGACTGGTCCCACGCCCAAAGAGCCAGCAGGGAAAAATATGCCTTGTTCTAAAGCTCTTTGGGAACGGCTTGCGTAGCCCCACACACCTGGGGGCTGCAGGCTTTCCTGCTGCCTTTAGCCTCAAAACCACCCTTTCCCACATGGCGTCACGCCAGGCACAAAAATGGCCATATGTCTGGAGATTGGTCCCACGCCCAAAGAGACAGCAGGGAAAAATATGCCTTGTTCTAAAGCTCTTTGGGAACGGCTTGCGTAGCCCCACACACCTGGGGGCTGCAGGCTTTCCTGCTGCCTTCAGCCTCAAAACCACCCTTTCCCACTTGGCCCCGCGCCAGGCACAAAAATGGCCATATGTCTGGAGACTGGTCCCACGCCCAAAGAGCCATCAGGGAAAACTATGCCTTGTTGTAAAGCTCTTTGGGAAGTGCTTGCGTAGCCCCACAGACCTGGGGGCTGCAGGCTTTCCTGCTGCCTTCAGCCTCAAAACCTCCATTTCCCACGTGGCCCCGCGCCAGGCACAAAAACGGCCATATGTCTGGAGGTTGTTCCCACGCCCAAAGAGCCAGCAGGGAAAACTATGCCTTGTACTAAAGCTCTTTGGGAACCGCTTGCGTAGCCCCACACACCTGGGGGCTGCAGGCTTTCCTGATGCCTTCAGCCTCAAAACCACCCTTTCCCACATGGCGTCACGCCAGGCACAAAAATGGCCATATGTCTGGAGGTTGGTCCCACGCCCAAAGAGCCAGCAGGGAAAACTATGCCTTGTTCTAAAGCTCTTTGGGAACCGCTTGCGTAGCCCCACACACCTGGGGGCTGCAGGCTTTCCTGCTGCCTTCAGCGTCAAAACCACCCTTTCCCACATGGCGTCACGCCAGGCCCAGAAAAGGCCATATGTCTGGAGGTTGGTCCCACGCCCAAAGAGCCAGCAGGGAAAACTATGCCTTGTTCTAAAGCTCTTTGGGAACCGCTTGCGTAGCCCCACACACCTGGGGGCTGCAAGCTTTCCTGCTGCCTTCAGCCTCAAAACCTCCCTTTCCCACTTGGCCCCGCGCCAGGCACAAAAATGGCCATATGTCTGGAGACTGGTCCCACGCCCAAAGAGCCAGCAGGGAAAACTATGCCTTGTTCTAAAGCTCTTTGGGAACCGCATGCGTGGCCCCACAGACCTGGGGGCTGCAGGCTTTCCTGCTGCCTTCAGCCTCAAAACCTCCCTTTCCCACTTGGCCCCGCTCCAGGCACAAAAATGGCCATATGTCTGGAGATTGGTCCCACGCCCAAAGAGCCAGCAGGGAAAACTATGCCTTGTACTAAAGCTCTTTGGGAACCGCTTGCGTAGCCCCACACACCTGGGGGCTGCAGGCTTTCCTGCTGCCTTCAGCCTCAAAACCACCCTTTCCCACTTGGCCCCGCGCCAGGCACAAAAATGGCCATATGTCTGGAGATTGGTCCCACGCCGAAAGAGCCAGCAGGGAAAACTATGCCTTGTTCTAAATCTCTTTGGGAACCGCTTGCGTAGCCCCACAGACCTGGGGGCTGCAGGCTTTCCTGCTGCCTTCAGCCTCAAAACCACCCTTTCCCACTTGGCTTCGCGCCAGGCACAAAAATGGCCATATGTCTGGAGACTGGTCCCACGCCACAGAGCCAGCAGGGAAAACTATGCCTTGTTGTAAAGCTCTTTGGGAACCGCTTGCGTAGCCCCACACACCTGGGGGCTGCAGGCTTTCCTGCTGCCTTCAGCCTCAAAACCACCCTTTCCCACTTGGCCCCGCGCCAGGCCCAAAAATGGCCATATGTCTGGAGACTGGTCCCACGCCCAAAGAGCCAGCAGGGAAAACTATGCCTTGTTCTAAAGCTCTTTGGGAACTGCTTGCGTAGCCCCACACACCTGGGGGCTGCAGGCTTTCCTGCTGCCTTCAGCCTCAAAACCTCCATTTCCCACTTGGCGCCGCGCCAGGCACAAAAACGGCCATATGTCTGGAGATTGGTCCCACGCCCAAAGAGCCAGCAGGGAAAACTATGCCTTGTACTAAAGCTCTTTGGGAACCGCTTGCGTAGCCCCACAGGCCTGGGGGCTGCAGGCTTTCCTGCTGCCTTCAGCCTCAAAACCACCCTTTCCCACTTGGCGTCGCGCCAGGCACAAAAATGGCCATATGTCTGGAGACTGGTCCCACGCCCAAAGAGCCAGCAGGGAAAACTGTGCCTTGTTCTAAAGCTCTTTGGGAACCGCTTGCGTAGCCCCACACACCTGGGGGCTGCAGGCTTTCCTGCTGCCTTCAGCCTCAAAACCACCCTTTTCCAGATGGCGTCACGCCAGGCACAAAAATGGCCATATGTCTGGAGGTTGGTCCCACGCCCAAAGAGCCAGCAGGGAAAACTATGCCTTGTTCTAAAGCTCTTTGGGAACGGCTTGCGTAGCCCCACACACCTGGGCCTGCAGGCTTTCCTGCTGCCTTCAGCCTCAAAACCACCCTTTCCCACTTGGCGCCGCGCTAGGTCCAGAAAAGGCCATATGTCTGGAGATTGGTCCCACGCCCAAAGAGCCAGCAGGGAAAACTATGCCTTGTTCTAAAGCTCTTTGGGAACGGCTTGCGTTGCCCCACAGACCTGGGGGCTGCAGGCTTTCCTGCTGCCTTCAGCCTCAAAACCACCCTTTGCCACTTGGCGCCGCACCAGGCACAAAAATGGCCATATGTCTGGAGACTGGTCCCTTTCCCAAAGAGCCAGGAGGGAAAACTATGCCTTGTTCTAAAGCTCTTTGGGAACCGCTTGCGTAGCCCCACACACCTGGGGGCTGCAGGCTTTCCTGCTGCCTTCAGCCTCAAAACCTCCATTTTCCACGTGACCCCGCGCCAGGCACAAAAATGGCCATATGTCTGGAGGTTGGTCCCACCCCCAAAGAGCCAGCAGGGAAAAATATGCCTTGTTCTAAAGCTCTTTGGGAACGGCTTGCGTAGCCCCACAGACCAGGGGGCTGCAGGCTTTCCTGCTGCCTTCAGCCTCAAAACCACCCTTTCCCACTTGGCCCCGCGCCAGGCACAAAAATGGCCATATGTCTGGAGACTGGTCCCACGCCCAAAGAGCCAGCAGGGAAAAATATGCCTTGTTCTAAAGCTCTTTGGGAACAGCTTGCGTAGCCCCACAGACCTGCAGGCTGCAGGCTTTCCTGCTGCCTTAAGCCTCAAAAGCACCCTTTCCCACATGCCGTCACGCCAGGCACAAAAATGGCCATATGTCTGGAGATTGGTCCCACGCCCAAAGAGCCAGCAGGGAAAACTATGCCTTGTTCTAAAGCTCTTTGGGAACCGCTTGCATAGCCCCAGACACCTGCAGGCTGCAGGCTTTCCTGCTGCCTTAAGCCTCAAAAGCACCCTTTCCCACATGCCGTCACGCCAGGCACAAAAATGGCCATATGTCTGGAGATTGGTCCCACGCCCAAAGAGCCAGCAGGGAAAACTATGCCTTGTTCTAAAGCTCTTTGGGAACCGCTTGCATAGCCCCACACACCTGGGGGCTGCAGGCTTTCCTGCTGTCTTCAGCCTCAAAACAACCCTTTCCCACTTGGCGCCGCGCCAGGCCCAAAAATGGCCATATGTCTAGAGATTGGTCCCACGCCGAAAGAGCCAGCAGGGAAAACTATGCCTTGTTCTAAAGCTCTTTGGGAACCGCTTCCGTAGCCCCACAGACCTGGGGGCTGCAGGCTTTCCTGCTGCCTTTAGCCTCAAAACCACCCTTTCCCACTTGGCCCCGCGCCAGGCACAAAAATGGCCATATGTCTGGAGACTGGTCCCTTTCCCAAAGAGCCAGCAGGGAAAACTATGCCTTGTTCTAAAGCTCTTTGGGAACCGCTTGCGTAGCCCCACAGACCTGCGGGCTGCAGGCTTTCCTGCTGCCTTCAGCCTCAAACCTCCATTTCCCACGTGGCCCCGCGCGAGGCCCAAAAACGGCCATATGTCTGGAGGTTGGACCCACGCGCAAAGAGCCAGCAGGGAAAACTATGCCTTGTACTAAAGCTCTTTGGGAACCGCTTGCGTAGCACCACAGACCTGCGGGCTGCAGACTTTCCTGCTGCCTTCAGCCTCAAAACCACCCTTTCCCACTTGGCGACACGCCAGGCACAAAAATGGCCATATGTCTGGAGACTGGTCCCACGCCCAAAGAGCCAGCAGGGAAAACTATGCCTTGTTGTAAAGCTCTTTGGGAACGGCTTGCGTTGCCCCACAGACCTGGGGGCTGCAGGCTTTCCTGCTGCCTTCAGCCTCAAAACCACGCTTTGCCACTTGGCGCCGCACCAGGCACAAAAATGGCCATATGTCTGGAGATTGGTCCCACGCCCAAAGAGCCAGCAGGGAAAAATATGCCTTGTTCTAAAGCTCTTTGGGAACCGCTTGCGTAGCCACACACACCTGGGGGCTGCAGGCTTTCCTGCTGCCTTCAGCCTCAAAACCACCCTTTCCCACTTGGCCCCGCGCCAGGCACAAAAATGGCCATATGTCTGGAGACTGGTCCCACGCCCAAAGAGCCAGCAGGGAAAACTATGCCTTGTTCTAAAGCTCTTTGGGAACGGCTTGCGTAGCCCCACAGACCTGGGGGCTGCAGGCTTTCCTGCTGCCTTCAGCCTCAAAACCTCCATTTCCCACGTGGCGCCGCGCCAGGCACAAAAACGGCCATATGTCTGGAGATTGGTCCCACGCCCAAAGAGCCAGCAGGGAAAACTATGCCTTGTACTAAAGCTCTTTGGGAACCGCTTGCGTAGCCCCACAGGCCTGGGGGCTGCAGGCTTTCCTGCTGCCTTCAGCCTCAAAACCACCCTTTCCCACTTGGCGTCGCGCCAGGCACAAAAATGGCCATATGTCTGGAGACTGGTCCCACGCCCAAAGAGCCAGCAGGGAAAACTGTGCCTTGTTCTAAAGCTCTTTGGGAACCGCTTGCGTAGCCCCACACACCTGGGGGCTGCAGGCTTTCCTGCTGCCTTCAGCCTCAAAACCACCCTTTTCCAGATGGCGTCACGCCAGGCACAAAAATGGCCATATGTCTGGAGGTTGGTCCCACGCCCAAAGAGCCAGCAGGGAAAACTATGCCTTGTTCTAAAGCTCTTTGGGAACGGCTTGCGTAGCCCCACACACCTGGGCCTGCAGGCTTTCCTGCTGCCTTCAGCCTCAAAACCACCCTTTCCCACTTGGCGCCGCGCTAGGTCCAGAAAAGGCCATATGTCTGGAGATTGGTCCCACGCCCAAAGAGCCAGCAGGGAAAACTATGCCTTGTTCTAAAGCTCTTTGGGAACGGCTTGCGTTGCCCCACAGACCTGGGGGCTGCAGGCTTTCCTGCTGCCTTCAGCCTCAAAACCACCCTTTGCCACTTGGCGCCGCACCAGGCACAAAAATGGCCATATGTCTGGAGACTGGTCCCTTTCCCAAAGAGCCAGGAGGGAAAACTATGCCTTGTTCTAAAGCTCTTTGGGAACCGCTTGCGTAGCCCCACACACCTGGGGGCTGCAGGCTTTCCTGCTGCCTTCAGCCTCAAAACCTCCATTTTCCACGTGACCCCGCGCCAGGCACAAAAATGGCCATATGTCTGGAGGTTGGTCCCACCCCCAAAGAGCCAGCAGGGAAAAATATGCCTTGTTCTAAAGCTCTTTGGGAACGGCTTGCGTAGCCCCACAGACCAGGGGGCTGCAGGCTTTCCTGCTGCCTTCAGCCTCAAAACCACCCTTTCCCACTTGGCCCCGCGCCAGGCACAAAAATGGCCATATGTCTGGAGACTGGTCCCACGCCCAAAGAGCCAGCAGGGAAAAATATGCCTTGTTCTAAAGCTCTTTGGGAACAGCTTGCGTAGCCCCACAGACCTGCAGGCTGCAGGCTTTCCTGCTGCCTTAAGCCTCAAAAGCACCCTTTCCCACATGCCGTCACGCCAGGCACAAAAATGGCCATATGTCTGGAGATTGGTCCCACGCCCAAAGAGCCAGCAGGGAAAACTATGCCTTGTTCTAAAGCTCTTTGGGAACCGCTTGCATAGCCCCAGACACCTGCAGGCTGCAGGCTTTCCTGCTGCCTTAAGCCTCAAAAGCACCCTTTCCCACATGCCGTCACGCCAGGCACAAAAATGGCCATATGTCTGGAGATTGGTCCCACGCCCAAAGAGCCAGCAGGGAAAACTATGCCTTGTTCTAAAGCTCTTTGGGAACCGCTTGCATAGCCCCACACACCTGGGGGCTGCAGGCTTTCCTGCTGTCTTCAGCCTCAAAACAACCCTTTCCCACTTGGCGCCGCGCCAGGCCCAAAAATGGCCATATGTCTAGAGATTGGTCCCACGCCGAAAGAGCCAGCAGGGAAAACTATGCCTTGTTCTAAAGCTCTTTGGGAACCGCTTCCGTAGCCCCACAGACCTGGGGGCTGCAGGCTTTCCTGCTGCCTTTAGCCTCAAAACCACCCTTTCCCACTTGGCCCCGCGCCAGGCACAAAAATGGCCATATGTCTGGAGACTGGTCCCTTTCCCAAAGAGCCAGCAGGGAAAACTATGCCTTGTTCTAAAGCTCTTTGGGAACCGCTTGCGTAGCCCCACAGACCTGCGGGCTGCAGGCTTTCCTGCTGCCTTCAGCCTCAAACCTCCATTTCCCACGTGGCCCCGCGCGAGGCCCAAAAACGGCCATATGTCTGGAGGTTGGACCCACGCGCAAAGAGCCAGCAGGGAAAACTATGCCTTGTACTAAAGCTCTTTGGGAACCGCTTGCGTAGCACCACAGACCTGCGGGCTGCAGACTTTCCTGCTGCCTTCAGCCTCAAAACCACCCTTTCCCACTTGGCGACACGCCAGGCACAAAAATGGCCATATGTCTGGAGACTGGTCCCACGCCCAAAGAGCCAGCAGGGAAAACTATGCCTTGTTGTAAAGCTCTTTGGGAACGGCTTGCGTTGCCCCACAGACCTGGGGGCTGCAGGCTTTCCTGCTGCCTTCAGCCTCAAAACCACGCTTTGCCACTTGGCGCCGCACCAGGCACAAAAATGGCCATATGTCTGGAGATTGGTCCCACGCCCAAAGAGCCAGCAGGGAAAAATATGCCTTGTTCTAAAGCTCTTTGGGAACCGCTTGCGTAGCCACACACACCTGGGGGCTGCAGGCTTTCCTGCTGCCTTCAGCCTCAAAACCACCCTTTCCCACTTGGCCCCGCGCCAGGCACAAAAATGGCCATATGTCTGGAGACTGGTCCCACGCCCAAAGAGCCAGCAGGGAAAACTATGCCTTGTTCTAAAGCTCTTTGGGAACGGCTTGCGTAGCCCCACAGACCTGGGGGCTGCAGGCTTTCCTGCTGCCTTCAGCCTCAAAACCTCCATTTCCCACGTGGCCCCGCGCGAGGCCCAAAAACGGCCATATGTCTGGAGGTTGGACCCACGCGCAAAGAGCCAGCAGGGAAAACTATGCCTTGTACTAAAGCTCTTTGGGAACCGCTTGCGTAGCACCACAGACCTGCGGGCTGCAGACTTTCCTGCTGCCTTCAGCCTCAAAACCACCCTTTCCCACTTGGCGACGCGCCAGGCACAAAAATGGCCATATGTCTGGAGACTGGTCCCACGCCCAAAGAGCCAGCAGGGAAAACTATGCCTTGTTGTAAAGCTCTTTGGGAACCGCTTGCGTAGACCCACACACCTGGGGGCTGCAGGCTTTCCTGCTGCCTTCAGCCTCAAAACCTCCATTTCCCACGTGGCCCCGCGCCAGGCACAAAAACGGCCATATGTCTGGAGATTGGTCCCACGCCCAAAGAGCCAGCAGGGAAAACTATGCCTTGTACTAAAGCTCTTTGGGAACCGCTTGCGTAGCCCCACACACCTGGGGGCTGCAGGCTTTCCTGCTGCCTTCAGCCTCAAAACCACCCTTTCCCACATGTCCCAGCGCCAGGCACAAAAATGGCCATATGTCTGGAGACTGGTCCCACGCTCAAAGAGCCAGCAGGGAAAACTATGCCTTGTTCTAAAGCTCTTTGGGAACCGCTTGCGTAGCCCCACAGACCTGCGGGCTGCAGGCTTTCCTGCTGCCTTCAGCCTCAAAACCACCCTTTCCCACTTGGCCCCGTGCCAGGCACGAAAATGGCCATATGTCTGGAGACTGGTCCCTTTCCCAAAGAGCCAGCAGGGGAAACTATGCCTTGTTCTAAAGCTCTTTGGGAACCGCATGCGTAGCCCCACAGACCTGGGGGCTGCAGGCTTTCCTGCTGCCTTCAGCCTCAAAACCACCCTTTCCCACATGGCGTCGCGCCAGGCACAAAAATGGCCATATGTCTGGAGATTGGTCCCACGCCCAAAGAGCCAGCAGGGAAAAATATGCCTTGTTCTAAAGCTCTTTGGGAACCGCTTGCGTAGCCCCACAGGCCTGGGCCTGCAGGCTTTCCTGCTGCCTTCAGCCTCAAAACCACCCTTTCCCACTTGGCGCCGCGCTAGGTCCAGAAAAGGCCATATGTCTGGAGATTGGTCCCACGCCCAAAGAGCCAGCAGGGAAAACTATGCCTTGTTCTAAAGCTCTTTGGGAACGGCTTGCGTTGCCCCACAGACCTGGGGGCTGCAGGCTTTCCTGCTGCCTTCAGCCTCAAAACCACCCTTTGCCACTTGGCGCCGCACCAGGCACAAAAATGGCCATATGTCTGGAGATTGGTCCCACGCCCAAAGAGCCAGCAGGGAAAAATATGCCTTGTTCTAAAGCTCTTTGGGAACCGCTTGCGTAGCCCCACACACCTGGGGGTTGCAGGCTTTTCTCGCGCTTTCAGCCTCAAAACCACACTTTCCCTCATGGCATCACGCCAGGCACAAAAATGGCCATATGTCTGGAGACTGGTCCCACGCCCAAAGAGCCAGCAGGGAAAACTATGCCTTGTTCTAAAGCTCTTTGGGAACCGCTTGCGTAGCCCCACACACCTGGGGGCTGCAGGCTTTCCTGCTGCCTTCAGCCTCAAATCCACCCTTTCCCACTTGTCCCCGCGCCAGGCACAAAAATGGCCATATGTCTGGAGATTGGTCCCACGCCCAAAGAGCCAGCAGGGAAAAATATGCCATGTTCTAAAGCTCTTTGGGAACGGCTTGCGTAGCCCCACACACCTGGGGGCTGCAGGCTTTCCTGCTGCCTTCAGCCTCAAAACCACCCTTTCCCACTTGGCCCCGCGCCAGGCACAAAAATGGCCATATGTCTGGAGACTGGTCCCACGCCCAAAGAGCCAGCAGGGAAAACTATGCCTTGTTCTAAAGCTCTTTGGGAACGGCTTGCGTAGCCCCACAGACCTGGGGGCTGCAGGCTTTCCTGCTGCCTTAAGCCTCAAAAGCACCCTTTCCCACATGCCGTCACGCCAGGCACAAAAATGGCCATATGTCTGGAGATTGGTCCCACGCCCAAAGAGCCAGCAGGGAAAACTATGCCTTGTTCTAAAGCTCTTTGGGAACCGCTTGCATAGCCCCAGACACCTGGGGGCTGCAGGCTTTCCTGCTGTCTTCAGCCTCAAAACAACCCTTTCCCACTTGGCGCCGCGCCAGGCCCAAAAATGGCCATATGTCTAGAGATTGGTCCCACGCCGAAAGAGCCAGCAGGGAAAACTATGCCTTGTTCTAAAGCTCTTTGGGAACCGCTTGCATAGCCCCACACACCTGGGGGCTGCAGGCTTTCCTGCTGCCTTCAGCCTCAAAACCACCCTTTCCCACTTGGCGCCTCGCCAGGCCCAGAAAAGGCCATATGTCTGGAGATTGGTCCCACGCCCAAAGAGGCAGCAGGGAAAACTATGCCTTGTTCTAAAGCTCTTTGGGAACCGCTTCCGTAGCCCCACACACCTGGGGGCTGCAGGCTTTCCTGCTGCCTTTAGCCTCAAAACCACCCTTTCCCACTTGGCCCCGTGCCAGGCACAAAAATGGCCATATGTCTGGAGACTGGTCCCACGCCCAAAGAGCCAGCAGGGAAAACTATGCCTTGTTCTAAAGCTCTTTGGGAACCGCTTGCGTAGCCCCACATACCTGGGGGCTGCAGGCTTTTCTCGCGCTTTCAGCCTCAAAACCACACTTTCCCTCATGGCATCACGCCAGGCACAAAAATGGCCAGATGTCTGGAGACTGGTCCCACGCCCATAGAGCCAGCAGGGAAAACTATGCCTTGTTCTAAAGCTCTTTGGGAACCGCTTGCGTAGCACCACAGACCTGCGGGCTGCAGACTTTCCTGCTGCCTTCAGCCTCAAAACCACCCTTTCCCACTTGGCGCCTCGCCAGGCCCAAAAATGGCCATATGTCTGGAGACTGGTCCCACGCCCAAAGAGCCAGCAGGGAAAACTATGCCTTGTTGTAAAGCTCTTTGGGAACCGCTTGCGTAGCCCCACACACCTGGGGGCTGCAGGCTTTCCTGCTGCCTTCAGCCTCAAAACCTCCATTTCCCACGTGGCCCCGCGCCAGGCACAAAAACGGCCATATGTCTGGAGGTTGGTCCCACGCCCAAAGAGCCAGCAGGGAAAACTATGCCTTGTTGTAAAGCTCTTTGGGAACCGCTTCCGTAGCCCCACACACCTGGGGGCTGCAGGCTTTCCTGCTGCCTTCAGCCTCAAAACCACCCTTTCCCACATGTCCCAGCGCCAGGCACAAAAATGGACATATGTCTGGAGACTGGTCCCACGCTCAAAGAGCCAGCAGGGAAAACTATGCCTTGTTGTAAAGCTCTTTGGGAACCGCTTGCGTAGCCCCACACACCTGGGGGCTGCAGGCTTTCCTGCTGCCTTCAGCCTCAATACCTCCATTTCCCACGTGGCCCCGCGCTAGGCACAAAAACGGCCATATGTCTGGAGGTTGGTCCCATGCCCAAAGAGCCAGCAGGGAAAACTATGCCTTGTACTAAAGCTCTTTGGGAACCGCTTCCGTAGCCCCACACACCTGGGGGCTGCAGGCTTTCCTGCTGCCTTCAGCCTCAAAACCACCCTTTCCCACATGTCCCAGCGCCAGGCACAAAAATGGACATATGTCTGGAGACTGGTCCCACGCTCAAAGAGCCAGCAGGGAAAACTATGCCTTGTTCTAAAGCTCTTTGGGAACCGCTTGCATAGCCCCACAGACCTGGGGGCTGCAGGCTTTCCTGCTGCCTTCAGCCTCAAAACCACCCTTTCCCACTTGGCCCCGTGCCAGGCACGAAAATGGCCATATGTCTGGAGACTGGTCCCTTTCCCAAAGAGCCAGGAGGGAAAACTATGCCTTGTTCTAAAGCTCTTTGGGAACCGCTTGCGTGGCCCCACAGACCTGGGGGCTGCAGTCTTTCCTGCTGCCTTCAGCCTCAAAACCACCCTTTCCCACTTGGCGCCGCGCTAGGTCCAGAAAAGGCCATATGTCTGGAGATTGGTCCCACGCCCAAAGAGCCAGCAGGGAAAACTATGCCTTGTTCTAAAGCTCTTTGGGAACGGCTTGCGTAGCCCCACAGACCTGGGGGCTGCAGGCTTTCCTGCTGCCTTCAGCCTCAAAACCACCCTTTGCCACTTGGCGCCGCACCAGGCACAAAAATGGCCATATGTCTGGAGACTGGTCCCTTTCCCAAAGAGCCAGGAGGGAAAAATATGCCTTGTTCTAAAGCTCTTTGGGAACCGCTTGCGTAGCCCCACACACCTGGGGGTTGCAGGCTTTTCTCGCGCTTTCAGCCTCAAAACCACACTTTCCCTCATGGCATCACGCCAGGCACAAAAATGGCCATATGTCTGGAGACTGGTCCCACGCCCAAAGAGCCAGCAGGGAAAACTATGCCTTGTTCTAAAGCTCTTTGGGAACCGCTTGCGTAGCCCCACACACCTGGGGGCTGCAGGCTTTCCTGCTGCCTTCAGCCTCAAATCCACCCTTTCCCACTTGTCCCCGCGCCAGGCACAAAAATGGCCATATGTCTGGAGATTGGTCCCACGCCCAAAGAACCAGCAGGGAAAAATATGCCATGTTCTAAAGCTCTTTGGGAACGGCTTGCGTAGCCCCACACACCTGGGGGCTGCAGGCTTTCCTGCTGCCTTCAGCCTCAAAACCACCCTTTCCCACTTGGCCCCGCGCCAGGCACAAAAATGGCCATATGTCTGGAGACTGGTCCCACGCCCAAAGAGCCAGCAGGGAAAACTATGCCTTGTTCTAAAGCTCTTTGGGAACGGCTTGCGTAGCCCCACAGACCTGGGGGCTGCAGGCTTTCCTGCTGCCTTAAGCCTCAAAAGCACCCTTTCCCACATGCCGTCACGCCAGGCACAAAAATGGCCATATGTCTGGAGATTGGTCCCACGCCCAAAGAGCCAGCAGGGAAAACTATGCCTTGTTCTAAAGCTCTTTGGGAACCGCTTGCATAGCCCCAGACACCTGGGGGCTGCAGGCTTTCCTGCTGTCTTCAGCCTCAAAACAACCCTTTCCCACTTGGCGCCGCGCCAGGCCCAAAAATGGCCATATGTCTAGAGATTGGTCCCACGCCGAAAGAGCCAGCAGGGAAAACTATGCCTTGTTCTAAAGCTCTTTGGGAACCGCTTGCATAGCCCCACACACCTGGGGGCTGCAGGCTTTCCTGCTGCCTTCAGCCTCAAAACCACCCTTTCCCACTTGGCGCCTCGCCAGGCCCAGAAAAGGCCATATGTCTGGAGATTGGTCCCACGCCCAAAGAGGCAGCAGGGAAAACTATGCCTTGTTCTAAAGCTCTTTGGGAACCGCTTCCGTAGCCCCACACACCTGGGGGCTGCAGGCTTTCCTGCTGCCTTTAGCCTCAAAACCACCCTTTCCCACTTGGCCCCGTGCCAGGCACAAAAATGGCCATATGTCTGGAGACTGGTCCCACGCCCAAAGAGCCAGCAGGGAAAACTATGCCTTGTTCTAAAGCTCTTTGGGAATGGCTTGCGTAGTCCCGCAGACCTGGGGGCTGCAGGCTTTCCTGCTGCCTTCAGCCTCAAAACCACCCTTTCCCACTTGGCCCCGCGCCAGGCACAAAAACGGCCATATCTCTGGAGGTTGGACCCACGCCCAAAGAGCCAGCAGGGAAAACTATGCCTTGTACTAAAGCTCTTTGGGAACCGCTTGCGTAGCACCACAGACCTGCGGGCTGCAGACTTTCCTGCTGCCTTCAGCCTCAAAACCACCCTTTCCCACTTGGCCCCGCGCCAGGCACAAAAATGGCCATATGTCTGGAGACTGGTCCCACGCCCAAAGAGCCAGCAGGGAAAACTATGCCTTGTTGTAAAGCTCTTTGGGAACCGCTTGCGTAGCCCCACACACCTGGGGGCTGCAGGCTTTCCTGCTGCCTTCAGCCTCAAAACCACCCTTTCCCACTTGGCCCCGTGCCAGGCACGAAAATGGCCATATGTCTGGAGACTGGTCCCTTTCCCAAAGAGCCAGCAGGGAAAACTATGCCTTGTTCTAAAGCTCTTTGGGAACCGCTTGCGTGGCCCCACAGACCTGGGGGCTGCAGTCTTTCCTGCTGCCTTCAGCCTCAAAACCACCCTTTCCCACTTGGCGCCGCGCTAGGTCCAGAAAAGGCCATATGTCTGGAGATTGGTCCCACGCCCAAAGAGCCAGCAGGGAAAACTATGCCTTGTTGTAAAGCTCTTTGGGAACGGCTTGCGTAGCCCCACAGACCTGGGGGCTGCAGGCTTTCCTGCTGCCTTCAGCCTCAAAACCACCCTTTGCCACTTGGCGCCGCACCAGGCACAAAAATGGCCATATGTCTGGAGACTGGTCCCTTTCCCAAAGAGCCAGGAGGGAAAACTATGCCTTGTTCTAAAGCTCTTTGGGAACCGCTTGCGTAGCCCCACACACCTGGGGGTTGCAGGCTTTTCTGGCACCTTCAGCCTCAAAACCACACTTTCCCTCATGGCATCACGCCAGGCACAAAAATGGCCATATGTCTGGAGACTGGTCCCACGCCCAAAGAGCCAGCAGGGAAAACTATGCCTTGTTCTAAAGCTCTTTGGGAACCGCTTGCGTAGCCCCACACACCTGGGGGCTGCAGGCTTTCCTGCTGCCTTCAGCCTCAAAACCACCCTTTCCCACTTGGCCCCGCGCCAGGCACAAAAATGGCCATATGTCTGGAGATTGGTCCCACGCCCAAAGAGCCAGCAGGGAAAAATATGCCTTGTTCTAAAGCTCTTTGGGAACGGCTTGCGTAGCCCCACACACCTGGGGGCTGCAGGCTTTCCTGCTGCCTTCAGCCTCAAAACCACCCTTTCCCACTTGGCCCCGCGCCAGGCACAAAAATGGCCATATGTCTGGAGACTGGTCCCACGCCCAAAGAGCCAGCAGGGAAAAATATGCCTTGTTCTAAAGCTCTTTGGGAACGGCTTGCGTAGCCCCACAGACCTGGGGGCTGCAGGCTTTCCTGCTGCCTTCAGCCTCAAAACCACCCTTTCCCACTTGGCCCCGTGCCAGGCACAAAAATGGCCATATGTCTGGAGATTGGTCCCACGCCCAAAGAGCCAGCAGGGAAAACTATGCCTTGTTCTAAAGCTCTTTGGGAACCGCTTGCATAGCCCCAGACACCTGGGGGCTGCAGGCTTTCCTGCTGTCTTCAGCCTCAAAACAACCCTTTCCCACTTGGCGCCGCGCCAGGCCCAAAAATGGCCATATGTCTAGAGATTGGTCCCACGCCGAAAGAGCCAGCAGGGAAAACTATGCCTTGTTCTAAAGCTCTTTGGGAACCGCTTGCATAGCCCCACACACCTGGGGGCTGCAGGCTTTGCTGCTGCCTTCAGCCTCAAAACCACCCTTTCCCACTTGGCGCCGCGCCAGGCCCAGAAAAGGCCATATGTCTGGAGATTGGTCCCACGCCAAAGAGCCAGCAGGGAAAACTATGCCTTGTTCTAAAGCTCTTTGGGAACCGCTTCCGTAGCCCCACACACCTGGGGGCTGCAGGCTTTCCTGCTGCCTTTAGCCTCAAAACCACCCTTTCCCACTTGGCCCCGCGCCAGGCACAAAAATGGCCATATGTCTGGAGACTGGTCCCTTTCCCAAAGAGCCAGGAGGGAAAACTATGCCTTGTTCTAAAGCTCTTTGGGAACCGCTTGCGTAGCCCCACACACCTGGGGGCTGCAGGCTTTCCTGCTGCCTTCAGCCTCAAAACCTCCATTTCCCACGTGGCCCCGCGCCAGGCACAAAAACGGCCATATCTCTGGAGGTTGGACCCACGCCCAAAGAGCCAGCAGGGAAAACTATGCCTTGTACTAAAGCTCTTTTGGAACCGCTTGCGTAGCACCACAGACCTGCGGGCTGCAGACTTTCCTGCTGCCTTCAGCCTCAAAACCACCCTTTCCCACTTGGCCCCGCGCCAGGCACAAAAATGGCCATATGTCTGGAGACTGGTCCCACGCCCAAAGAGCCAGCAGGGAAAAATATGCCATGTTCTAAAGCTCTTTGGGAACGGCTTGCGTAGCCCCACACACCTGGGGGCTGCAGGCTTCCCTGCTGCCTTCAGCCTCAAAACCACCCTTTCCCACTTGGCACCGCGCCAGGCACAAAAATGGCCATATGTCTGGAGACTGGTCCCACGCCCAAAGAGCCAGCAGGGAAAACTATGCCTTGTTCTAAAGCTCTTTGGGAACGGCTTGCGTAGCCCCACAGACCTGGGGGCTGCAGGCTTTCCTGCTGCCTTAAGCCTCAAAAGCACCCTTTCCCACATGCCGTCACGCCAGGCACAAAAATGGCCATATGTCTGGAGATTGGTCCCACGCCCAAAGAGCCAGCAGGGAAAACTATGCCTTGTTCTAAAGCTCTTTGGGAACCGCTTGCATAGCCCCAGACACCTGGGGGCTGCAGGCTTTCCTGCTGTCTTCAGCCTCAAAACAAACCTTTCCCACTTGGCGCCGCGCCAGGCCCAAAAATGGCCATATGTCTAGAGATTGGTCCCACGCCGAAAGAGCCAGCAGGGAAAACTATGCCTTGTTCTAAAGCTCTTTGGGAACCGCTTGCGTAGCCCCACACACCTGGGGTGTGCAGGCTTTCCTGCTGCCTTCAGCCTCAAAACCACCCTTTCCCACTTGGCGCCTCGCCAGGCCCAGAAAAGGCCATATGTCTGGAGATTGGTCCCACGCCCAAAGAGCCAGCAGGGAAAACTGTGCCTTGTTCTAAAGCTCTTTGGGAACCGCTTGCGTAGCCCCACACACCTGGGGGCTGCAGGCTTTCCTGCTGCCTTCAGCCTCAAAACCACCCTTTCCCACTTGGCCCCGTGCCAGGCACAAAAATGGCCATATGTCTGGAGACTGGTCCCACGCCCAAAGAGCCAGCAGGGAAAACTATGCCTTGTTCTAAAGCTCTTTGGGAACCGCTTGCGTAGCCCCACACACCTGGGGGCTGCAGGCTTTTCTCGCGCTTTCAGCCTCAAAACCACACTTTCCCTCATGGCATCACGCCAGGCACAAAAATGGCCAGATGTCTGGAGACTGGTCCCACGCCCATAGAGCCAGCAGGGAAAACTATGCCTTGTTCTAAAGCTCTTTGGGAACCGCTTGCGTAGCACCACAGACCAGCGGGCTGCAGACTTTCCTGCTGCCTTCAGCCTCAAAACCACCCTTTCCCACTTGGCGCCTCGCCAGGCCCAAAAATGGCCATATGTCTGGAGACTGGTCCCACGCCCAAAGAGCCAGCAGGGAAAACTATGCCTTGTTGTAAAGCTCTTTGGGAACCGCTTGCGTACCCCCACACACCTGGGGGCTGCAGGCTTTCCTGCTGCCTTCAGCCTCAAAACCTCCATTTCCCACGTGGCCCCGCGCCAGGCACAAAAACGGCCATATGTCTGGAGGTTGGTCCCACGCCCAAAGAGCCAGCAGGGAAAACTATGCCTTGTTCTAAAGCTCTTTGGGAACCGCTTCCGTAGCCCCACACACCTGGGGGCTGCAGGCTTTCCTGCTGCCTTCAGCCTCAAAACCACCCTTTCCCACATGTCCCAGCGCCAGGCACAAAAATGGACATATGTCTGGAGACTGGTCCCACGCTCAAAGAGCCAGCAGGGAAAACTATGCCTTGTTGTAAAGCTCTTTGGGAACCGCTTGCGTAGCCCCACACACCTGGGGGCTGCAGGCTTTCCTGCTGCCTTCAGCCTCAATACCTCCATTTCCCACGTGGCCCCGCGCTAGGCACAAAAACGGCCATATGTCTGGAGGTTGGTCCCATGCCCAAAGAGCCAGCAGGGAAAACTATGCCTTGTACTAAAGCTCTTTGGGAACCGCTTCCGTAGCCCCACACACCTGGGGGCTGCAGGCTTTCCTGCTGCCTTCAGCCTCAAAACCACCCTTTCCCACATGTCCCAGCGCCAGGCACAAAAATGGACATATGTCTGGAGACTGGTCCCACGCTCAAAGAGCCAGCAGGGAAAACTATGCCTTGTTCTAAAGCTCTTTGGGAACCGCTTGCATAGCCCCACAGACCTGCGGGCTGCAGGCTTTCCTGCTGCCTTCAGCCTCAAAACCACCCTTTCCCACTTGGCCCCGTGCCAGGCACGAAAATGGCCATATGTCTGGAGACTGGTCCCTTTCCCAAAGAGCCAGGAGGGAAAACTATGCCTTGTTCTAAAGCTCTTTGGGAACCGCTTGCGTGGCCCCACAGACCTGGGGGCTGCAGTCTTTCCTGCTGCCTTCAGCCTCAAAACCACCCTTTCCCACTTGGCGCCGCGCTAGGTCCAGAAAAGGCCATATGTCTGGAGATTGGTCCCACGCCCAAAGAGCCAGCAGGGAAAACTATGCCTTGTTCTAAAGCTCTTTGGGAACGGCTTGCGTAGCCCCACAGACCTGGGGGCTGCAGGCTTTCCTGCTGCCTTCAGCCTCAAAACCACCCTTTGCCACTTGGCGCCGCACCAGGCACAAAAATGGCCATATGTCTGGAGACTGGTCCCTTTCCCAAAGAGCCAGGAGGGAAAAATATGCCTTGTTCTAAAGCTCTTTGGGAACCGCTTGCGTAGCCCCACACACCTGGGGGTTGCAGGCTTTTCTCGCGCTTTCAGCCTCAAAACCACACTTTCCCTCATGGCATCACGCCAGGCACAAAAATGGCCATATGTCTGGAGACTGGTCCCACGCCCAAAGAGCCAGCAGGGAAAACTATGCCTTGTTCTAAAGCTCTTTGGGAACCGCTTGCGTAGCCCCACACACCTGGGGGCTGCAGGCTTTCCTGCTGCCTTCAGCCTCAAATCCACCCTTTCCCACTTGTCCCCGCGCCAGGCACAAAAATGGCCATATGTCTGGAGATTGGTCCCACGCCCAAAGAACCAGCAGGGAAAAATATGCCATGTTCTAAAGCTCTTTGGGAACGGCTTGCGTAGCCCCACACACCTGGGGGCTGCAGGCTTTCCTGCTGCCTTCAGCCTCAAAACCACCCTTTCCCACTTGGCCCCGCGCCAGGCACAAAAATGGCCATATGTCTGGAGACTGGTCCCACGCCCAAAGAGCCAGCAGGGAAAACTATGCCTTGTTCTAAAGCTCTTTGGGAACGGCTTGCGTAGCCCCACAGACCTGGGGGCTGCAGGCTTTCCTGCTGCCTTAAGCCTCAAAAGCACCCTTTCCCACATGCCGTCACGCCAGGCACAAAAATGGCCATATGTCTGGAGATTGGTCCCACGCCCAAAGAGCCAGCAGGGAAAACTATGCCTTGTTCTAAAGCTCTTTGGGAACCGCTTGCATAGCCCCAGACACCTGGGGGCTGCAGGCTTTCCTGCTGTCTTCAGCCTCAAAACAACCCTTTCCCACTTGGCGCCGCGCCAGGCCCAAAAATGGCCATATGTCTAGAGATTGGTCCCACGCCGAAAGAGCCAGCAGGGAAAACTATGCCTTGTTCTAAAGCTCTTTGGGAACCGCTTGCATAGCCCCACACACCTGGGGGCTGCAGGCTTTCCTGCTGCCTTCAGCCTCAAAACCACCCTTTCCCACTTGGCGCCTCGCCAGGCCCAGAAAAGGCCATATGTCTGGAGATTGGTCCCACGCCCAAAGAGGCAGCAGGGAAAACTATGCCTTGTTCTAAAGCTCTTTGGGAACCGCTTCCGTAGCCCCACACACCTGGGGGCTGCAGGCTTTCCTGCTGCCTTTAGCCTCAAAACCACCCTTTCCCACTTGGCCCCGTGCCAGGCACAAAAATGGCCATATGTCTGGAGACTGGTCCCACGCCCAAAGAGCCAGCAGGGAAAACTATGCCTTGTTCTAAAGCTCTTTGGGAATGGCTTGCGTAGTCCCGCAGACCTGGGGGCTGCAGGCTTTCCTGCTGCCTTCAGCCTCAAAACCACCCTTTCCCACTTGGCCCCGCGCCAGGCACAAAAACGGCCATATCTCTGGAGGTTGGACCCACGCCCAAAGAGCCAGCAGGGAAAACTATGCCTTGTACTAAAGCTCTTTGGGAACCGCTTGCGTAGCACCACAGACCTGCGGGCTGCAGACTTTCCTGCTGCCTTCAGCCTCAAAACCACCCTTTCCCACTTGGCCCCGCGCCAGGCACAAAAATGGCCATATGTCTGGAGACTGGTCCCACGCCCAAAGAGCCAGCAGGGAAAACTATGCCTTGTTGTAAAGCTCTTTGGGAACCGCTTGCGTAGCCCCACACACCTGGGGGCTGCAGGCTTTCCTGCTGCCTTCAGCCTCAAAACCACCCTTTCCCACTTGGCCCCGTGCCAGGCACGAAAATGGCCATATGTCTGGAGACTGGTCCCTTTCCCAAAGAGCCAGCAGGGAAAACTATGCCTTGTTCTAAAGCTCTTTGGGAACCGCTTGCGTGGCCCCACAGACCTGGGGGCTGCAGTCTTTCCTGCTGCCTTCAGCCTCAAAACCACCCTTTCCCACTTGGCGCCGCGCTAGGTCCAGAAAAGGCCATATGTCTGGAGATTGGTCCCACGCCCAAAGAGCCAGCAGGGAAAACTATGCCTTGTTGTAAAGCTCTTTGGGAACGGCTTGCGTAGCCCCACAGACCTGGGGGCTGCAGGCTTTCCTGCTGCCTTCAGCCTCAAAACCACCCTTTGCCACTTGGCGCCGCACCAGGCACAAAAATGGCCATATGTCTGGAGACTGGTCCCTTTCCCAAAGAGCCAGGAGGGAAAACTATGCCTTGTTCTAAAGCTCTTTGGGAACCGCTTGCGTAGCCCCACACACCTGGGGGTTGCAGGCTTTTCTGGCACCTTCAGCCTCAAAACCACACTTTCCCTCATGGCATCACGCCAGGCACAAAAATGGCCATATGTCTGGAGACTGGTCCCACGCCCAAAGAGCCAGCAGGGAAAACTATGCCTTGTTCTAAAGCTCTTTGGGAACCGCTTGCGTAGCCCCACACACCTGGGGGCTGCAGGCTTTCCTGCTGCCTTCAGCCTCAAAACCACCCTTTCCCACTTGGCCCCGCGCCAGGCACAAAAATGGCCATATGTCTGGAGATTGGTCCCACGCCCAAAGAGCCAGCAGGGAAAAATATGCCTTGTTCTAAAGCTCTTTGGGAACGGCTTGCGTAGCCCCACACACCTGGGGGCTGCAGGCTTTCCTGCTGCCTTCAGCCTCAAAACCACCCTTTCCCACTTGGCCCCGCGCCAGGCACAAAAATGGCCATATGTCTGGAGACTGGTCCCACGCCCAAAGAGCCAGCAGGGAAAAATATGCCTTGTTCTAAAGCTCTTTGGGAACGGCTTGCGTAGCCCCACAGACCTGGGGGCTGCAGGCTTTCCTGCTGCCTTCAGCCTCAAAACCACCCTTTCCCACTTGGCCCCGTGCCAGGCACAAAAATGGCCATATGTCTGGAGATTGGTCCCACGCCCAAAGAGCCAGCAGGGAAAACTATGCCTTGTTCTAAAGCTCTTTGGGAACCGCTTGCATAGCCCCAGACACCTGGGGGCTGCAGGCTTTCCTGCTGTCTTCAGCCTCAAAACAACCCTTTCCCACTTGGCGCCGCGCCAGGCCCAAAAATGGCCATATGTCTAGAGATTGGTCCCACGCCGAAAGAGCCAGCAGGGAAAACTATGCCTTGTTCTAAAGCTCTTTGGGAACCGCTTGCATAGCCCCACACACCTGGGGGCTGCAGGCTTTGCTGCTGCCTTCAGCCTCAAAACCACCCTTTCCCACTTGGCGCCGCGCCAGGCCCAGAAAAGGCCATATGTCTGGAGATTGGTCCCACGCCAAAGAGCCAGCAGGGAAAACTATGCCTTGTTCTAAAGCTCTTTGGGAACCGCTTCCGTAGCCCCACACACCTGGGGGCTGCAGGCTTTCCTGCTGCCTTTAGCCTCAAAACCACCCTTTCCCACTTGGCCCCGCGCCAGGCACAAAAATGGCCATATGTCTGGAGACTGGTCCCTTTCCCAAAGAGCCAGGAGGGAAAACTATGCCTTGTTCTAAAGCTCTTTGGGAACCGCTTGCGTAGCCCCACACACCTGGGGGCTGCAGGCTTTCCTGCTGCCTTCAGCCTCAAAACCTCCATTTCCCACGTGGCCCCGCGCCAGGCACAAAAACGGCCATATCTCTGGAGGTTGGACCCACGCCCAAAGAGCCAGCAGGGAAAACTATGCCTTGTACTAAAGCTCTTTTGGAACCGCTTGCGTAGCACCACAGACCTGCGGGCTGCAGACTTTCCTGCTGCCTTCAGCCTCAAAACCACCCTTTCCCACTTGGCCCCGCGCCAGGCACAAAAATGGCCATATGTCTGGAGACTGGTCCCACGCCCAAAGAGCCAGCAGGGAAAAATATGCCATGTTCTAAAGCTCTTTGGGAACGGCTTGCGTAGCCCCACACACCTGGGGGCTGCAGGCTTCCCTGCTGCCTTCAGCCTCAAAACCACCCTTTCCCACTTGGCACCGCGCCAGGCACAAAAATGGCCATATGTCTGGAGACTGGTCCCACGCCCAAAGAGCCAGCAGGGAAAACTATGCCTTGTTCTAAAGCTCTTTGGGAACGGCTTGCGTAGCCCCACAGACCTGGGGGCTGCAGGCTTTCCTGCTGCCTTAAGCCTCAAAAGCACCCTTTCCCACATGCCGTCACGCCAGGCACAAAAATGGCCATATGTCTGGAGATTGGTCCCACGCCCAAAGAGCCAGCAGGGAAAACTATGCCTTGTTCTAAAGCTCTTTGGGAACCGCTTGCATAGCCCCAGACACCTGGGGGCTGCAGGCTTTCCTGCTGTCTTCAGCCTCAAAACAAACCTTTCCCACTTGGCGCCGCGCCAGGCCCAAAAATGGCCATATGTCTAGAGATTGGTCCCACGCCGAAAGAGCCAGCAGGGAAAACTATGCCTTGTTCTAAAGCTCTTTGGGAACCGCTTGCGTAGCCCCACACACCTGGGGTGTGCAGGCTTTCCTGCTGCCTTCAGCCTCAAAACCACCCTTTCCCACTTGGCGCCTCGCCAGGCCCAGAAAAGGCCATATGTCTGGAGATTGGTCCCACGCCCAAAGAGCCAGCAGGGAAAACTGTGCCTTGTTCTAAAGCTCTTTGGGAACCGCTTGCGTAGCCCCACACACCTGGGGGCTGCAGGCTTTCCTGCTGCCTTCAGCCTCAAAACCACCCTTTCCCACTTGGCCCCGTGCCAGGCACAAAAATGGCCATATGTCTGGAGACTGGTCCCACGCCCAAAGAGCCAGCAGGGAAAACTATGCCTTGTTCTAAAGCTCTTTGGGAACCGCTTGCGTAGCCCCACACACCTGGGGGCTGCAGGCTTTTCTCGCGCTTTCAGCCTCAAAACCACACTTTCCCTCATGGCATCACGCCAGGCACAAAAATGGCCAGATGTCTGGAGACTGGTCCCACGCCCATAGAGCCAGCAGGGAAAACTATGCCTTGTTCTAAAGCTCTTTGGGAACCGCTTGCGTAGCACCACAGACCAGCGGGCTGCAGACTTTCCTGCTGCCTTCAGCCTCAAAACCACCCTTTCCCACTTGGCGCCTCGCCAGGCCCAAAAATGGCCATATGTCTGGAGACTGGTCCCACGCCCAAAGAGCCAGCAGGGAAAACTATGCCTTGTTGTAAAGCTCTTTGGGAACCGCTTGCGTACCCCCACACACCTGGGGGCTGCAGGCTTTCCTGCTGCCTTCAGCCTCAAAACCTCCATTTCCCACGTGGCCCCGCGCCAGGCACAAAAACGGCCATATGTCTGGAGGTTGGTCCCACGCCCAAAGAGCCAGCAGGGAAAACTATGCCTTGTTCTAAAGCTCTTTGGGAACCGCTTCCGTAGCCCCACACACCTGGGGGCTGCAGGCTTTCCTGCTGCCTTCAGCCTCAAAACCACCCTTTCCCACATGTCCCAGCGCCAGGCACAAAAATGGACATATGTCTGGAGACTGGTCCCACGCTCAAAGAGCCAGCAGGGAAAACTATGCCTTGTTGTAAAGCTCTTTGGGAACCGCTTGCGTAGCCCCACACACCTGGGGGCTGCAGGCTTTCCTGCTGCCTTCAGCCTCAATACCTCCATTTCCCACGTGGCCCCGCGCTAGGCACAAAAACGGCCATATGTCTGGAGGTTGGTCCCATGCCCAAAGAGCCAGCAGGGAAAACTATGCCTTGTACTAAAGCTCTTTGGGAACCGCTTCCGTAGCCCCACACACCTGGGGGCTGCAGGCTTTCCTGCTGCCTTCAGCCTCAAAACCACCCTTTCCCACATGTCCCAGCGCCAGGCACAAAAATGGACATATGTCTGGAGACTGGTCCCACGCTCAAAGAGCCAGCAGGGAAAACTATGCCTTGTTCTAAAGCTCTTTGGGAACCGCTTGCATAGCCCCACAGACCTGCGGGCTGCAGGCTTTCCTGCTGCCTTCAGCCTCAAAACCACCCTTTCCCACTTGGCCCCGTGCCAGGCACGAAAATGGCCATATGTCTGGAGACTGGTCCCTTTCCCAAAGAGCCAGGAGGGAAAACTATGCCTTGTTCTAAAGCTCTTTGGGAACCGCTTGCGTGGCCCCACAGACCTGGGGGCTGCAGTCTTTCCTGCTGCCTTCAGCCTCAAAACCACCCTTTCCCACTTGGCGCCGCGCTAGGTCCAGAAAAGGCCATATGTCTGGAGATTGGTCCCACGCCCAAAGAGCCAGCAGGGAAAACTATGCCTTGTTCTAAAGCTCTTTGGGAACGGCTTGCGTAGCCCCACAGACCTGGGGGCTGCAGGCTTTCCTGCTGCCTTCAGCCTCAAAACCACCCTTTGCCACTTGGCGCCGCACCAGGCACAAAAATGGCCATATGTCTGGAGACTGGTCCCTTTCCCAAAGAGCCAGGAGGGAAAAATATGCCTTGTTCTAAAGCTCTTTGGGAACCGCTTGCGTAGCCCCACACACCTGGGGGTTGCAGGCTTTTCTCGCGCTTTCAGCCTCAAAACCACACTTTCCCTCATGGCATCACGCCAGGCACAAAAATGGCCATATGTCTGGAGACTGGTCCCACGCCCAAAGAGCCAGCAGGGAAAACTATGCCTTGTTCTAAAGCTCTTTGGGAACCGCTTGCGTAGCCCCACACACCTGGGGGCTGCAGGCTTTCCTGCTGCCTTCAGCCTCAAATCCACCCTTTCCCACTTGTCCCCGCGCCAGGCACAAAAATGGCCATATGTCTGGAGATTGGTCCCACGCCCAAAGAACCAGCAGGGAAAAATATGCCATGTTCTAAAGCTCTTTGGGAACGGCTTGCGTAGCCCCACACACCTGGGGGCTGCAGGCTTTCCTGCTGCCTTCAGCCTCAAAACCACCCTTTCCCACTTGGCCCCGCGCCAGGCACAAAAATGGCCATATGTCTGGAGACTGGTCCCACGCCCAAAGAGCCAGCAGGGAAAACTATGCCTTGTTCTAAAGCTCTTTGGGAACGGCTTGCGTAGCCCCACAGACCTGGGGGCTGCAGGCTTTCCTGCTGCCTTAAGCCTCAAAAGCACCCTTTCCCACATGCCGTCACGCCAGGCACAAAAATGGCCATATGTCTGGAGATTGGTCCCACGCCCAAAGAGCCAGCAGGGAAAACTATGCCTTGTTCTAAAGCTCTTTGGGAACCGCTTGCATAGCCCCAGACACCTGGGGGCTGCAGGCTTTCCTGCTGTCTTCAGCCTCAAAACAACCCTTTCCCACTTGGCGCCGCGCCAGGCCCAAAAATGGCCATATGTCTAGAGATTGGTCCCACGCCGAAAGAGCCAGCAGGGAAAACTATGCCTTGTTCTAAAGCTCTTTGGGAACCGCTTGCATAGCCCCACACACCTGGGGGCTGCAGGCTTTCCTGCTGCCTTCAGCCTCAAAACCACCCTTTCCCACTTGGCGCCTCGCCAGGCCCAGAAAAGGCCATATGTCTGGAGATTGGTCCCACGCCCAAAGAGGCAGCAGGGAAAACTATGCCTTGTTCTAAAGCTCTTTGGGAACCGCTTCCGTAGCCCCACACACCTGGGGGCTGCAGGCTTTCCTGCTGCCTTTAGCCTCAAAACCACCCTTTCCCACTTGGCCCCGTGCCAGGCACAAAAATGGCCATATGTCTGGAGACTGGTCCCACGCCCAAAGAGCCAGCAGGGAAAACTATGCCTTGTTCTAAAGCTCTTTGGGAACCGCTTGCGTGGCCCCACAGACCTGGGGGCTGCAGGCTTTTCTCGCGCTTTCAGCCTCAAAACCACACTTTCCCTCATGGCATCACGCCAGGCACAAAAATGGCCAGATGTCTGGAGACTGGTCCCACGCCCAAAGAGCCAGCAGGGAAAACTATGCCTTGTTCTAAAGCTCTTTGGGAACCGCTTGCGTAGCACCACAGACCTGCGGGCTGCAGACTTTCCTGCTGCCTTCAGCCTCAAAACCACCCTTTCCCACTTGGCGCCTCGCCAGGCCCAAAAATGGCCATATGTCTGGAGACTGGTCCCACGCCCAAAGAGCCAGCAGGGAAAACTATGCCTTGTTGTAAAGCTCTTTGGGAACCGCTTGCGTAGCCCCACACACCTGGGGGCTGCAGGCTTTCCTGCTGCCTTCAGCCTCAAAACCTCCATTTCCCACTTGGCGTCGCGCCAGGCACAAAAACGGCCATATGTCTGGAGGTTGGTCCCACGCCCAAAGAGCCAGCAGGGAAAACTATGCCTTGTTGTAAAGCTCTTTGGGAACCGCTTCCGTAGCCCCACACACCTGGGGGCTGCAGGCTTTCCTGCTGCCTTCAGCCTCAAAACCACCCTTTCCCACATGTCCCAGCGCCAGGCACAAAAATGGCCATATGTCTGGAGACTGGTCCCACGCTCAAAGAGCCAGCAGGGAAAACTATGCCTTGTTGTAAAGCTCTTTGGGAACCGCTTGCATAGCCCCACAGACCTGCGGGCTGCAGGCTTTCCTGCTGCCTTCAGCCTCAAAACCACCCTTTCCCACTTGGCCCCGTGCCAGGCACGAAAATGGCCATATGTCTGGAGATTGGTCCCACGCCCAAAGAGCCAGCAGGGAAAACTATGCCTTGTTCTAAAGCTCTTTGGGAATGGCTTGCGTAGTCCCGCAGACCTGGGGGCTGCAGTCTTTCCTGCTGCCTTCAGCCTCAAAACCACCCTTTCCCACTTGGCTTCGCGCCAGGCACAAAAATGGCCATATGTCTGGAGACTGGTCCCACGCCCAAAGAGCCAGCAGGGAAAAATATGCCTTGTTGTAAAGCTCTTTGGGAACCGCTTGCGTAGCCCCACACACCTGGGGGCTGCAGGCTTTCCTGCTGCCTTCAGCCTCAAAACCTCCATTTCCCACGTGGCCCCGCGCCAGGCACAAAAACGGCCATATCTCTGGAGGTTGGACCCACGCCCAAAGAGCCAGCAGGGAAAACTATGCCTTGTACTAAAGCTCTTTGGGAACCGCTTGCGTAGCACCACAGACCTGCGGGCTGCAGACTTTCCTGCTGCCTTCAGCCTCAAAACCACCCTTTCCCACTTGGCCCCGCGCCAGGCACAAAAATGGCCATATGTCTGGAGACTGGTCCCACGCCCAAAGAGCCAGCAGGGAAAACTATGCCTTGTTGTAAAGCTCTTTGGGAACCGCTTGCGTAGCCCCACACACCTGGGGGCTGCAGGCTTTCCTGCTGCCTTCAGCCTCAAAACCACCCTTTCCCACTTGGCCCCGTGCCAGGCACGAAAATGGCCATATGTCTGGAGACTGGTCCCTTTCCCAAAGAGCCAGCAGGGAAAACTATGCCTTGTTCTAAAGCTCTTTGGGAACCGCTTGCGTGGCCCCACAGACCTGGGGGCTGCAGTCTTTCCTGCTGCCTTCAGCCTCAAAACCACCCTTTCCCACTTGGCGCCGCGCTAGGTCCAGAAAAGGCCATATGTCTGGAGATTGGTCCCACGCCCAAAGAGCCAGCAGGGAAAACTATGCCTTGTTGTAAAGCTCTTTGGGAACGGCTTGCGTAGCCCCACAGACCTGGGGGCTGCAGGCTTTCCTGCTGCCTTCAGCCTCAAAACCACCCTTTGCCACTTGGCGCCGCACCAGGCACAAAAATGGCCATATGTCTGGAGACTGGTCCCTTTCCCAAAGAGCCAGGAGGGAAAACTATGCCTTGTTCTAAAGCTCTTTGGGAACCGCTTGCGTAGCCCCACACACCTGGGGGTTGCAGGCTTTTCTGGCACCTTCAGCCTCAAAACCACACTTTCCCTCATGGCATCACGCCAGGCACAAAAATGGCCATATGTCTGGAGACTGGTCCCACGCCCAAAGAGCCAGCAGGGAAAACTATGCCTTGTTCTAAAGCTCTTTGGGAACCGCTTGCGTAGCCCCACACACCTGGGGGCTGCAGGCTTTCCTGCTGCCTTCAGCCTCAAAACCACCCTTTCCCACTTGGCCCCGCGCCAGGCACAAAAATGGCCATATGTCTGGAGATGGGTCCCACGCCCAAAGAGGCAGCAGGGAAAAATATGCCTTGTTCTAAAGCTCTTTGGGAACGGCTTGCGTAGCCCCACACACCTGGGGGCTGCAGGCTTTCCTGCTGCCTTCAGCCTCAAAACCACCCTTTCCCACTTGGCCCCGCGCCAGGCACAAAAATGGCCATATGTCTGGAGACTGGTCCCACGCCCAAAGAGCCAGCAGGGAAAAATATGCCTTGTTCTAAAGCTCTTTGGGAACGGCTTGCGTAGCCCCACAGACCTGGGGGCTGCAGGCTTTCCTGCTGCCTTCAGCCTCAAAACCACCCTTTCCCACTTGGCCCCGTGCCAGGCACAAAAATGGCCATATGTCTGGAGATTGGTCCCACGCCCAAAGAGCCAGCAGGGAAAACTATGCCTTGTTCTAAAGCTCTTTGGGAACCGCTTGCATAGCCCCAGACACCTGGGGGCTGCAGGCTTTCCTGCTGTCTTCAGCCTCAAAACAACCCTTTCCCACTTGGCGCCGCGCCAGGCCCAAAAATGGCCATATGTCTAGAGATTGGTCCCACGCCGAAAGAGCCAGCAGGGAAAACTATGCCTTGTTCTAAAGCTCTTTGGGAACCGCTTGCATAGCCCCACACACCTGGGGGCTGCAGGCTTTGCTGCTGCCTTCAGCCTCAAAACCACCCTTTCCCACTTGGCGCCGCGCCAGGCCCAGAAAAGGCCATATGTCTGGAGATTGGTCCCACGCCAAAGAGCCAGCAGGGAAAACTATGCCTTGTTCTAAAGCTCTTTGGGAACCGCTTCCGTAGCCCCACACACCTGGGGGCTGCAGGCTTTCCTGCTGCCTTTAGCCTCAAAACCACCCTTTCCCACTTGGCCCCGCGCCAGGCACAAAAATGGCCATATGTCTGGAGACTGGTCCCTTTCCCAAAGAGCCAGGAGGGAAAACTATGCCTTGTTCTAAAGCTCTTTGGGAACCGCTTGCGTAGCCCCACACACCTGGGGGCTGCAGGCTTTCCTGCTGCCTTCAGCCTCAAAACCTCCATTTCCCACGTGGCCCCGCGCCAGGCACAAAAACGGCCATATCTCTGGAGGTTGGACCCACGCCCAAAGAGCCAGCAGGGAAAACTATGCCTTGTACTAAAGCTCTTTTGGAACCGCTTGCGTAGCACCACAGACCTGCGGGCTGCAGACTTTCCTGCTGCCTTCAGCCTCAAAACCACCCTTTCCCACTTGGCCCCGCGCCAGGCACAAAAATGGCCATATGTCTGGAGACTGGTCCCACGCCCAAAGAGCCAGCAGGGAAAACTATGCCTTGTTGTAAAGCTCTTTGGGAACCGTTTGCGTAGCCCCACACACCTGGGGGCTGCAGGCTTTCCTGCTGCCTTCAGCCTCAAAACCACCCTTTCCCACATGTCCCAGCGCCAGGCACAAAAATGGCCATATGTCTGGAGACTGGTCCCATGCTCAAAGAGCCAGCAGGGAAAACTATGCCTTGTTCTAAAGCTCTTTGGGAACCGCTTGCATAGCCCCACAGACCTGCGGGCTGCAGGCTTTCCTGCTGCCTTCAGCCTCAAAACCACCCTTTCCCACTTGGCCCCGCGCCAGGCACAAAAATGGCCATATGTCTGGAGACTGGTCCCTTTCCCAAAGAGCCAGGAGGGAAAACTATGCCTTGTTCTAAAGCTCTTTGGGAACCGCTTGCGTAGCCCCACACACCTGGGGGCTGCAGGCTTTCCTGCTGCCTTCAGCCTCAAAACCTCCATTTCCCACGTGGCCCCGCGCCAGGCACAAAAACGGCCATATCTCTGGAGGTTGGACCCACGCCCAAAGAGCCAGCAGGGAAAACTATGCCTTGTACTAAAGCTCTTTTGGAACCGCTTGCGTAGCACCACAGACCTGCGGGCTGCAGACTTTCCTGCTGCCTTCAGCCTCAAAACCACCCTTTCCCACTTGGCCCCGCGCCAGGCACAAAAATGGCCATATGTCTGGAGACTGGTCCCACGCCCAAAGAGCCAGCAGGGAAAACTATGCCTTGTTGTAAAGCTCTTTGGGAACCGTTTGCGTAGCCCCACACACCTGGGGGCTGCAGGCTTTCCTGCTGCCTTCAGCCTCAAAACCACCCTTTCCCACATGTCCCAGCGCCAGGCACAAAAATGGCCATATGTCTGGAGACTGGTCCCTTTCCCAAAGAGCCAGGAGGGAAAACTATGCCTTGTTCTAAAGCTCTTTGGGAACCGCTTGCGTAGCCCCACACACCTGGGGGTTGCAGGCTTTTCTCGCGCTTTCAGCCTCAAAACCACACTTTCCCTCATGGCATCACGCCAGGCACAAAAATGGCCATATGTCTGGAGACTGGTCCCACGCCCAAAGAGCCAGCAGGGAAAACTATGCCTTGTTCTAAAGCTCTTTGGGAACGGCTTGCGTAGCCCCACAGACCTGGGGGCTGCAGGCTTTCCTGCTGCCTTAAGCCTCAAAAGCACCCTTTCCCACATGCCGTCACGCCAGGCACAAAAATGGCAATATGTCTGGAGATTGGTCCCACGCCCAAAGAGCCAGCAGGGAAAAATATGCCTTGTTCTAAAGCTCTTTGGGAACCGCTTGCATAGCCCCAGACACCTGGGGGCTGCAGGCTTTCCTGCTGTCTTCAGCCTTAAAACAACCCTTTCCCACTTGGCGCCGCGCCAGGCCCAAAAATGGCCATATGTCTAGAGATTGGTGCCACGCCGAAAGAGCCAGCAGGGAAAACTATGCCTTGTTCTAAAGCTCTTTGGGAACCGCTTGCATAGCCCCACACACCTGGGGGCTGCAGACCTTCCTGCTGCCTTCATCCTCAAAACCACCCTTTCCCACTTGGCGCCGCGCCAGGCCCAGAAAAGGCCATATGTCTGGAGATTGGTCCCACGCCCAAAGAGCCAGCAGGGAAAACTATGCCTTGTTCTAAAGCTCTTTGGGAACCGCTTGCGTAGCACCACAGACCTGCGGGCTGCAGACTTTCCTGCTGCCTTCAGCCTCAAAACCACCCTTTCCCACTTGGCCCCGCGCCAGGCACAAAAATGGCCATATGTCTGGAGACTGGTCCCACGCCCAAAGAGCCAGCAGGGAAAACTATGCCTTGTTGTAAAGCTCTTTGGGAACAGCTTGCGTAGCCCCACACACCTGGGGGCTGCAGGCTTTCCTGCTGCCTTCAGCCTCAAAACCTCCATTTCCCACGTGGCCCCGCGCCAGGCACAAAAACGGCCATATGTCTGGAGGTTGGTCCCACGCCCAAAGAGCCAGCAGGGAAAACTGTGTCTTGTACTAAAGCTCTTTGGGAACCGCTTGCGTAGCCCCACAGACCTGGGGGCTGCAGGCTTTCCTGCTGCCTTCAGCCTCAAAACCACCCTTTCCCACATGTCCCAGCGCCAGGCACAAAAATGGAGATATGTCTGGAGACTGGTCCCACGCTCAAAGAGCCAGCAGGGAAAACTATGCCTTGTTCTAAAGCTCTTTGGGAACCGCTTGCGTAGCCCCACAGACCTGCGGGCTGCAGGCTTTCCTGCTGCCTTCAGCCTCAAAACCACCCTTTCCCACTTGGCCCCGTGCCAGGCACGAAAATGGCCATATGTCTGGAGACTGGTCCCACGCCCAAAGAGCCAGCAGGGAAAACTATGCCTTGTTCTAAAGCTCTTTGGGAACCGCTTGCGTGGCCCCACAGACCTGGGGGCTGCAGGCTTTCCTGCTGCCTTCAGCCTCAAAACCACCCTTTCCCACATGGCGTCGCGCCAGGCACAAAAATGGCCATATGTCTGGAGGTTGGTCCCACGCCCAAAGAGCCAGCAGGGAAAACTATGCCTTGTTCTAAAGCTCTTTGGGAACGGCTTGCGTAGCCCCACAGACCTGGGGGCTGCAGGCTTTCCTGCTGCCTTCAGCCTCAAAACCACCCTTTGCCACTTGGCGCCGCACCAGGCACAAAAATGGCCATATGTCTGGAGACTGGTCCCTTTCCCAAAGAGCCAGGAGGGAAAAATATGCCTTGTTCTAAAGCTCTTTGGGAACCGCTTGCGTAGCCCCACACACCTGGGGGTTGCAGGCTTTTCTCGCGCTTTCAGCCTCAAAACCACACTTTCCCTCATGGCATCAGCCAGGCACAAAAATGGCCATATGTCTGGAGACTGGTCCCACGCCCAAAGAGCCAGCAGGGAAAACTATGCCTTGTTCTAAAGCTCTTTGGGAACGGCTTGCGTAGCCCCACACACCTGGGGGCTGCAGGCTTTCCTGCTGCCTTCAGCCTCAAAACCACCCTTTCCCACTTGGCCCCGCGCCAGGCACAAAAATGGTAATATGTGTGGAGACTGGTCCCACGCCCAAAGAGCCAGCAGGGAAAACTATGCCTTGTTGTAAAGCTCTTTGGGAACCGCTTGCGTAGCCCCACACACCTGGGGGCTGCAGGATTTCCTGCTGCCTTCAGCCTCAAAACCTCCATTTTCCACGTGACCCCGCGCCAGGCACAAAAATGGCCATATGTCTGGAGGTTGGTCCACGCCGAAAGAGCCAGCAGGGAAAACTATGCCTTGTACTAAAGCTCTTTGGGAACGGCTTGCGTAGCCCCACACACCTGGGGGCTGCAGGCTTTCCTGCTGCCTTCAGCCTCAAATCCACCCTTTCCCACTTGGCCCCGCGTCAGGCACAAAAATGGCCATATGTCTGGAGATTGGTCCCACGCCCAAAGAGCCAGCAGGGAAAAATATGCCTTGTTCTAAAGCTCTTTGGGAACGGCTTGCGTAGCCACACACACCTGGGGGCTGCAGGCTTTCCTGCTGCCTTCAGCCTCAAAACCACCCTTTCCCACTTGGCCCCGCGCCAGGCACAAAAATGGCCATATGTCTGGAGACTGGTCCCACGCCCAAAGAGCCAGCAGGGAAAAATATGCCTTGTTCTAAAGCTCTTTGGGAACGGCTTGCGTAGCCCCACACACCTGGGGGCTGCAGGCTTTCCTGCTACCTTCAGCCTCAAAACCACCCTTTCCCACTTGGCCCCGTGCCAGGCACAAAAATGGCCATATGTCTAGAGATTGGTCCCACGCCCAAAGAGCCAGCAGGGAAAACTATGCCTTGTTCTAAAGCTCTTTGGGAACCGCTTGCATAGCCCCAGACACCTGGGGGCTGCAGGCTTTCCTGCTGTCTTCAGCCTCAAAACAACCCTTTCCCACTTGGCGCCGCGCCAGGCCCAAAAATGGCCATATGTCTAGAGATTGGTCCCACGCCGAAAGAGCCAGCAGGGAAAACTATGCCTTGTTCTAAAGCTCTTTGGGAACCGCTTGCATAGCCCCACACACCTGGGGGCTGCAGGCTTTGCTGCTGCCTTCAGCCTCAAAACCACCCTTTCCCACTTGGCGCCGCGCCAGGCCCAGAAAAGGCCATATGTCTGGAGATTGGTCCCACGCCCAAAGAGCCAGCAGGGAAAACTATGCCTTGTTCTAAAGCTCTTTGGGAACCGCTTCCGTAGCCCCACACACCTGGGGGCTGCAGGCTTTCCTGCTGCCTTTAGCCTCAAAACCACCCTTTCCCACTTGGCCCCGCGCCAGGCACAAAAATGGCCATATGTCTGGAGACTGGTCCCTTTCCCAAAGAGCCAGGAGGGAAAACTATGCCTTGTTCTAAAGCTCTTTGGGAACCGCTTGCGTAGCCCCACACACCTGGGGGCTGCAGGCTTTCCTGCTGCCTTCAGCCTCAAAACCTCCATTTCCCACGTGGCCCCGCGCCAGGCACAAAAACGGCCATATCTCTGGAGGTTGGACCCACGCCCAAAGAGCCAGCAGGGAAAACTATGCCTTGTACTAAAGCTCTTTTGGAACCGCTTGCGTAGCACCACAGACCTGCGGGCTGCAGACTTTCCTGCTGCCTTCAGCCTCAAAACCACCCTTTCCCACTTGGCCCCGCGCCAGGCACAAAAATGGCCATATGTCTGGAGACTGGTCCCACGCCCAAAGAGCCAGCAGGGAAAACTATGCCTTGTTGTAAAGCTCTTTGGGAACCGCTTGCGTAGCCCCACACACCTGGGGGCTGCAGGCTTTCCTGCTGCCTTCAGCCTCAAAACCACCCTTTCCCACATGTCCCAGCGCCAGGCACAAAAATGGACATATGTCTGGAGACTGGTCCCATGCTCAAAGAGCCAGCAGGGAAAACTATGCCTTGTTCTAAAGCTCTTTGGGAACCGCTTGCATAGCCCCACAGACCTGCGGGCTGCAGGCTTTCCTGCTGCCTTCAGCCTCAAAACCACCCTTTGCCACTTGGCGCCGCACCAGGCACAAAAATGGCCATATGTCTGGAGACTGGTCCCTTTCCCAAAGAGCCAGGAGGGAAAACTATGCCTTGTTCTAAAGCTCTTTGGGAACCGCTTGCGTAGCCCCACACACCTGGGGGTTGCAGGCTTTTCTCGCGCTTTCAGCCTCAAAACCACACTTTCCCTCATGGCATCACGCCAGGCACAAAAATGGCCATATGTCTGGAGACTGGTCCCACGCCCAAAGAGCCAGCAGGGAAAACTATGCCTTGTTCTAAAGCTCTTTGGGAACGGCTTGCGTAGCCCCACAGACCTGGGGGCTGCAGGCTTTCCTGCTGCCTTAAGCCTCAAAAGCACCCTTTCCCACATGCCGTCACGCCAGGCACAAAAATGGCAATATGTCTGGAGATTGGTCCCACGCCCAAAGAGCCAGCAGGGAAAAATATGCCTTGTTCTAAAGCTCTTTGGGAACCGCTTGCATAGCCCCAGACACCTGGGGGCTGCAGGCTTTCCTGCTGTCTTCAGCCTCAAAACAACCCTTTCCCACTTGGCGCCGCGCCAGGCCCAAAAATGGCCATATGTCTAGAGATTGGTGCCACGCCGAAAGAGCCAGCAGGGAAAACTATGCCTTGTTCTAAAGCTCTTTGGGAACCGCTTGCATAGCCCCACACACCTGGGGGCTGCAGGCTTTCCTGCTGCCTTCAGCCTCAAAACCACCCTTTCCCACTTGGCGCCGCGCCAGGCCCAGAAAAGGCCATATGTCTGGAGATTGGTCCCACGCCCAAAGAGCCAGCAGGGAAAACTATGCCTTGTTCTAAAGCTCTTTGGGAACCGCTTGCGTAGCACCACAGACCTGCGGGCTGCAGACTTTCCTGCTGCCTTCAGCCTCAAAACCACCCTTTCCCACTTGGCCCCGCGCCAGGCACAAAAATGGCCATATGTCTGGAGACTGGTCCCACGCCCAAAGAGCCAGCAGGGAAAACTATGCCTTGTTGTAAAGCTCTTTGGGAACAGCTTGCGTAGCCCCACACACCTGGGGGCTGCAGGCTTTCCTGCTGCCTTCAGCCTCAAAACCTCCATTTCCCACGTGGCCCCGCGCCAGGCACAAAAACGGCCATATGTCTGGAGGTTGGTCCCACGCCCAAAGAGCCAGCAGGGAAAACTGTGTCTTGTACTAAAGCTCTTTGGGAACCGCTTGCGTAGCCCCACAGACCTGGGGGCTGCAGGCTTTCCTGCTGCCTTCAGCCTCAAAACCACCCTTTCCCACATGTCCCAGCGCCAGGCACAAAAATGGACATATGTCTGGAGACTGGTCCCACGCTCAAAGAGCCAGCAGGGAAAACTATGCCTTGTTCTAAAGCTCTTTGGGAACCGCTTGCGTAGCCCCACAGACCTGCGGGCTGCAGGCTTTCCTGCTGCCTTCAGCCTCAAAACCACCCTTTCCCACTTGGCCCCGTGCCAGGCACGAAAATGGCCATATGTCTGGAGACTGGTCCCACGCCCAAAGAGCCAGCAGGGAAAACTATGCCTTGTTCTAAAGCTCTTTGGGAACCGCTTGCGTGGCCCCACAGACCTGGGGGCTGCAGGCTTTCCTGCTGCCTTCAGCCTCAAAACCACCCTTTCCCACATGGCGTCGCGCCAGGCACAAAAATGGCCATATGTCTGGAGGTTGGTCCCACGCCCAAAGAGCCAGCAGGGAAAACTATGCCTTGTTCTAAAGCTCTTTGGGAACGGCTTGCGTAGCCCCACAGACCTGGGGGCTGCAGGCTTTCCTGCTGCCTTCAGCCTCAAAACCACCCTTTGCCACTTGGCGCCGCACCAGGCACAAAAATGGCCATATGTCTGGAGACTGGTCCCTTTCCCAAAGAGCCAGGAGGGAAAAATATGCCTTGTTCTAAAGCTCTTTGGGAACCGCTTGCGTAGCCCCACACACCTGGGGGTTGCAGGCTTTTCTCGCGCTTTCAGCCTCAAAACCACACTTTCCCTCATGGCATCACGCCAGGCACAAAAATGGCCATATGTCTGGAGACTGGTCCCACGCCCAAAGAGCCAGCAGGGAAAACTATGCCTTGTTCTAAAGCTCTTTGGGAACCGCTTGCGTAGCCCCACACACCTGGGGGCTGCAGGCTTTCCTGCTGCCTTCAGCCTCAAAACCACCCTTTCCCACTTGGCCCCGCGCCAGGCACAAAAATGGTAATATGTGTGGAGACTGGTCCCACGCCCAAAGAGCCAGCAGGGAAAACTATGCCTTGTTGTAAAGCTCTTTGGGAACCGCTTGCGTAGCCCCACACACCTGGGGGCTGCAGGATTTCCTGCTGCCTTCAGCCTCAAAACCTCCATTTTCCACGTGACCCCGCGCCAGGCACAAAAATGGCCATATGTCTGGAGGTTGGTCCACGCCGAAAGAGCCAGCAGGGAAAACTATGCCTTGTACTAAAGCTCTTTGGGAACGGCTTGCGTAGCCACACACACCTGGGGGCTGCAGGCTTTCCTGCTGCCTTCAGCCTCAAATCCACCCTTTCCCACTTGGCCCCGCGTCAGGCACAAAAATGGCCATATGTCTGGAGATTGGTCCCACGCCCAAAGAGCCAGCAGGGAAAAATATGCCTTGTTCTAAAGCTCTTTGGGAACGGCTTGCGTAGCCACACACACCTGGGGGCTGCAGGCTTTGCTGCTGCCTTCAGCCTCAAAACCACCCTTTCCCACTTGGCCCCGCGCCAGGCACAAAAATGGCCATATGTCTGGAGACTGGTCCCACGCCCAAAGAGCCAGCAGGGAAAAATATGCCTTGTTCTAAAGCTCTTTGGGAACGGCTTGCGTAGCCCCACAGACCTGGGGGCTGCAGGCTTTCCTGCTGCCTTAAGCCTCAAAAGCACCCTTTCCGACATGCCGTCACGCCAGGCACAAAAATGGCAATATGTCTGGAGATTGGTCCCACGCCCAAAGAGCCAGCAGGGAAAAATATGCCTTGTTCTAAAGCTCTTTGGGAACCGCTTGCATAGCCCCAGACACCTGGGGGCTGCAGGCTTTCCTGCTGTCTTCAGCCTCAAAACAACCCTTTCCCACTTGGCGCCGCGCCAGGCCCAAAAATGGCCATATGTCTAGAGATTGGTCCCACGCCGAAAGAGCCAGCAGGGAAAACTATGCCTTGTTCTAAAGCTCTTTGGGAACCGCTTGCATAGCCCCACACACCTGGGGGCTGCAGGCTTTCCTGCTGCCTTCAGCCTCAAAACCACCCTTTCCCACTTGGCGCCGCGCCAGGCCCAGAAAAGGCCATATGTCTGGAGATTGGTCCCACGCCCAAAGAGCCAGCAGGGAAAACTATGCCTTGTTCTAAAGCTCTTTGGGAACCGCTTGCGTAGCCCCACACACCTGGGGGCTGCAGGCTTTTCTCGCGCTTTCAGCCTCAAAACCACACTTTCCCTCATGGCATCACGCCAGGCACAAAAATGGCCAGATGTCTGGAGACTGGTCCCTTTCCCAAAGAGCCAGCAGGGAAAACTATGCCTTGTTCTAAAGCTCTTTGGGAACCGCTTGCGTAGCACCACAGACCTGCGAGCTGCAGACTTTCCTGCTGCCTTCAGCCTCAAAACCACCCTTTCCCACTTGGCCCCGCGCCAGGCACAAAAATGGCCATATGTCTGGAGACTGGTCCCACGCCCAAAGAGCCAGCAGGGAAAACTATGCCTTGTTGTAAAGCTCTTTGGGAACCGCTTGCGTAGCCCCACACACCTGGGGGCTGCAGGCTTTCCTGCTGCCTTCAGCCTCAAAACCTCCATTTCCCACGCGGCCCCGCGCCAGGCACAAAAACGGCCATATGTCTGGAGGTTGGTCCCACGCCCAAAGAGCCAGCAGGGAAAACTGTGCCTTGTACTAAAGCTCTTTGGGAACCGCTTCCGTAGCCCCACAGACCTGGGGGCTGCAGGCTTTCCTGCTGCCTTCAGCCTCAAAACCACCCTTTCCCACATGTCCCAGCGCCAGGCACAAAAATGGACATATGTCTGGAGACTGGTCCCACGCTCAAAGAGCCAGCAGGGAAAACTATGCCTTGTTCTAAAGCTCTTTGGGAACCGCTTGCATAGCCCCACAGACCTGCGGGCTGCAGGCTTTCCTGCTGCCTTCAGCCTCAAAACCACCCTTTCCCACTTGGCCCCGTGCCAGGCACGAAAATGGCCATATGTCTGGAGACTGGTCCCTTTCCCAAAGACCCAGGAGGGAAAACTATGCCTTGTTCTAAAGCTCTTTGGGAACCGCTTGCGTGGCCCCACAGACCTGGGGGCTGCAGGCTTTCCTGCTGCCTTCAGCCTCAAAACCACCCTTTCCCACATGGCGTCGCGCCAGGCACAAAAATGGCCATATGTCTGGAGATTGGTCCCACGCCCAAAGAGCCAGCAGGGAAAACTATGCCTTGTTCTAAAGCTCTTTGGGAATGGCTTGCGTAGCCACGCAGACCTGGGGGCTGCAGGCTTTCCTGCTGCCTTCAGCCTCAAAACCACCCTTTCCCACTTGGCTTCGCGCCAGGCACAAAAATGGCCATATGTCTGGAGACTGGTCCCACGCCCAAAGAGCCAGCAGGGAAAAATATGCCTTGTACTAAAGCTCTTTGGGAACCGCTTGCGTAGCCCCACAGACCTGGGGGCTGCAGGCTTTCCTGCTGCCTTCAGCCTCAAAACCTCCCTTTCCCACTTGGCGCCGCGCCAGGCCCAGAAAAGGCCATATGTCTGGAGATTGGTCCCACGCTCAAAGAGCCAGCAGGGAAAACTATGCCTTGTTCTAAATCTCTTTGGGAACCGCTTGCGTAGCCCCACACACCTGGGGGCTGCAGGATTTCCTGCTGCCTTCAGCCTCAAAACCACCCTTTCCCACTTGGCGCCGCGCCAGGCCCAAAAATGGCCATATGTCTGGAGACTGGTCCCACGCCCAAGAGCCAGCAGGGAAAACTATGCCTTGTTCTAAAGCTCTTTGGGAACCGCTTGCGTAGCCCCACACACCTGGGGGCTGCAGGCTTTCCTGCTGCCTTCAGCCTCAAAACCACCCTTTCCCACTTGGCCCCGCGCCAGGCACAAAAATGGCCATATGTCTGGAGACTGGTCCCACGCCCAAAGAGCCAGCAGGGAAAACTACGCCTTGTTCTAAAGCTCTTTGGGAACCGCTTGCATAGCCCCACACACCTGGGGGCTGCAGGCTTTTCTCGCGCTTTCAGCCTCAAAACCACACTTTCCAACATGGCATCACGCCAGGCACAAAAATGGCCAGATGTCTGGAGACTGGTCCCTTTCCCAAAGAGCCAGCAGGGAAAACTATGCCTTGTTCTAAAGCTCTTTGGGAACCGCTTGCGTAGCCCCACAGACCTGCGGGCTGCAGGCTTTCCTGCTGCCTTCAGCCTCAAAACCACCCTTTCCCACTTGGCACCGCGCCAGGCACAAAAATGGTCATATGTCTGGAGATTGGTCCCACGCCCAAAGAGCCAGCAGGGAAAACTATGCCTTGTTCTAAAGCTCTTTGGGAACCGCTTGCGTAGCCCCACACACCTGGGGGCTGCAGGCTTTCCTACTGCCTTCAGCCTCAAAACCTCCATTTCCCACGTGGCCCCGCGCCAGGCACAAAAACGGCCATATGTCTGGAGGTTGGACCCACGCCCAAAGAGCCAGCAGGGAAAACTATGCCTTGTTCTAAAGCTCTTTGGGAACCGCTTGCGTAGCCCCACACACCTGGGGGCTGCAGGATTTCCTGCTGCCTTCAGCCTCAAAACCTCCATTTTCCACGTGACCCCGCGCCAGGCACAAAAATGGCCATATGTCTGGAGGTTGGTCCACGCCGAAAGAGCCAGCAGGGAAAACTATGCCTTGTACTAAAGCTCTTTGGGAACGGCTTGCGTAGCCCCACACACCTGGGGGCTGCAGGCTTTCCTGCTGCCTTCAGCCTCAAATCCACCCTTTCCCACTTGTCCCCGCGTCAGGCACAAAAATGGCCATATGTCTGGAGATTGGTCCCACGCCCAAAGAGCCAGCAGGGAAAAATATGCCTTGTTCTAAAGCTCTTTGGGAACGGCTTGCGTAGCCACACACACCTGGGGGCTGCAGGCTTTGCTGCTGCCTTCAGCCTCAAAACCACCCTTTCCCACTTGGCCCCGCGCCAGGCACAAAAATGGCCATATGTCTGGAGACTGGTCCCACGCCCAAAGAGCCAGCAGGGAAAAATATGCCTTGTTCTAAAGCTCTTTGGGAACGGCTTGCGTAGCCCCACAGACCTGGGGGCTGCAGGCTTTCCTGCTGCCTTAAGCCTCAAAAGCACCCTTTCCGACATGCCGTCACGCCAGGCACAAAAATGGCAATATGTCTGGAGATTGGTCCCACGCCCAAAGAGCCAGCAGGGAAAAATATGCCTTGTTCTAAAGCTCTTTGGGAACCGCTTGCATAGCCCCAGACACCTGGGGGCTGCAGGCTTTCCTGCTGTCTTCAGCCTCAAAACAACCCTTTCCCACTTGGCGCCGCGCCAGGCCCAAAAATGGCCATATGTCTAGAGACTGGTCCCACGCCGAAAGAGCCAGCAGGGAAAACTATGCCTTGTTCTAAAGCTCTTTGGGAACCGCTTGCATAGCCCCACACACCTGGGGGCTGCAGGCTTTCCTGCTGCCTTCAGCCTCAAAACCACCCTTTCCCACTTGGCGCCGCGCCAGGCTCAGAAAAGGCCATATGTCTGGAGATTGGTCCCACGCCCAAAGAGCCAGCAGGGAAAACTATGCCTTGTTCTAAAGCTCTTTGGGAACCGCTTGCGTAGCACCACAGACCTGCGAGCTGCAGACTTTCCTGCTGCCTTCAGCCTCAAAACCACCCTTTCCCACTTGGCCCCGCGCCAGGCACAAAAATGGCCATATGTCTGGAGACTGGTCCCACGCCCAAAGAGCCAGGAGGGAAAACTATGCCTTGTTGTAAAGCTCTTTGGGAACCGCTTGCGTAGCCTCACACACCTGGGGGCTGCAGGCTTTCCTGCTGCCTTCAGCCTCAAAACCTCCATTTCCCACGTGGCCCCGCGCCAGGCACAAAAACGGCCATATGTCTGGAGGTTGGTCCCACGCCCAAAGAGCCAGCAGGGAAAAATATGCCTTGTTGTAAAGCTCTTTGGGAACGGCTTGCGTAGCCCCACAGACGTGGGGGCTGCAGGCTTTCCTGCTGCCTTAAGCCTCAAAAGCACCCTTTCCGACATGCCGTCACGCCAGGCACAAAAATGGCAATATGTCTGGAGATTGGTCCCACGCCCAAAGAGCCAGCAGTGAAAAATATGCCTTGTTCTAAAGCTCTTTGGGAACCGCTTGCATAGCCCCAGACACCTGGGGGCTGCAGGCTTTCCTGCTGTCTTCAGCCTCAAAACAACCCTTTCCCACTTGGCGCCGCGCCAGGCCCAAAAATGGCCATATGTCTAGAGATTGGTCCCACGCCGAAAGAGCCAGCAGGGAAAACTATGCCTTGTTCTAAAGCTCTTTGGGAACCGCTTGCATAGCCCCACACACCTGGGGGCTGCAGGCTTTCCTGCTGCCTTCAGCCTCAAAACCACCCTTTCCCACTTGGCGCCGCGCCAGGCCCAGAAAAGGCCATATGTCTGGAGATTGGTCCCACGCCCAAAGAGCCAGCAGGGAAAACTATGCCTTGTTCTAAAGCTCTTTGGGAACCGCTTGCGTAGCCCCACACACCTGGGGGCTGCAGGCTTTTCTCGCGCTTTCAGCCTCAAAACCACACTTTCCCTCATGGCATCACGCCAGGCACAAAAATGGCCAGATGTCTGGAGACTGGTCCCTTTCCCAAAGAGCCAGCAGGGAAAACTATGCCTTGTTCTAAAGCTCTTTGGGAACCGCTTGCGTAGCACCACAGACCTGCGAGCTGCAGACTTTCCTGCTGCCTTCAGCCTCAAAACCTCCATTTCCCACGTGGCCCCGCGCCAGGCACAAAAACGGCCATATGTCTGGAGGTTGGTCCCACGCCCAAAGAGCCAGCAGGGAAAACTGTGCCTTGTACTAAAGCTCTTTGGGAACCGCTTCCGTAGCCCCACAGACCTGGGGGCTGCAGGCTTTCCTGCTGCCTTCAGCCTCAAAACCACCCTTTCCCACATGTCCCAGCGCCAGGCACAAAAATGGCCATATGTCTGGAGACTGGTCCCTTTCCCAAAGACCCAGGAGGGAAAACTATGCCTTGTTCTAAAGCTCTTTGGGAACCGCTTGCGTGGCCCCACAGACCTGGGGGCTGCAGGCTTTCCTGCTGCCTTCAGCCTCAAAACCACCCTTTCCCACATGGCGTCGCGCCAGGCACAAAAATGGCCATATGTCTGGAGATTGGTCCCACGCCCAAAGAGCCAGCAGGGAAAACTATGCCTTGTTCTAAAGCTCTTTGGGAATGGCTTGCGTAGCCCCACAGACCAGGGGGCTGCAAGCTTTCCTGCTGCCTTCAGCCTCAAAACCACCCTTTCCCACTTGGCGCCGCGCCAGGCCCAAAAATGGCCATATGTCTAGAGACTGGTCCCACGCCGAAAGAGCCAGCAGGGAAAACTATGCCTTGTTCTAAAGCTCTTTGGGAACCGCTTGCATAGCCCCACACACCTGGGGGCTGCAGGCTTTCCTGCTGCCTTCAGCCTCAAAACCACCCTTTCCCACTTGGCGCCGCGCCAGGCCCAGAAAAGGCCATATGTCTGGAGATTGGTCCCACGCCCAAAGAGCCAGCAGGGAAAACTATGCCTTGTTCTAAAGCTCTTTGGGAACCGCTTGCGTAGCACCACAGACCTGCGAGCTGCAGACTTTCCTGCTGCCTTCAGCCTCAAAACCACCCTTTCCCACTTGGCCCCGCGCCAGGCACAAAAATGGCCATATGTCTGGAGACTGGTCCCACGCCCAAAGAGCCAGGAGGGAAAACTATGCCTTGTTGTAAAGCTCTTTGGGAACCGCTTGCGTAGCCCCACACACCTGGGGGCTGCAGGCTTTCCTGCTGCCTTCAGCCTCAAAACCTCCATTTCCCACGTGGCCCCGCGCCAGGCACAAAAACGGCCATATGTCTGGAGGTTGCTCCCACGCCCAAAGAGCCAGCAGGGAAAAATATGCCTTGTTCTAAAGCTCTTTGGGAACGGCTTGCGTAGCCCCACAGACGTGGGGGCTGCAGGCTTTCCTGCTGCCTTAAGCCTCAAAAGCACCCTTTCCGACATGCCGTCACGCCAGGCACAAAAATGGCAATATGTCTGGAGATTGGTCCCACGCCCAAAGAGCCAGCAGTGAAAAATATGCCTTGTTCTAAAGCTCTTTGGGAACCGCTTGCATAGCCCCAGACACCTGGGGGCTGCAGGCTTTCCTGCTGTCTTCAGCCTCAAAACAACCCTTTCCCACTTGGCGCCGCGCCAGGCCCAAAAATGGCCATATGTCTAGAGATTGGTCCCACGCCGAAAGAGCCAGCAGGGAAAACTATGCCTTGTTCTAAAGCTCTTTGGGAACCGCTTGCATAGCCCCACACACCTGGGGGCTGCAGGCTTTCCTGCTGCCTTCAGCCTCAAAACCACCCTTTCCCACTTGGCGCCGCGCCAGGCCCAGAAAAGGCCATATGTCTGGAGATTGGTCCCACGCCCAAAGAGCCAGCAGGGAAAACTATGCCTTGTTCTAAAGCTCTTTGGGAACCGCTTGCGTAGCCCCACACACCTGGGGGCTGCAGGCTTTTCTCGCGCTTTCAGCCTCAAAACCACACTTTCCCTCATGGCATCACGCCAGGCACAAAAATGGCCAGATGTCTGGAGACTGGTCCCTTTCCCAAAGAGCCAGCAGGGAAAACTATGCCTTGTTCTAAAGCTCTTTGGGAACCGCTTGCGTAGCACCACAGACCTGCGAGCTGCAGACTTTCCTGCTGCCTTCAGCCTCAAAACCTCCATTTCCCACGTGGCCCCGCGCCAGGCACAAAAACGGCCATATGTCTGGAGGTTGGTCCCACGCCCAAAGAGCCAGCAGGGAAAACTGTGCCTTGTACTAAAGCTCTTTGGGAACCGCTTCCGTAGCCCCACAGACCTGGGGGCTGCAGGCTTTCCTGCTGCCTTCAGCCTCAAAACCACCCTTTCCCACATGTCCCAGCGCCAGGCACAAAAATGGCCATATGTCTGGAGACTGGTCCCTTTCCCAAAGAGCCAGGAGGGAAAACTATGCCTTGTTCTAAAGCTCTTTGGGAACCGCTTGCGTGGCCCCACAGACCTGGGGGCTGCAGGCTTTCCTGCTGCCTTCAGCCTCAAAACCACCCTTTCCCACATGGCGTCGCGCCAGGCACAAAAATGGCCATATGTCTGGAGATTGGTCCCACGCCCAAAGAGCCAGCAGGGAAAACTATGCCTTGTTCTAAAGCTCTTTGGGAATGGCTTGCGTAGCCCCGCAGACCTGGGGGCTGCAGGCTTTCCTGCTGCCTTCAGCCTCAAAACCACCCTTTCCCACTTGGCTTCGCGCCAGGCACAAAAATGGCCATATGTCTGGAGACTGGTCCCACGCCCAAAGAGCCAGCAGGGAAAAATATGCCTTGTACTAAAGCTCTTTGGGAACCGCTTGCGTAGCCCCACAGACCTGGGGGCTGCAGGCTTTCCTGCTGCCTTCAGCCTCAAAACCTCCCTTTCCCACTTGGCGCCGCGCCAGGCCCAGAAAAGGCCATATGTCTGGAGATTGGTCCCACGCTCAAAGAGCCAGCAGGGAAAACTATGCCTTGTTCTAAATCTCTTTGGGAACCGCTTGCGTAGCCCCACACACCTGGGGGCTGCAGGCTTTCCTGCTGCCTTCAGCCTCAAAACCACCCTTTCCCACTTGGCGCCGCGCCAGGCCCAAAAATGGCCATATGTCTGGAGACTGGTCCCACGCCCAAGAGCCAGCAGGGAAAACTATGCCTTGTTCTAAAGCTCTTTGGGAACCGCTTGCGTAGCCCCACACACCTGGGGGCTGCAGGCTTTCCTGCTGCCTTCAGCCTCAAAACCACCCTTTCCCACTTGGCCCTGCGCCAGGCACAAAAATGGCCATATGTCTGGAGACTGGTCCCACGCCCAAAGAGCCAGCAGGGAAAACTACGCCTTGTTCTAAAGCTCTTTGGGAACCGCTTGCGTAGCCCCACACACCTGGGGGCTGCAGGCTTTTCTCGCGCTTTCAGCCTCAAAACCACACTTTCCAACATGGCATCACGCCAGGCACAAAAATGGCCAGATGTCTGGAGACTGGTCCCTTTCCCAAAGAGCCAGCAGGGAAAACTATGCCTTGTTCTAAAGCTCTTTGGGAACCGCTTGCGTAGCCCCACAGACCTGCGGGCTGCAGGCTTTCCTGCTGCCTTCAGCCTCAAAACCACCCTTTCCCACTTGGCACCGCGCCAGGCACAAAAATGGTCATATGTCTGGAGATTGGTCCCACGCCCAAAGAGCCAGCAGGGAAAACTATGCCTTGTTCTAAAGCTCTTTGGGAACCGCTTGCGTAGCCCCACACACCTGGGGGCTGCAGGCTTTCCTACTGCCTTCAGCCTCAAAACCTCCATTTCCCACGTGGCCCTGCCCCAGGCACAAAAACGGCCATATGTCTGGAGGTTGGACCCACGCCCAAAGAGCCAGCAGGGAAAACTATGCCTTGTACTAAAGCTCTTTGGGAACCGCTTGTGTAGCCCCACACACCTGGGGGCTGCAGGCTTTCCTGCTGCCTTCAGCCTCAAAACCACCCTTTCCCACTTGTCCCAGCGCCAGGCACAAAAATGGCCATATGTCTGGAGACTGGTCCCTTTCCCAAAGAGCCAGGAGGGAAAACTATGCCTTGTTCTAAAGCTCTTTGGGAACCGCTTGCGTGGCCCCACAGACCTGCGGGCTGCAGGCTTTCCTGCTGCCTTCGGCCTCAAAACCACCCTTTCCCACATGGCGTCGCGCCAGGCACAAAAATGGCCATATGTCTGGAGATTGGTCCCACGCCCAAAGAGCCAGCAGGGAAAACTATGCCTTGTACTAAAGCTCTTTGGGAATGGCTTGCGTAGCCCCACACACCTGGGGGCTGCAGGCGTTCCTGCTGCCTTCAGCCTCAAAACCACCCTTTCCCACTTGTCCCAGCGCCAGGCACAAAAATGGCCATATGTCTGGAGACTGGTCCCACGCCCAAAGATCCAGCAGGGAAAACTATGCCTTGTTCTAAAGCTCTTTGGGAACCGCTTGCGTAGCCCCACACACCTGGGGGCTGCAGGATTTCCTGCTGCCTTCAGCCTCAAAACCTCCATTTTCCACGTGACCCCGCGCCAGGCACAAAAATGGCCGTATGTCTGGAGGTTGGTCCACGCCGAAAGAGCCAGCAGGGAAAACTATGCCTTGTACTAAAGCTCTTTGGGAACGGCTTGCGTAGCCCCACACACCTGGGGGCTGCAGGCTTTCCTGCTGCCTTCAGCCTCAAATCCACCCTTTCCCACTTGTCCCCGCGCCAGGCACAAAAATGGCCATATGTCTGGAGACTGGTCCCACGCCCAAAGAGCCAGCAGGGAAAAATATGCCTTGTTCTAAAGCTCTTTGGGAACGGCTTGCGTAGCCCCACAGACCTGGGGGCTGCAGGCTTTCCTGCTGCCTTAAGCCTCAAAAGCACCCTTTCCCACATGCCGTCACGCCAGGCACAAAAATGGCAATATGTCTGGAGATTGGTCCCACGCCCAAAGAGCCACCAGGGAAAACTATGCCTTGTTCTAAAGCTCTTTGGGAACCGCTTGCATAGCCCCAGACACCTGGGGGCTGCAGGCTTTCCTGCTGTCTTCAGCCTCAAAACAACCCTTTCCCACTTGGCGCCGCGCCAGGCCCAAAAATGGCCATATGTCTAGAGATTGGTCCCACGCCGAAAGAGCCAGCAGGGAAAACTATGCCTTGTTCTAAAGCTCTCTGGGAACCGCTTGCATAGCCCCACACACCTGGGGGCTGCAGGCTTTCCTGCTGCCTTCAGCCTCAAAACCACCCTTTCCCACTTGGCGCCGCGCCAGGCCCAGAAAAGGCCATATGTCTGGAGATTGGTCCCACGCCCAAAGAGCCAGCAGGGAAAACTATGCCTTGTTCTAAAGCTCTTTGGGAACCGCTTGCGTAGCCCCACACACCTGGGGGCTGCAGGCTTTTCTCGCGCTTTCAGCCTCAAAACCACCCTTTCCCTCATGGCATCACGCCAGGCACAAAAATGGCCAGATGTCTGGAGACTGGTCCCACGCCCAAAGAGCCAGCAGGGAAAACTATGCCTTGTTCTAAAGCTCTTTGGGAACCGCTTGCGTAGCACCACAGACCTGCGGGCTGCAGACTTTCCTGCTACCTTCAGCCTCAAAACCACCCTTTCCCACTTGGCCCCGCGCCAGGCACAAAAATGGCCATATGTCTGGAGACTGGTCCCACGCCCAAAGAGCCAGCAGGGAAAACTATGCCTTGTACTAAAGCTCTTTGGGAACCGCTTGCGTAGCCCCACACACCTGGGGGCTGCAGGCTTTCCTACTGCCTTCAGCCTCAAAACCTCCATTTCCCACGTGGCCCTGCCCCAGGCACAAAAACGGCCATATGTCTGGAGGTTGGACCCACGCCCAAAGAGCCAGCAGGGAAAACTATGCCTTGTACTAAAGCTCTTTGGGAACTGCTTGTGTAGCCCCACACACCTGGGGGCTGCAGGCTTTCCTGCTGCCTTCAGCCTCAAAACCACCCTTTCCCACTTGTCCCAGCGCCAGGCACAAAAATGGCCATATGTCTGGAGACTGGTCCCTTTCCCAAAGAGCCAGGAGGGAAAACTATGCCTTGTTCTAAAGCTCTTTGGGAACCGCTTGCGTGGCCCCACAGACCTGCGGGCTGCAGGCTTTCCTGCTGCCTTCGGCCTCAAAACCACCCTTTCCCACATGGCGTCGCGCCAGGCACAAAAATGGCCATATGTCTGGAGATTGGTCCCACGCCCAAAGAGCCAGCAGGGAAAACTATGCCTTGTACTAAAGCTCTTTGGGAATGGCTTGCGTAGCCCCACACACCTGGGGGCTGCAGGCTTTCCTGCTGCCTTCAGCCTCAAAACCACCCTTTCCCACTTGTCCCAGCGCCAGGCACAAAAATGGCCATATGTCTGGAGACTGGTCCCACGCCCAAAGATCCAGCAGGGAAAACTATGCCTTGTTCTAAAGCTCTTTGGGAACCGCTTGCGTAGCCCCACACACCTGGGGGCTGCAGGATTTCCTGCTGCCTTCAGCCTCAAAACCTCCATTTTCCACGTGACCCCGCGCCAGGCACAAAAATGGCCGTATGTCTGGAGGTTGGTCCACGCCGAAAGAGCCAGCAGGGAAAACTATGCCTTGTACTAAAGCTCTTTGGGAACGGCTTGCGTAGCCCCACACACCTGGGGGCTGCAGGCTTTCCTGCTGCCTTCAGCCTCAAATCCACCCTTTCCCACTTGTCCCCGCGCCAGGCACAAAAATGGCCATATGTCTGGAGACTGGTCCCACGCCCAAAGAGCCAGCAGGGAAAAATATGCCTTGTTGTAAAGCTCTTTGGGAACCGCTTGCGTAGCCCCACACACCTGGGGGCTGCAGGCTTTCCTCCTGCCTTCAGCCTGAAAACCACCCTTTCCGACATGGCGTCACGCCACGCCAAAAAATGGCCATATGTCTGGAGACTGGTCCCACGCCCAAAGAGCCAGCAGGGAAAACTATGCCTTGTTCTAAAGCTCTTTGGGAACCGCTTGCGTGGCCCCACACACCTGGGGGCTGCAGGCTTTCCTGCTGCCTTCAGCCTCAAAACTACCCTTTCCCACTTGGCGCCGCGCCAGGCCCAAAAATGGTCATATGGCTGGAGATTGGTCCCACGCCAAAGAGCCAGCAGGGAAAACTATGCCTTGTTCTAAAGCTCTTTGGGAACCGCTTGCGTAGCCCCACACACCTGGGGGCTGCAGGCTTTCCTCCTGCCTTCAGCCTCAAAACCACCCTTTCCGACATGGCGTCACGCCAGGCCCAAAAATGGCCATATGTCTGGAGATTGGTCCCACGCCCAAAGAGCCAGCAGGGAAAACTATGCCTTGTTCTAAAGCTCTTTGGGAACGGCTTGCATAGCCCCACACCCCTGGGGGCTGCAAGCTTTCCTGCTGCCTTCAGCCTCAAAACCACCCTTTCCCACTTGGCGTCATGCCAGGCCCAAAAATGGCCATATGTCTGGAGACTGGTCCCACGCCCAAAGAGCCAGCAGGGAAACTATGCCTTGTTCTAAAGCTCTTTGGGAACGGCTTGCGTAGCCCCACAGACCTTGGGGCTGCAGGCTTTCCTGCTGCCTTCAGCCTCAAAACCACCCTTTCCCACTTGGCGCCGCGCCAGGCCCAAAAATGGCCATATGTCTGGAGATTGGTCCCACGCCCAAAGAGCCAGCAGGGAAAACTATGCCTTGTTCTAAAGCTCTTTGGGAACCGCTTGCGTAGCCCCACACACCTGGGGGCTGCAGGCTTTCCTGCTGCCTTCAGCCTCAAAACCACCCTTTCCCACTTGGCGCCGCGCCAGGCACAAAAATGGCCATATGGCTGGAGATTGGTCCCACGCCCAAAGAGCCAGCAGGGAAAACTATGCCTTGTTCTAAAGCTCTTTGGGAACCGCTTGCGTAGCCCCACACACCTGTGGGATGCAGGCTTTCCTGCTGCCTTCAGCCTCAAAACCACCCTTTCCCACTTGGCGTCGCGCCAGGCACAAAAATGGCCATATGTCTGGAGACTGGTCCCACGCCCAAAGAGCCAGCAGGGAAAACTATGCCTTGTTCTAAAGCTCTTTGGGAACCGCTTGCGTGGCCCCACACACCTGGGGGCTGCAGGCTTTCCTGCTGCCTTCAGCCTCAGAGGCACCCTTTCCCACTTGGTGCCGCGCCAGGCCCAAAAATGGCCATATGTCTGGAGATTGGTCCCACGCCCAAAGAGCCAGCAGGGAAAACTATGCCTTGTTCTAAAGCTCTTTGGGAACCGCTTGCGTGGCCCCACACACCTGGGGGCTGCAGGCTTTCCTGCTGCCTTCAGCCTCAAAACCACCCTTTCCCACTTGGCGTCGCGCCAGGCACAAAAATGGCCATATTTCTGGAGACTGGTCCCACGCCGAAAGAGCCAGCAGGGAAAACAATGCCTTGTTCTAAAGCTCTTTGGGAACGGCTTGCGTGGCCCCACACACCTGCGGGCTGCAGACTTTCCTGCTGCCTTCAGCCTCAAAACCACCCTTTCCCACATGGCGTCGTGCCAGGCACAAAAATGGTCATATGTCTGGAGATTGGTCCCACGCCCAAAGAGCCAGCAGGGAAAACTATGCCTTGTTCTAAAGCTCTTTGGGAATGGCTTGCGTAGCCCCACACACCTGGTGGCTGCAGGCTTTCCTGCTGCCTTCAGCCTCAGAGGCACCCTTTCCCACTTGGTGCCGCGCCAGGCCCAAAAATGGCCATATGTCTGGAGATTGGTCCCACGCCCAAAGAGCCAGCAGGGAAAACTATGCCTTGTTCTAAAGCTCTTTGGGAACCGCTTGCGTAGCCCCACACACCTGGGGGCTGCAAGCTCTCCTGCTGCCTTCAGCCTCAAAACCACCCTTTCCCACTTGGCGCCGCGCCAGGCCCAAAAATGGCCATAAGTCTGGAGACAGGTCCCACGCCCAAAGAGCCAGCAGGGAAAACTATGCCTTGTTCTAAAGCTCTTTGGGAACCGCTTGCGTAGCCCCACACACCTGGGGGCTGCAGGCTTTCCTGCTGCCTTCAGCCTCAAAACCACCCTTTCCCACTTGGCGCTGCGCCAGGCACAAAAATGGCTATATTTCTGGAGACTGGTCCCACGCCCAAAGAGCCAGCAGGGAAAAATATGCCTTGTTCTAAAGCTCTTTGGGAACCACTTGCGTAGCCCCACACACCTGGGGGCTGCAGGCTTTCCTGCTGCCTTCAGCCTCAAAAACACCCTTTCCCACTTGGCGCCGCGCCAGGCACAAAAATGGCCATATGTCTGGAGACTGGTCCCACGCCCAAAGAGCCAGCAGGGAAAACTATGCCTTGTTCTAAAGCTCTTTGGGAACCTCTTGCGTAGCCCCACACACCTGGGGGCTGCAGGCTTTCCTGCTGCCTTCAGCCTCAAAAACACCCTTTCCCACTTGGCCCCGCGCCAGGCCCAAAAATGGCCATATGTCTGGAGATTGGTCCCACGCCCAAAGAGCCAGCAGGGAAAACTATGCCTTGTTCTAAAGCTCTTTGGGAACGGCTTGCGTAGCCCCACACACCTGGGGGCTGCAGGCTTTCCTGCTGCCTTCAGCCTCAAAACCACCCTTTCCCACATGGCATCACGCCAGGCCCAAAAATGGCCATATGTCTGGAGATTGGTCCCACGCCCAAAGAGCCAGCAGGGAAAACTATGCCTTGTTCTAAAGCTCTTTGGGAACCGCTTGCGTAGCCCCACACACCTGGGGGCTGCAGGCTTTCCTGCTGCCTTCAGCCTCAAAACCACCCTTTCCCACTTGGCCCCGCGCCAGGCCCTAAAATGGCCATATGTCTGGAGACTGGTCCCACGCCCAAAGAGCCAGCAGGGAAAACTATGCCTTGTTCTAAAGCTCTTTGGGAACCGCTTGCGTAGCCCCACACACCTGGGGGCTGCAGGCTTTCCTGCTCTCTTCAGCCTCAGAGGCACCCTTTCCCACTTGGCTCCACGCCAGGCCCAAAAATGGCCATATGTCTGGAGATTGGTCCCACGCCCAAAGAGCCAGCAGGGAAAACTATGCCTTGTTCTAAAGCTCTTTGGGAACCGCTTGCGTAGCCCCACACACCTGGGGGCTACAGGCTTTCCTGCTGCCTTCAGCCTCAAAACCACCCTTTCCCACTTGGCGCTGCGCCAGGCACAAAAATGGCCATATGTCTGGAGGTTGGTCCCACGCCCAAAGAGCCAGCAGGGAAAACTATGCCTTGTTCTAAAGCTCTTTGGAAACCACTTGCGTAGCCCCACAGACCTGGGGGCTGCAGGCTTTCCTGCTGCCTTCAGCCTCAAAACCACCCTTTCCCACTTCGCGCCGCGCCAGGCCCAAAAATAGCCATATGTCTGGAGACTGGTCCCACGCCCAAAGAGCCAGCAGGGAAAACTATGCCTTGTTCTAAAGCTCTTTGGGAACCGCTTGCGTAGCCCCACAGACCAGGGGGGTGCAGGCTTTCCTGCTGCCTTCAGCCTCAAAACCACCCTTTCCCACTTGGCGCCGCGCCAGGCCCAAAAATGGCCATATGTCTGGAGATTGGTCCCACGCCCAAAGAGCCAGCAGGGAAAACTATGCCTTGTTCTAAAGCTCTTTGGGAACCGCTTGCGTAGCCCCACAGACCTGGGGGCTGCAGGCTTTCCTGCTGCCTTCAGCCTCAAAACCACCCTTTCCCACTTGGCCCCGCGCCAGGACCCAAAATGGCCATATGTCTGGAGACTGGTCCCACGCCCAAAGAGCCAGCAGGGAAAACTATGCCTTGTTCTAAAGCTCTTTGGGAACCGCTTGCGTAGGCCCACACACCTGGGGGCTGCAGGCTTTCCTGCTGCCTTCAGCCTCAAAACCACCCTTTCCCACATGGTGTCACGACAGGCCCAAAAATGGCCATATGTCTGGAGACTGGTCCCACGCCCAAAGAGCCAGCAGGGAAAACTATGCCTTGTTCTAAAGCTCTTTGGGAACCGCTTGCGTAGCCACACAGACCAGGGGGGTGCAGGCTTTCCTGCTGCCTTCAGCCTCAAAACCACCCTTTCCCACTTGGCGCCGCGCCAGGCCCAAAAATGGCCATATGTCTGGAGATTGGTCCCACGCCCAAAGAGCCAGCAGGGAAAACTATGCCTTGTTCTAAAGCTCTTTGGGAACCGCTTGCGTAGCCCCACAGACCTGGGGGCTGCAGACTTTCCTGCTGCCTTCAGCCTCAAAACCACCCTTTCCCACTTGGCCCCGCGCCAGGACCCAAAATGGCCATAAGTCTGGAGACTCGTCCCACGCCCAAAGAGCCAGCAGGGAAAACTATGCCTTGTTCTAAAGCTCTTTGGGAACCGCTTGCGTAGGCCCACACACCTGGGGGCTGCAGGCTTTCCTGCTGCCTTCAGCCTCAAAACCACCCTTTCCCACATGGTGTCACGACAGGCACAAAAATGGCCATATGTGTGGAGATTGGTCCCACGCCCAAAGAGCCAGCAGTGAAAACTATGCCTTGTTCTAAAGCTCTTTGGGAACCGCTTGCGTAGCCCCACACACCTGGGGGCTACAGGCTTTCCTGCTGCCTTCAGCCTCAAAACCACCCTTTCCCACTTGGCGCCGCGCCAGGCACAAAAATGGCCATATGTCTGGAGGTTGGTCCCACGCCCAAAGAGCCAGCAGGGAAAACTATGCCTTGTTCTAAAGCTCTTTGGAAACCACTTGCGTAGCCCCACAGACCTGGGGGCTGCAGGCTTTCTTGCTGCCTTCAGCCTCAAAACCACGCTTTCCCACTTGGCCCCGCGCCAGGCCCAAAAATGGCCATATGTCTGGAGGTTGGTCACACGCTCAAAGAGCCAGCAGGGAAAACTATGCCTTGTTCTAAAGCTCTTTGGGAACCGCTTGCGTAGCACCACACACCTGGGGGCTGCAGGCTTTCCTGCTGCCTTCAGCCTCAAAACCACCCTTTCCCACTTCGCGCCGCGCCAGGCCCAAAAATGGCCATATGTCTGGAGACTGGTCCCACGCCCAAAGAGCCAGCAGGGAAAACTATGCCTTGTTCTAAAGCTCTTTGGGAACCGCTTGCGTAGCCCCACACACCTGGGGGCTGCAGGCTTTCCTGCTGCCTTCAGCCTCAAAACCACCCTTTCCCACTTGGCGCCGCGCCAGGCCCAAAAATGGCCATATGTCTGGAGATTGGTCCCACGCCCAAAGAGCCAGCAGGGAAAACTATGCCTTGTTCTAAAGCTCTTTGGGAACCGCTTGCGTAGCCCCACAGACCTGGGGGCTGCAGGCTTTCCTGCTGCCTTCAGCCTCAAAACCACCCTTTCCCACTTGGCTCCGCGCCAGGCACAAAAAAGGCCATATGTCTGGAGACTGGTCCCACGCCCAAAGAGAGAGCAGGGAAAACTATGCCTTGTTCTAAAGCTCTTTGGGAACCGCTTGCGTGGCCCCACACACCTGGGGGCTGCAGGCTTTCCTGCTGCCTTCAGCCTCAAAACAACCCTGTCCCACTTGGCGTCGCGCCAGGCACAAAAATGGCTATTTTTCTGGAGACTGGTCCCACGCCGAAAGAGCCAGCAGGGAAAACTATGCCTTGTTCTAAAGCTCTTTGAGAACCGCTTGCGTGGCCCCACAGACCTGCGGGCTGCAGACTTTCCTGCTGCCTTCAGCCTCAAAACCACCCTTTCCCACTTGGCGTCGCGCCAGGCACAAAAATGGCCATATGTCTGGAGATTGGTCCCACGCCCAAAGAGCCAGCAGGGAAAACTATGCCTTGTACTAAAGCTCTTTGGGAACCGCTTGCGTAGCCCCACAGACCTGGGGCTGCAGGCTTTCCTGCTGCCTTCAGCCTCAAAGGAACCCTTTCCCACTTGGCGCCGCGCCAGGCCCAGAAACGGCCATATGTCTGGAGATTGGTCCCACGCCCAAAGAGCCAGCAGGGAAAACTATGCCTTGTTCTAAAGCTCTTTGGGAACCGCTTGCGTAGCCGCACAGACCTGGGGGCTGCAGGCTTTCCTGCTGCCTTCAGCCTCAAAACCACCCTTTCCCACTTGGCCCCGCGCCAGGCCCAAAAATGGCCATATGTCTGGAGACTGGTCCCACGCCCAAAGAGTCAGCAGGGAAAACTATGCCTTGTTTAAAAGCTCTTTGGGAACCGCTTGCGTAGCCCCACACACCTGGGGGCTGCAGGCTTTCCTACTGCCTTCAGCCTCAAAACCACCCTTTCCCACTTGGCATCGCGCCAGGCACAAAAATGGCCATATGTCTGGAGATTGGTCCCACGCCCAAAGAGCCAGCAGGGAAAACTATGCCTTGTTCTAAAGCTTTTTGGGAACCGCTTGCATAGCCCCACACACCTGGGGGCTGCAGGCTTTCCTGCTGCCTTCAGCCTCAAAACCACCCTTTCCCACTTGGCGCCGCGCCAGGCCCAAAAATGGCCATATGTCTGGAGATTGGTCCCACGCCCAAAGAGCCAGCAGGGAAAACTATGCCTTGTTCTAAAGCTCTTTGGGAACCGCTTGCGTAGCCCCACACACCTGGGGGCTGCAAGCTCTCCTGCTGCCTTCAGCCTCAAAACCACCCTTTCCCACATGGCGCCGCGCTAGGCCCAAAAATGGCCATATGTCTGGAGACTGGTCCCACGCCCAAAGAGCCAGCAGGGAAAACTATGCCTTGTTCTAAAGCTCTTTGGGAACCGCTTGCATAGCCCCACACACCTGGGGGCTGCAGGCTTTCCTGCTGCCTTCAGCCTCAAAGGCACCCTTTCCCACTTGGTGCCGCGCCAGGCTCAAAAATGGCCATATGTCTGGAGGTTGGTCCCACGCCCAAAGAGCCAGCAGGGAAAACTATGCCTTGTTCTAAAGCTCTTTGGGAACCGCTTGCGTGGCCCCACAGACCTGGGGGGTGCAGGCTTTCCTGCTGCCTTCAGCCTCAAAACCACCCTTTCCCACTTGGCGCCGCGCCAGGCACAAAAATGGCCATATGGCTGGAGATTGGTCCCACGCCCAAAGAGCCAGCAGGGAAAACTATGCCTTGTTCTAAAGCTCTTTGGGAACCGCTTGCGTGACCCCACAGACCTGGGGGCTGCAGGCTTTCCTGCTGCCTTCAGCCTCAAAACCACCCTTTCCCACTTGGCGTCGCGCCAGGCACAAAAATGGCTATATTTCTGGAGACTGGTCCCACGCCGAAAGAGCCAGCAGGGAAAACTATGCCTTGTACTAAAGCTCTTTGGGAACCGCTTGCGTGGCCCCACACACCTGCGGGCTGCAGACTTTCCTGCTGCCTTCAGCCTCAAAACCACCCTTTCCCACTTGGCGTCGTGCCAGGCACAAAAATGGTCATATGTCTGGAGATTGGTCCCACGCCCAAAGAGACAGCAGGGAAAACTATGCCTTGTTCTAAAGCTCTTTGGGAATGGCTTGCGTAGCCCCACACACCTGGGGGCTGCAGGCTTTCCTGCTGCCTTCAGCCTCAGAGGCACCCTTTCCCACTTGGTGCCGCGCCTGGCCCAAAAATGGCCATATGTCTGGAGATTGGTCCCACGCCCAAAGAGCCAGCAGGGAAAACTATGCCTTGTTCTAAAGCTCTTTGGGAACGGCTTGCGTAGCCCCACAGACCTTGGGGCTGCAAGCTCTCCTGCTGCCTTCAGCGTCAAAACCACCCTTTCCCACTTGGCGCCGCGCCAGGCCCAAAAATGGCCATATGTCTGGAGACTGGTCCCACGCCCAAAGAGCCAGCAGGGAAAACTATGCCTTGTTCTAAAGCTCTTTGGGAACCGCTTGCGTAGCCCCACACACCTGGGGGCTGCAGGCCTTCCTGCTGCCTTCAGCCTCAAAACCACCCTTTCCCACTTGGCGCCGCGCCAGGCACAAAAATGGCCATATGTCTGGAGACTGGTCCCACGCCCAAAGAGCCAGCAGGGAAAACTATGCCTTGTTCTAAAGCTCTTTGGGAACCTCTTGCGTAGCCCCACACACCTGGGGGCTGCAGGCTTTCCTGCTGCCTTCAGCCTCAAAACCACCCTTTCCCACTTGGCTTCGCTCCAGGCACAAAAATGGCCATATGTCTGGAGACTGGTCCCACGCCCAAAGAGCCAGCAGGGAAAACTATGCCTTGTTCTAAAGCTCTTTGGGAACCGCTTGCGTAGCCCCACACACCTGGGGGCTGCAGGCTTTCCTACTGCCTTCGGCCTCAAAACCACCCTTTCCCACTTGGCCCCGCGCCAGGCCCAAAAATGCCCTTTGTCTGGAGATTGGTCCCACGCCCAAAGAGCCAGCAGGGAAAACTATGCCTTGTTCTAAAGCTCTTTGGGAACCGCTTGCGTAGCCCCACACACCTGGGGGCTGCAGGCTTTCCTGCTGCCTTCAGCCTCAAAACCACCCTTTCCCACTTGGTGTCACGCCAGGCACAAAAATGGCCATATGTCTGGAGACTGGTCCCACGCCCAAAGAGCCAGCAGGGAAAACTATGCCTTGTTCTAAAGCTCTTTGGGAACCGCTTGCGTGGCCCCACAGACCTGGGGGGTGCAGGCTTTCCTGCTGCCTTCAGCCTCAAAACCACCCTTTCCCACTTGGCGTCGCGCCAGGCACAAAAATGGCTATATTTCTGGAGACTGGTCCCACGCCCAAAGAGCCAGCAGGGAAAACTATGCCTTGTTCTAAAGCTCTTTGGGAACCGCTTGCGTGGCCCCACACACCTGGGGGCTGCAGACTTTCCTTCTGCCTTCAGCCTCAAAACAACCCTTTCCCACTTGGCGTCGTGCCAGGCACAAAAATGGTCATATGTCTGGAGATTGGTCCCACGCCCAAAGAGCCAGCAGGGAAAACTATGCCTTGTTCTAAAGCTCTTTGGGAACCGCTTGCGTAGCCCCACAGACCAGGGGGGTGCAGGCTTTCCTGCTGCCTTCAGCCTCAAAACCACCCTTTCCCACTTGGCGCCGCGCCAGGCCCAAAAATGGGCATATGTCTGGAGATTGGTCCCACGCCCAAAGAGCCAGCAGGGAAAACTATGCCTTGTTCTAAAGCTCTTTGGGAACCGCTTGCGTAGCCCCACAGACCTGGGGGCTGCAGGCTTTCCTGCTGCCTTCAGCCTCAAAACCACCCTTTCCCACTTGGCTCCGCGCCAGGCACAAAAAAGGCCATATGTCTGGAGACTGGTCCCACGCCCAAAGAGAGAGCAGGGAAAACTATGCCTTGTTCTAAAGCTCTTTGGGAACCGCTTGCGTGGCCCCACACACCTGGGGGCTGCAGGCTTTCCTGCTGCCTTCAGCCTCAAAAGAACCCTGTCCCACTTGGCTTCGCGCCAGGCACAAAAATGGCTATTTTTCTGGAGACTGGTCCCACGCCGAAAGAGCCAGCAGGGAAAACTATGCCTTGTTCTAAAGCTCTTTGGGAACCGCTTGCGTGGCCCCACAGACCTGCGGGCTGCAGACTTTCCTGCTGCCTTCAGCCTCAAAACCACCCTTTCCCACTTGGCGTCGCGCCAGGCACAAAAATGGCCATATGTCTGGAGATTGGTCCCACGCCCAAAGAGCCAGCAGGGAAAACTATGCCTTGTTCTAAAGCTCTTTGGGAACCGCTTGCGTAGCCCCACACACCTGGGGGCTGCAGGCTTTCCTGCTGCCTTCAGCCTCAGAGGCACCCTTTCCCACTTGGTGCCGCGCCAGGCCCAAAAATGGCCATATGTCTGGAGATTGGTCCCACGCCCAAAGAGCCAGCAGGGAAAACTATGCCTTGTTCTAAAGCTCTTTGGGAACCGCTTGCGTGGCCCCACACACCTGGGGGCTGCAGGCTTTCCTGCTGCCTTCAGCCTCAAAACCACCCTTTCCCACTTGGCGTCGCGCCAGGCACAAAAATGGCCATATTTCTGGAGACTGGTCCCACGCCGAAAGAGCCAGCAGGGAAAACAATGCCTTGTTCTAAAGCTCTTTGGGAACCGCTTGCGTAGCACCACACACCTGGGGGCTGCAGGCTTTCCTGCTGCCTTCAGCCTCAAAACCACCCTTTCCCACTTCGCGCCGCGCCAGGCCCAAAAATGGCCATATGTCTGGAGACTGGTCCCACGCCCAAAGAGCCAGCAGGGAAAACTATGCCTTGTTCTAAAGCTCTTTGGGAACCGCTTGCGTAGCCCCACACACCTGGGGGCTGCAGGCTTTCCTGCTGCCTTCAGCCTCAAAACCACCCTTTCCCACTTGGCGCCGCGCCAGGCCCAAAAATGGCCATATGTCTGGAGATTGGTCCCACGCCCAAAGAGCCAGCAGGGAAAACTATGCCTTGTTCTAAAGCTCTTTGGGAACCGCTTGCGTAGCCCCACAGACCTGGGGGCTGCAGGCTTTCCTGCTGCCTTCAGCCTCAAAACCACCCTTTCCCACTTGGCTCCGCGCCAGGCACAAAAAAGGCCATATGTCTGGAGACTGGTCCCACGCCCAAAGAGAGAGCAGGGAAAACTATGCCTTGTTCTAAAGCTCTTTGGGAACCGCTTGCGTGGCCCCACACACCTGGGGGCTGCAGGCTTTCCTGCTGCCTTCAGCCTCAAAACAACCCTGTCCCACTTGGCGTCGCGCCAGGCACAAAAATGGCTATTTTTCTGGAGACTGGTCCCACGCCGAAAGAGCCAGCAGGGAAAACTATGCCTTGTTCTAAAGCTCTTTGAGAACCGCTTGCGTGGCCCCACAGACCTGCGGGCTGCAGACTTTCCTGCTGCCTTCAGCCTCAAAACCACCCTTTCCCACTTGGCGTCGCGCCAGGCACAAAAATGGCCATATGTCTGGAGATTGGTCCCACGCCCAAAGAGCCAGCAGGGAAAACTATGCCTTGTACTAAAGCTCTTTGGGAACCGCTTGCGTAGCCCCACAGACCTGGGGCTGCAGGCTTTCCTGCTGCCTTCAGCCTCAAAGGAACCCTTTCCCACTTGGCGCCGCGCCAGGCCCAGAAACGGCCATATGTCTGGAGATTGGTCCCACGCCCAAAGAGCCAGCAGGGAAAACTATGCCTTGTTCTAAAGCTCTTTGGGAACCGCTTGCGTAGCCGCACAGACCTGGGGGCTGCAGGCTTTCCTGCTGCCTTCAGCCTCAAAACCACCCTTTCCCACTTGGCCCCGCGCCAGGCCCAAAAATGGCCATATGTCTGGAGACTGGTCCCACGCCCAAAGAGTCAGCAGGGAAAACTATGCCTTGTTTAAAAGCTCTTTGGGAACCGCTTGCGTAGCCCCACACACCTGGGGGCTGCAGGCTTTCCTACTGCCTTCAGCCTCAAAACCACCCTTTCCCACTTGGCATCGCGCCAGGCACAAAAATGGCCATATGTCTGGAGATTGGTCCCACGCCCAAAGAGCCAGCAGGGAAAACTATGCCTTGTTCTAAAGCTTTTTGGGAACCGCTTGCATAGCCCCACACACCTGGGGGCTGCAGGCTTTCCTGCTGCCTTCAGCCTCAAAACCACCCTTTCCCACTTGGCGCCGCGCCAGGCCCAAAAATGGCCATATGTCTGGAGATTGGTCCCACGCCCAAAGAGCCAGCAGGGAAAACTATGCCTTGTTCTAAAGCTCTTTGGGAACCGCTTGCGTAGCCCCACACACCTGGGGGCTGCAAGCTCTCCTGCTGCCTTCAGCCTCAAAACCACCCTTTCCCACATGGCGCCGCGCTAGGCCCAAAAATGGCCATATGTCTGGAGACTGGTCCCACGCCCAAAGAGCCAGCAGGGAAAACTATGCCTTGTTCTAAAGCTCTTTGGGAACCGCTTGCATAGCCCCACACACCTGGGGGCTGCAGGCTTTCCTGCTGCCTTCAGCCTCAAAGGCACCCTTTCCCACTTGGTGCCGCGCCAGGCTCAAAAATGGCCATATGTCTGGAGGTTGGTCCCACGCCCAAAGAGCCAGCAGGGAAAACTATGCCTTGTTCTAAAGCTCTTTGGGAACCGCTTGCGTGGCCCCACACACCTGGGGGCTGCAGGCTTTCCTGCTGCCTTCAGCCTCAAAACCACCCTTTCCCACTTGGCGCCGCGCCAGGCACAAAAATGGCCATATGGCTGGAGATTGGTCCCACGCCCAAAGAGCCAGCAGGGAAAACTATGCCTTGTTCTAAAGCTCTTTGGGAACCGCTTGCGTGACCCCACAGACCTGGGGGCTGCAGGCTTTCCTGCTGCCTTCAGCCTCAAAACCACCCTTTCCCACTTGGCGTCGCGCCAGGCACAAAAATGGCTATATTTCTGGAGACTGGTCCCACGCCGAAAGAGCCAGCAGGGAAAACTATGCCTTGTACTAAAGCTCTTTGGGAACCGCTTGCGTGGCCCCACACACCTGCGGGCTGCAGACTTTCCTGCTGCCTTCAGCCTCAAAACCACCCTTTCCCACTTGGCGTCGTGCCAGGCACAAAAATGGTCATATGTCTGGAGATTGGTCCCACGCCCAAAGAGACAGCAGGGAAAACTATGCCTTGTTCTAAAGCTCTTTGGGAATGGCTTGCGTAGCCCCACACACCTGGGGGCTGCAGGCTTTCCTGCTGCCTTCAGCCTCAGAGGCACCCTTTCCCACTTGGTGCCGCGCCTGGCCCAAAAATGGCCATATGTCTGGAGATTGGTCCCACGCCCAAAGAGCCAGCAGGGAAAACTATGCCTTGTTCTAAAGCTCTTTGGGAACGGCTTGCGTAGCCCCACAGACCTTGGGGCTGCAAGCTCTCCTGCTGCCTTCAGCGTCAAAACCACCCTTTCCCACTTGGCGCCGCGCCAGGCCCAAAAATGGCCATATGTCTGGAGACTGGTCCCACGCCCAAAGAGCCAGCAGGGAAAACTATGCCTTGTTCTAAAGCTCTTTGGGAACCGCTTGCGTAGCCCCACACACCTGGGGGCTGCAGGCCTTCCTGCTGCCTTCAGCCTCAAAACCACCCTTTCCCACTTGGCGCCGCGCCAGGCACAAAAATGGCCATATGTCTGGAGACTGGTCCCACGCCCAAAGAGCCAGCAGGGAAAACTATGCCTTGTTCTAAAGCTCTTTGGGAACCTCTTGCGTAGCCCCACACACCTGGGGGCTGCAGGCTTTCCTGCTGCCTTCAGCCTCAAAACCACCCTTTCCCACTTGGCTTCGCTCCAGGCACAAAAATGGCCATATGTCTGGAGACTGGTCCCACGCCCAAAGAGCCAGCAGGGAAAACTATGCCTTGTTCTAAAGCTCTTTGGGAACCGCTTGCGTAGCCCCACACACCTGGGGGCTGCAGGCTTTCCTACTGCCTTCGGCCTCAAAACCACCCTTTCCCACTTGGCCCCGCGCCAGGCCCAAAAATGCCCTTTGTCTGGAGATTGGTCCCTTTCCCAAAGAGCCAGCAGGGAAAACTATGCCTTGTTCTAAAGCTCTTTGGGAACCGCTTGCGTAGCCCCACACACCTGGGGGCTGCAGGCTTTCCTGCTGCCTTCAGCCTCAAAACCACCCTTTCCCACTTGGTGTCACGCCAGGCACAAAAATGGCCATATGTCTGGAGACTGGTCCCACGCCCAAAGAGCCAGCAGGGAAAACTATGCCTTGTTCTAAAGCTCTTTGGGAACCGCTTGCGTGGCCCCACAGACCTGGGGGGTGCAGGCTTTCCTGCTGCCTTCAGCCTCAAAACCACCCTTTCCCACTTGGCGTCGCGCCAGGCACAAAAATGGCTATATTTCTGGAGACTGGTCCCACGCCCAAAGAGCCAGCAGGGAAAACTATGCCTTGTTCTAAAGCTCTTTGGGAACCGCTTGCGTGGCCCCACACACCTGGGGGCTGCAGACTTTCCTTCTGCCTTCAGCCTCAAAACAACCCTTTCCCACTTGGCGTCGTGCCAGGCACAAAAATGGTCATATGTCTGGAGATTGGTCCCACGCCCAAAGAGCCAGCAGGGAAAACTATGCCTTGTTCTAAAGCTCTTTGGGAACCGCTTGCGTAGCCCCACAGACCAGGGGGGTGCAGGCTTTCCTGCTGCCTTCAGCCTCAAAACCACCCTTTCCCACTTGGCGCCGCGCCAGGCCCAAAAATGGGCATATGTCTGGAGATTGGTCCCACGCCCAAAGAGCCAGCAGGGAAAACTATGCCTTGTTCTAAAGCTCTTTGGGAACCGCTTGCGTAGCCCCACAGACCTGGGGGCTGCAGGCTTTCCTGCTGCCTTCAGCCTCAAAACCACCCTTTCCCACTTGGCTCCGCGCCAGGCACAAAAAAGGCCATATGTCTGGAGACTGGTCCCACGCCCAAAGAGAGAGCAGGGAAAACTATGCCTTGTTCTAAAGCTCTTTGGGAACCGCTTGCGTGGCCCCACACACCTGGGGGCTGCAGGCTTTCCTGCTGCCTTCAGCCTCAAAACAACCCTGTCCCACTTGGCGTCGCGCCAGGCACAAAAATGGCTATTTTTCTGGAGACTGGTCCCACGCCGAAAGAGCCAGCAGGGAAAACTATGCCTTGTTCTAAAGCTCTTTGGGAACCGCTTGCGTGGCCCCACAGACCTGCGGGCTGCAGACTTTCCTGCTGCCTTCAGCCTCAAAACCACCCTTTCCCACTTGGCGTCGCGCCAGGCACAAAAATGGCCATATGTCTGGAGATTGGTCCCACGCCCAAAGAGCCAGCAGGGAAAACTATGCCTTGTACTAAAGCTCTTTGGGAACCGCTTGCGTAGCCCCACACACCTGGGGGCTGCAGGCTTTCCTGCTGCCTTCAGCCTCAAAACCACCCTTTCCCACTTGGCGCCGCGCCAGGCCCAGAAACGGCCATATGTCTGGAGATTGGTCCCACGCCCAAAGAGCCAGCAGGGAAAACTATGCCTTGTTCTAAAGCTCTTTGGGAACCGCTTGCGTAGCCGCACAGACCTGGGGGCTGCAGGCTTTCCTGCTGCCTTCAGCCTCAAAACCACCCTTTCCCACTTGGCCCCGCGCCAGGCCCAAAAATGGCCATATGTCTGGAGACTGGTCCCACGCCCAAAGAGTCAGCAGGGAAAACTATGCCTTGTTTAAAAGCTCTTTGGGAACCGCTTGCGTAGCCCCACACACCTGGGGGCTGCAGGCTTTCCTACTGCCTTCAGCCTCAAAACCACCCTTTCCCACTTGGCATCGCGCCAGGCACAAAAATGGCCATATGTCTGGAGATTGGTCCCACGCCCAAAGAGCCAGCAGGGAAAACTATGCCTTGTTCTAAAGCTTTTTGGGAACCGCTTGCATAGCCCCACACACCTGGGGGCTGCAGGCTTTCCTGCTGCCTTCAGCCTCAAAACCACCCTTTCCCACTTGGCGCCGCGCCAGGCCCAAAAATGGCCATATGTCTGGAGATTGGTCCCACGCCCAAAGAGCCAGCAGGGAAAACTATGCCTTGTTCTAAAGCTCTTTGGGAACCGCTTGCGTAGCCCCACACACCTGGGGGCTGCAAGCTCTCCTGCTGCCTTCAGCCTCAAAACCACCCTTTCCCACATGGCGCCGCGCCAGGCCCAAAAATGGCCATATGTCTGGAGACTGGTCCCACGCCCAAAGAGCCAGCAGGGAAAACTATGCCTTGTTCTAAAGCTCTTTGGGAACCGCTTGCGTAGCCCCACACACCTGGGGGCTGCAGGCTTTCCTGCTGCCTTCAGCCTCAAAGGCACCCTTTCCCACTTGGTGCCGCGCCAGGCTCAAAAATGGCCATATGTCTGGAGGTTGGTCCCACGCCCAAAGAGCCAGCAGGGAAAACTATGCCTTGTTCTAAAGCTCTTTGGGAACCTCTTGCGTAGCCCCACACACCTGGGGGCTGCAGGCTTTCCTGCTGCCTTCAGCCTCAAAACCACCCTTTCCCACTTGGTGTCACGCCAGGCACAAAAATGGCCATATGTCTGGAGACTGGTCCCACGCCCAAAGAGCCAGCAGGGAAAACTATGCCTTGTTCTAAAGCTCTTTGGGAACCGCTTGCGTAGCCCCACACACCTGGGGGCTGCAGGCATTCCTACTGCCTTCGGCCTCAAAACCACCCTTTCCCACTTGGCCCCGCGCCAGGCCCAAAAATGCCCTTTGTCTGGAGATTGGTCCCACGCCCAAAGAGCCAGCAGGGAAAACTATGCCTTGTTCTAAAGCTCTTTGGGAACCGCTTGCGTAGCCCCACACACCTGGGGGCTGCAGGCTTTCCTGCTGCCTTCAGCCTCAAAACCACTCTTTCCCACTTGGTGTCACGCCAGGCACAAAAATGGCCATATGTCTGGAGACTGGTCCCACGCCCAAAGAGCCAGCAGGGAAAACTATGCCTTGTTCTAAAGCTCTTTGGGAACCGCTTGCGTAGCCCCACACACCTGGGGGCTGCAGGCTTTCCTGCTGCCTTCAGCCTCAAAGGCACCCTTTCCCACTTGGTGCCGCGCCAGGCTCAAAAATGGCCATATGTCTGGAGGTTGGTCCCACGCCCAAAGAGCCAGCAGGGAAAACTATGCCTTGTTCTAAAGCTCTTTGGGAACCGCTTGCGTGGCCCCACAGACCTGGGGGGTGCAGGCTTTCCTGCTGCCTTCAGCCTCAAAACCACCCTTTCCCACTTGGCGCCGCGCCAGGCACAAAAATGGCCATATGGCTGGAGATTGGTCCCACGCCCAAAGAGCCAGCAGGGAAAACTATGCCTTGTTCTAAAGCTCTTTGGGAACCGCTTGCGTGGCCCCACAGACCTGGGGGCTGCAGGCTTTCCTGCTGCCTTCAGCCTCAAAACCACCCTTTCCCACTTGGCGTCGCGCCAGGCACAAAAATGGCTATATTTCTGGAGACTGGTCCCACGCCGAAAGAGCCAGCAGGGAAAACTATGCCTTGTACTAAAGCTCTTTGGGAACCGCTTGCGTGGCCCCACACACCTGCGGGCTGCAGACTTTCCTGCTGCCTTCAGCCTCAAAACCACCCTTTCCCACTTGGTGTCACGCCAGGCACAAAAATGGCCATATGTCTGGAGACTGGTCCCACGCCCAAAGAGCCAGCAGGGAAAACTATGCCTTGTTCTAAAGCTCTTTGGGAACCGCTTGCGTGGCCCCACAGACCTGGGGGGTGCAGGCTTTCCTGCTGCCTTCAGCCTCAAAACCACCCTTTCCCACTTGGCGTCGCGCCAGGCACAAAAATGGCTATATTTCTGGAGACTGGTCCCACGCCCAAAGAGCCAGCAGGGAAAACTATGCCTTGTTCTAAAGCTCTTTGGGAACCGCTTGCGTGGCCCCACACACCTGGGGGCTGCAGACTTTCCTTCTGCCTTCAGCCTCAAAACCACCCTTTCCCACTTGGCGTCGTGCCAGGCACAAAAATGGTCATATGTCTGGAGATTGGTCCCACGCCCAAAGAGCCAGCAGGGAAAACTATGCCTTGTTCTAAAGCTCTTTGGGAACCGCTTGCGTAGCCCCACAGACCAGGGGGGTGCAGGCTTTCCTGCTGCCTTCAGCCTCAAAACCACCCTTTCCCACTTGGCGCCGCGCCAGGCCCAAAAATGGGCATATGTCTGGAGATTGGTCCCACGCCCAAAGAGCCAGCAGGGAAAACTATGCCTTGTTCTAAAGCTCTTTGGGAACCGCTTGCGTAGCCCCACAGACCTGGGGGCTGCAGGCTTTCCTGCTGCCTTCAGCCTCAAAACCACCCTTTCCCACTTGGCTCCGCGCCAGGCACAAAAAAGGCCATATGTCTGGAGACTGGTCCCACGCCCAAAGAGAGAGCAGGGAAAACTATGCCTTGTTCTAAAGCTCTTTGGGAACCGCTTGCGTGGCCCCACACACCTGGGGGCTGCAGGCTTTCCTGCTGCCTTCAGCCTCAAAACAACCCTGTCCCACTTGGCGTCGCGCCAGGCACAAAAATGGCTATTTTTCTGGAGACTGGTCCCACGCCGAAAGAGCCAGCAGGGAAAACTATGCCTTGTTCTAAAGCTCTTTGGGAACCGCTTGCGTGGCCCCACAGACCTGCGGGCTGCAGACTTTCCTGCTGCCTTCAGCCTCAAAACCACCCTTTCCCACTTGGCGTCGCGCCAGGCACAAAAATGGCCATATGTCTGGAGATTGGTCCCACGCCCAAAGAGCCAGCAGGGAAAACTATGCCTTGTACTAAAGCTCTTTGGGAACCGCTTGCGTAGCCCCACAGACCTGGGGCTGCAGGCTTTCCTGCTGCCTTCAGCCTCAAAACCACCCTTTCCCACTTGGCGCCGCGCCAGGCCCAGAAACGGCCATATGTCTGGAGATTGGTCCCACGCCCAAAGAGCCAGCAGGGAAAACTATGCCTTGTTCTAAAGCTCTTTGGGAACCGCTTGCGTAGCCGCACAGACCTGGGGGCTGCAGGCTTTCCTGCTGCCTTCAGCCTCAAAACCACCCTTTCCCACTTGGCCCCGCGCCAGGCCCAAAAATGGCCATATGTCTGGAGACTGGTCCCACGCCCAAAGAGTCAGCAGGGAAAACTATGCCTTGTTTAAAAGCTCTTTGGGAACCGCTTGCGTAGCCCCACACACCTGGGGGCTGCAGGCTTTCCTACTGCCTTCAGCCTCAAAACCACCCTTTCCCACTTGGCATCGCGCCAGGCACAAAAATGGCCATATGTCTGGAGATTGGTCCCACGCCCAAAGAGCCAGCAGGGAAAACTATGCCTTGTTCTAAAGCTTTTTGGGAACCGCTTGCATAGCCCCACACACCTGGGGGCTGCAGGCTTTCCTGCTGCCTTCAGCCTCAAAACCACCCTTTCCCACTTGGCGCCGCGCCAGGCCCAAAAATGGCCATATGTCTGGAGATTGGTCCCACGCCCAAAGAGCCAGCAGGGAAAACTATGCCTTGTTCTAAAGCTCTTTGGGAACCGCTTGCGTAGCCCCACACACCTGGGGGCTGCAAGCTCTCCTGCTGCCTTCAGCCTCAAAACCACCCTTTCCCACATGGCGCCGCGCCAGGCCCAAAAATGGCCATATGTCTGGAGACTGGTCCCACGCCCAAAGAGCCAGCAGGGAAAACTATGCCTTGTTCTAAAGCTCTTTGGGAACCGCTTGCGTAGCCCCACACACCTGGGGGCTGCAGGCTTTCCTGCTGCCTTCAGCCTCAAAGGCACCCTTTCCCACTTGGTGCCGCGCCAGGCTCAAAAATGGCCATATGTCTGGAGGTTGGTCCCACGCCCAAAGAGCCAGCAGGGAAAACTATGCCTTGTTCTAAAGCTCTTTGGGAACCTCTTGCGTAGCCCCACACACCTGGGGGCTGCAGGCTTTCCTGCTGCCTTCAGCCTCAAAACCACCCTTTCCCACTTGGTGTCACGCCAGGCACAAAAATGGCCATATGTCTGGAGACTGGTCCCACGCCCAAAGAGCCAGCAGGGAAAACTATGCCTTGTTCTAAAGCTCTTTGGGAACCGCTTGCGTAGCCCCACACACCTGGGGGCTGCAGGCTTTCCTACTGCCTTCGGCCTCAAAACCACCCTTTCCCACTTGGCCCCGCGCCAGGCCCAAAAATGCCCTTTGTCTGGAGATTGGTCCCACGCCCAAAGAGCCAGCAGGGAAAACTATGCCTTGTTCTAAAGCTCTTTGGGAACCGCTTGCGTAGCCCCACACACCTGGGGGCTGCAGGCTTTCCTGCTGCCTTCAGCCTCAAAACCACTCTTTCCCACTTGGTGTCACGCCAGGCACAAAAATGGCCATATGTCTGGAGACTGGTCCCACGCCCAAAGAGCCAGCAGGGAAAACTATGCCTTGTTCTAAAGCTCTTTGGGAACCGCTTGCGTAGCCCCACACACCTGGGGGCTGCAGGCTTTCCTGCTGCCTTCAGCCTCAAAGGCACCCTTTCCCACTTGGTGCCGCGCCAGGCTCAAAAATGGCCATATGTCTGGAGGTTGGTCCCACGCCCAAAGAGCCAGCAGGGAAAACTATGCCTTGTTCTAAAGCTCTTTGGGAACCGCTTGCGTGGCCCCACAGACCTGGGGGGTGCAGGCTTTCCTGCTGCCTTCAGCCTCAAAACCACCCTTTCCCACTTGGCGCCGCGCCAGGCACAAAAATGGCCATATGGCTGGAGATTGGTCCCACGCCCAAAGAGCCAGCAGGGAAAACTATGCCTTGTTCTAAAGCTCTTTGGGAACCGCTTGCGTGGCCCCACAGACCTGGGGGCTGCAGGCTTTCCTGCTGCCTTCAGCCTCAAAACCACCCTTTCCCACTTGGCGTCGCGCCAGGCACAAAAATGGCTATATTTCTGGAGACTGGTCCCACGCCGAAAGAGCCAGCAGGGAAAACTATGCCTTGTACTAAAGCTCTTTGGGAACCGCTTGCGTGGCCCCACACACCTGCGGGCTGCAGACTTTCCTGCTGCCTTCAGCCTCAAAACCACCCTTTCCCACTTGGTGTCACGCCAGGCACAAAAATGGCCATATGTCTGGAGACTGGTCCCACGCCCAAAGAGCCAGCAGGGAAAACTATGCCTTGTTCTAAAGCTCTTTGGGAACCGCTTGCGTGGCCCCACAGACCTGGGGGCTGCAGGCTTTCCTGCTGCCTTCAGCCTCAAAACCACCCTTTCCCACTTGGCGTCGCGCCAGGCACAAAAATGGCTATATTTCTGGAGACTGGTCCCACGCCCAAAGAGCCAGCAGGGAAAACTATGCCTTGTTCTAAAGCTCTTTGGGAACCGCTTGCGTGGCCCCACACACCTGGGGGCTGCAGACTTTCCTTCTGCCTTCAGCCTCAAAACCACCCTTTCCCACTTGGCGTCGTGCCAGGCACAAAAATGGTCATATGTCTGGAGATTGGTCCCACGTTCAAAGAGCCAGCAGGGAAAACTATGCCTTGTTCTAAAGCTCTTTGGGAACCGCTTGCGTAGCCCCACAGACCAGGGGGGTGCAGGCTTTCCTGCTGCCTTCAGCCTCAAAACCACCCTTTCCCACTTGGCGCCGCGCCAGGCCCAAAAATGGCCATGTGTCTGGAGATTGGTCCCACGCCCAAAGAGCCAGCAGGGAAAACTATGCCTTGTTCTAAAGCTCTTTGGGAACCGCTTGCGTAGCCCCACAGACCTGGGGGCTGCAGGCTTTCCTGCTGCCTTCAGCCTCAAAACCACCCTTTCCCACTTGGCTCCGCGCCAGGCACAAAAAAGGCCATATGTCTGGAGACTGGTCCCACGCCCAAAGAGAGAGCAGGGAAAACTATTCCTTGTTCTAAAGCTCTTTGGGAACCGCTTGCGTGGCCCCACACACCTGGGGGCTGCAGGCTTTCCTGCTGCCTTCAGCCTCAAAACAACCCTGTCCCACTTGGCGTCGCGCCAGGCACAAAAATGGCTATTTTTCTGGAGACTGGTCCCACGCCGAAAGAGCCAGCAGGGAAAACTATGCCTTGTTCTAAAGCTCTTTGGGAACCGCTTGCGTGGCCCCACAGACCTGCGGGCTGCAGACTTTCCTGCTGCCTTCAGCCTCAAAACCACCCTTTCCCACTTGGCGTCGCGCCAGGCACAAAAATGGCCATATGTCTGGAGATTGGTCCCACGCCCAAAGAGCCAGCAGGGAAAACTATGCCTTGTACTAAAGCTCTTTGGGAACCGCTTGCGTAGCCCCACAGACCTGGGGCTGCAGGCTTTCCTGCTGCCTTCAGCCTCAAAACCACCCTTTCCCACTTGGCGCCGCGCCAGGCCCAGAAACGGCCATATGTCTGGAGATTGGTCCCACGCCCAAAGAGCCAGCAGGGAAAACTATGCCTTGTTCTAAAGCTCTTTGGGAACCGCTTGCGTAGCCGCACAGACCTGGGGGCTGCAGGCTTTCCTGCTGCCTTCAGCCTCAAAACCACCCTTTCCCACTTGGCCCCGCGCCAGGCCCAAAAATGGCCATATGTCTGGAGACTGGTCCCACGCCCAAAGAGTCAGCAGGGAAAACTATGCCTTGTTTAAAAGCTCTTTGGGAACCGCTTGCGTAGCCCCACACACCTGGGGGCTGCAGGCTTTCCTACTGCCTTCAGCCTCAAAACCACCCTTTCCCACTTGGCATCGCGCCAGGCACAAAAATGGCCATATGTCTGGAGATTGGTCCCACGCCCAAAGAGCCAGCAGGGAAAACTATGCCTTGTTCTAAAGCTTTTTGGGAACCGCTTGCATAGCCCCACACACCTGGGGGCTGCAGGCTTTCCTGCTGCCTTCAGCCTCAAAACCACCCTTTCCCACTTGGCGCCGCGCCAGGCCCAAAAATGGCCATATGTCTGGAGATTGGTCCCACGCCCAAAGAGCCAGCAGGGAAAACTATGCCTTGTTCTAAAGCTCTTTGGGAACCGCTTGCGTAGCCCCACACACCTGGGGGCTGCAAGCTCTCCTGCTGCCTTCAGCCTCAAAATCACCCTTTCCCACATGGCGCCGCGCCAGGCCCAAAAATGGCCATATGTCTGGAGACTGGTCCCACGCCCAAAGAGCCAGCAGGGAAAACTATGCCTTGTTCTAAAGCTCTTTGGGAACCGCTTGCGTAGCCCCACACACCTGGGGGCTGCAGGCTTTCCTGCTGCCTTCAGCCTCAAAGGCACCCTTTCCCACTTGGTGCCGCGCCAGGCTCAAAAATGGCCATATGTCTGGAGGTTGGTCCCACGCCCAAAGAGCCAGCAGGGAAAACTATGCCTTGTTCTAAAGCTCTTTGGGAACCTCTTGCGTAGCCCCACACACCTGGGGGCTGCAGGCTTTCCTGCTGCCTTCAGCCTCAAAACCACCCTTTCCCACTTGGCTTCGCTCCAGGCACAAAAATGGCCATATGTCTGGAGACTGGTCCCACGCCCAAAGAGCCAGCAGGGAAAACTATGCCTTGTTCTAAAGCTCTTTGGGAACCGCTTGCGTAGCCCCACACACCTGGGGGCTGCAGGCTTTCCTACTGCCTTCGGCCTCAAAACCACCCTTTCCCACTTGGCCCCGCGCCAGGCCCAAAAATGCCCTTTGTCTGGAGATTGGTCCCACGCCCAAAGAGCCAGCAGGGAAAACTATGCCTTGTTCTAAAGCTCTTTGGGAACCGCTTGCGTAGCCCCACACACCTGGGGGCTGCAGGCTTTCCTGCTGCCTTCAGCCTCAAAACCACCCTTTCCCACTTGGTGTCACGCCAGGCACAAAAATGGCCATATGTCTGGAGACTGGTCCCACGCCCAAAGAGCCAGCAGGGAAAACTATGCCTTGTTCTAAAGCTCTTTGGGAACCGCTTGCGTGGCCCCACAGACCTGGGGGGTGCAGGCTTTCCTGCTGCCTTCAGCCTCAAAACCACCCTTTCCCACTTGGCGTCGCGCCAGGCACAAAAATGGCTATATTTCTGGAGACTGGTCCCACGCCCAAAGAGCCAGCAGGGAAAACTATGCCTTGTTCTAAAGCTCTTTGGGAACCGCTTGCGTGGCCCCACACACCTGGGGGCTGCAGACTTTCCTTCTGCCTTCAGCCTCAAAACCACCCTTTCCCACTTGGCGTCGTGCCAGGCACAAAAATGGTCATATGTCTGGAGATTGGTCCCACGCCCAAAGAGCCAGCAGGGAAAACTATGCCTTGTTCTAAAGCTCTTTGGGAATGGCTTGCGTAGCCCCACACACCTGGGGGCTGCAGGCTTTCCTGCTGCCTTCAGCCTCAGAGGCACCCTTTCCCACTTGGTGCCGCGCCAGGCCCAAAAATGGCCATATGTCTGGAGATTGGTCCCACGCCCAAAGAGCCAGCAGGGAAAACTATGCCTTGTTCTAAAGCTCTTTGGGAACCGCTTGCGTAGCCCCACAGACCTTGGGGCTGCAAGCTCTCCTGCTGCCTTCAGCCTCAAAACCACCCTTTCCCACTTGGCGCCGCGCCAGGCCCAAAAATGGCCAGATGTCTGAAGACAGGTCCCACGCCCAAAGAGCCAGCAGGGAAAACTATGCCTTGTTCTAAAGCTCTTTGGGAACCGCTTGCGTAGCCCCACACACCTGGGGGCTGCAGGCTTTCCTGCTGCCTTCAGCCTCAAAACCACCCTTTCCCACTTGGCGCTGCGCCAGGCACAAAAATGGCCATATGTCTGGAGACTGGTCCCACGCCCAAAGAGCCAGCAGGGAAAACTATGCCTTGTTCTAAAGCTCTTTGGGAACCGCTTGCGTGGCCCCACAGACCTGGGGGCTGCAGGCTTTCCTGCTGCCTTCAGCCTCAAAACCACCCTTTCCCACTTGGCGTCGCGCCAGGCACAAAAATGGCTATATTTCTGGAGACTGGTCCCACGCCGAAAGAGCCAGCAGGGAAAACTATGCCTTGTACTAAAGCTCTTTGGGAACCGCTTGCGTGGCCCCACACACCTGCGGGCTGCAGACTTTCCTGCTGCCTTCAGCCTCAAAACCACCCTTTCCCACTTGGCGTCGTGCCAGGCACAAAAATGGTCATATGTCTGGAGATTGGTCCCACGCCCAAAGAGACAGCAGGGAAAACTATGCCTTGTTCTAAAGCTCTTTGGGAACGGCTTGCGTAGCCCCACAGACCTTGGGGCTGCAAGCTCTCCTGCTGCCTTCAGCGTCAAAACCACCCTTTCCCACTTGGCGCCGCGCCAGGCCCAAAAATGGCCATATGTCTGGAGACTGGTCCCACGCCCAAAGAGCCAGCAGGGAAAACTATGCCTTGTTCTAAAGCTCTTTGGGAACCGCTTGCGTAGCCCCACACACCTGGGGGCTGCAGGCCTTCCTGCTGCCTTCAGCCTCAAAACCACCCTTTCCCACTTGGCGCCGCGCCAGGCACAAAAATGGCCATATGTCTGGAGACTGGTCCCACGCCCAAAGAGCCAGCAGGGAAAACTATGCCTTGTTCTAAAGCTCTTTGGGAACCTCTTGCGTAGCCCCACACACCTGGGGGCTGCAGGCTTTCCTGCTGCCTTCAGCCTCAAAACCACCCTTTCCCACTTGGCTTCGCTCCAGGCACAAAAATGGCCATATGTCTGGAGACTGGTCCCACGCCCAAAGAGCCAGCAGGGAAAACTATGCCTTGTTCTAAAGCTCTTTGGGAACCGCTTGCGTAGCCCCACACACCTGGGGGCTGCAGGCTTTCCTACTGCCTTCGGCCTCAAAACCACCCTTTCCCACTTGGCCCCGCGCCAGGCCCAAAAATGCCCTTTGTCTGGAGATTGGTCCCACGCCCAAAGAGCCAGCAGGGAAAACTATGCCTTGTTCTAAAGCTCTTTGGGAACCGCTTGCGTAGCCCCACACACCTGGGGGCTGCAAGCTCTCCTGCTGCCTTCAGCCTCAAAATCACCCTTTCCCACATGGCGCCGCGCCAGGCCCAAAAATGGCCATATGTCTGGAGACTGGTCCCACGCCCAAAGAGCCAGCAGGGAAAACTATGCCTTGTTCTAAAGCTCTTTGGGAACCGCTTGCGTAGCCCCACACACCTGGGGGCTGCAGGCTTTCCTGCTGCCTTCAGCCTCAAAGGCACCCTTTCCCACTTGGTGCCGCGCCAGGCTCAAAAATGGCCATATGTCAGGAGACTGGTCCCACGCCCAAAGAGCCAGCAGGGAAAACTATGCCTTGTTCTAAAGCTCTTTGGGAACCTCTTGCGTAGCCCCACACACCTGGGGGCTGCAGGCTTTCCTGCTGCCTTCAGCCTCAAAACCACCCTTTCCCACTTGGCTTCGCTCCAGGCACAAAAATGGCCATATGTCTGGAGACTGGTCCCACGCCCAAAGAGCCAGCAGGGAAAACTATGCCTTGTTCTAAAGCTCTTTGGGAACCGCTTGCGTAGCCCCACACACCTGGGGGCTGCAGGCTTTCCTACTGCCTTCGGCCTCAAAACCACCCTTTCCCACTTGGCCCCGCGCCAGGCCCAAAAATGCCCTTTGTCTGGAGATTGGTCCCACGCCCAAAGAGCCAGCAGGGAAAACTATGCCTTGTTCTAAAGCTCTTTGGGAACCGCTTGCGTAGCCCCACACACCTGGGGGCTGCAGGCTTTCCTGCTGCCTTCAGCCTCAAAACCACCCTTTCCCACTTGGTGTCACGCCAGGCACAAAAATGGCCATATGTCTGGAGACTGGTCCCACGCCCAAAGAGCCAGCAGGGAAAACTATGCCTTGTTCTAAAGCTCTTTGGGAACCGCTTGCGTGGCCCCACAGACCTGGGGGGTGCAGGCTTTCCTGCTGCCTTCAGCCTCAAAACCACCCTTTCCCACTTGGCGTCGCGCCAGGCACAAAAATGGCTATATTTCTGGAGACTGGTCCCACGCCCAAAGAGCCAGCAGGGAAAACTATGCCTTGTTCTAAAGCTCTTTGGGAACCGCTTGCGTGGCCCCACACACCTGGGGGCTGCAGACTTTCCTTCTGCCTTCAGCCTCAAAACCACCCTTTCCCACTTGGCGTCGTGCCAGGCACAAAAATGGTCATATGTCTGGAGATTGGTCCCACGCCCAAAGAGCCAGCAGGGAAAACTATGCCTTGTTCTAAAGCTCTTTGGGAATGGCTTGCGTAGCCCCACACACCTGGGGGCTGCAGGCTTTCCTGCTGCCTTCAGCCTCAGAGGCACCCTTTCCCACTTGGTGCCGCGCCAGGCCCAAAAATGGCCATATGTCTGGAGATTGGTCCCACGCCCAAAGAGCCAGCAGGGAAAACTATGCCTTGTTCTAAAGCTCTTTGGGAACCGCTTGCGTAGCCCCACAGACCTTGGGGCTGCAAGCTCTCCTGCTGCCTTCAGCCTCAAAACCACCCTTTCCCACTTGGCGCCGCGCCAGGCCCAAAAATGGCCAGATGTCTGAAGACAGGTCCCACGCCCAAAGAGCCAGCAGGGAAAACTATGCCTTGTTCTAAAGCTCTTTGGGAACCGCTTGCGTAGCCCCACACACCTGGGGGCTGCAGGCTTTCCTGCTGCCTTCAGCCTCAAAACCACCCTTTCCCACTTGGCGCTGCGCCAGGCACAAAAATGGCCATATGTCTGGAGACTGGTCCCACGCCCAAAGAGCCAGCAGGGAAAACTATGCCTTGTTCTAAAGCTCTTTGGGAACCGCTTGCGTGGCCCCACAGACCTGGGGGCTGCAGGCTTTCCTGCTGCCTTCAGCCTCAAAACCACCCTTTCCCACTTGGCGTCGCGCCAGGCACAAAAATGGCTATATTTCTGGAGACTGGTCCCACGCCGAAAGAGCCAGCAGGGAAAACTATGCCTTGTACTAAAGCTCTTTGGGAACCGCTTGCGTGGCCCCACACACCTGCGGGCTGCAGACTTTCCTGCTGCCTTCAGCCTCAAAACCACCCTTTCCCACTTGGCGTCGTGCCAGGCACAAAAATGGTCATATGTCTGGAGACTGGTCCCACGCCCAAAGAGACAGCAGGGAAAACTATGCCTTGTTCTAAAGCTCTTTGGGAACGGCTTGCGTAGCCCCACAGACCTTGGGGCTGCAAGCTCTCCTGCTGCCTTCAGCGTCAAAACCACCCTTTCCCACTTGGCGCCGCGCCAGGCCCAAAAATGGCCATATGTCTGGAGACTGGTCCCACGCCCAAAGAGCCAGCAGGGAAAACTATGCCTTGTTCTAAAGCTCTTTGGGAACCGCTTGCGTAGCCCCACACACCTGGGGGCTGCAGGCCTTCCTGCTGCCTTCAGCCTCAAAACCACCCTTTCCCACTTGGCGCCGCGCCAGGCACAAAAATGGCCATATGTCTGGAGACTGGTCCCACGCCCAAAGAGCCAGCAGGGAAAACTATGCCTTGTTCTAAAGCTCTTTGGGAACCTCTTGCGTAGCCCCACACACCTGGGGGCTGCAGGCTTTCCTGCTGCCTTCAGCCTCAAAACCACCCTTTCCCACTTGGCTTCGCTCCAGGCACAAAAATGGCCATATGTCTGGAGACTGGTCCCACGCCCAAAGAGCCAGCAGGGAAAACTATGCCTTGTTCTAAAGCTCTTTGGGAACCGCTTGCGTAGCCCCACACACCTGGGGGCTGCAGGCTTTCCTACTGCCTTCGGCCTCAAAACCACCCTTTCCCACTTGGCCCCGCGCCAGGCCCAAAAATGCCCTTTGTCTGGAGATTGGTCCCACGCCCAAAGAGCCAGCAGGGAAAACTATGCCTTGTTCTAAAGCTCTTTGGGAACCGCTTGCGTAGCCCCACACACCTGGGGGCTGCAGGCTTTCCTGCTGCCTTCAGCCTCAAAACCACCCTTTCCCACTTGGTGTCACGCCAGGCACAAAAATGGCCATATGTCTGGAGACTGGTCCCACGCCCAAAGAGCCAGCAGGGAAAACTATGCCTTGTTCTAAAGCTCTTTGGGAACCGCTTGCGTGGCCCCACAGACCTGGGGGGTGCAGGCTTTCCTGCTGCCTTCAGCCTCAAAACCACCCTTTCCCACTTGGCGTCGCGCCAGGCACAAAAATGGCTATATTTCTGGAGACTGGTCCCACGCCCAAAGAGCCAGCAGGGAAAACTATGCCTTGTTCTAAAGCTCTTTGGGAACCGCTTGCGTGGCCCCACACACCTGGGGGCTGCAGACTTTCCTTCTGCCTTCAGCCTCAAAACCACCCTTTCCCACTTGGCGTCGTGCCAGGCACAAAAATGGTCATATGTCTGGAGATTGGTCCCACGCCCAAAGAGCCAGCAGGGAAAACTATGCCTTGTTCTAAAGCTCTTTGGGAATGGCTTGCGTAGCCCCACACACCTGGGGGCTGCAGGCTTTCCTGCTGCCTTCAGCCTCAGAGGCACCCTTTCCCACTTGGTGCCGCGCCAGGCCCAAAAATGGCCATATGTCTGGAGATTGGTCCCACGCCCAAAGAGCCAGCAGGGAAAACTATGCCTTGTTCTAAAGCTCTTTGGGAACCGCTTGCGTAGCCCCACAGACCTTGGGGCTGCAAGCTCTCCTGCTGCCTTCAGCCTCAAAACCACCCTTTCCCACTTGGCGCCGCGCCAGGCCCAAAAATGGCCATATGTCTGAAGACAGGTCCCACGCCCAAAGAGCCAGCAGGGAAAACTATGCCTTGTTCTAAAGCTCTTTGGGAACCGCTTGCGTAGCCCCACACACCTGGGGGCTGCAGGCTTTCCTGCTGCCTTCAGCCTCAAAACCACCCTTTCCCACTTGGCGCTGCGCCAGGCACAAAAATGGCCATATGTCTGGAGACTGGTCCCACGCCCAAAGAGCCAGCAGGGAAAACTATGCCTTGTTCTAAAGCTCTTTGGGAACCGCTTGCGTAGCCCCACACACCTGGGGGCTGCAGGCTTTCCTGCTGCCTTCAGCCTCAAAACCACCCTTTCCCACTTGGCGCCGCGCCAGGCACAAAAATGGCCATATGTCTGGAGATTGGTCCCACGCCGAAAGAGCCAGCAGGGAAAACTATGCCTTGTTCTAAAGCTCTTTGGGAACCGCTTGCGTGGCCCCACAGACCTGGGGGGTGCAGGCTTTCCTGCTGCCTTCAGCCTCAAAACCACCCTTTCCCACTTGGAACCGCGCCAGGCACAAAAATGGCCATATGGCTGGAGATTGGTCCCACGCCGAAAGAGCCAGCAGGGAAAACTATGCCTTGTTCTAAAGCTCTTTGGGAACCGCTTGCGTGGCCCCACAGACCTGGGGGATGCAGGCTTTCCTGCTGCCTTCAGCCTCAAAACCACCCTGTCCCACTTGGCGTCGCGCCAGGCACAAAAATGGCTATTTTTCTGGAGACTGGTCACACGCCGAAAAAGCCAGCAGGGAAAACTATGCCTTGTTCTAAAGCTCTTTGGGAACCGCTTGCGTGGCCCCACAGACCTGGGGGCTGCAGACCTTCCTGCTGCCTTCAGCCTCAAAACCACCCTTTCCCACTTGGTGTCACGCGAGGCAAAAAAATGGCCATATGTCTGGAGATTGGTCCCACGCCGAAAGAGCCAGCAGGGAAAACTATGCCTTGTTCTAAAGCTCTTTGGGAACCGCTTGCGTAGCCGCACAGACCTGGGGGTTGCAGGCTTTCCTGCAGCCTTCAGCCTCAAAACCACCCTTTCCCACTTGACCTCGCGCGAGGCCCAAAAATGGCCATATGTCTGGAGACTGGTCCCACGGCCACAGAGCCAGCAGGGAAAACTATGCCTTGTTCTAAAGCTCTTTGGGAACCGCTTGCGTAGCCCCACACACCTGGGGGCTGCAGGCTTTTCTGGCACCTGCAGCCTCAAAACCACCCTTTCCCACATGGCGTCACGCCAGGCAGAAAAATGGCCATATGTCTGGAGGTTGGACACACGCCCAAAGAGCCAGCAGGGAAAACTATGCCTTGTTCTAAAGCTTTTTGGGAACGGCTTGCGTAGCCCCACACACCTGGGGGCTGCAGGCTTTCCTGCTCTCTTCAGCCTCAAAACCACCCTTTCCCACATGGTGTCACGCCAGGCACAAAAATGGCCATATGTCTGGAGATTGGTCCCACGGCCACAGAGCCAGCAGGGAAAACTATGCCTTGTTCTAAAGCTCTTTGGGAACCGCTTGCGTAGCCCCACACACCTGGGGGCTGCAGGCTTTTCTGGCACCTGCAGCCTCAAAACCACCCTTTCCCACATGGCGTCACGCCAGGCAGAAAAATGGCCATATGGCTGGAGATTGGTCCCACGCCCAAAGAGCCAGCAGGGAAAACTATGCCTTGTTCTAAAGCTCTTTGGGAACCGCTTGCGTAGCCCCACACACCTGGGGGCTGCAGGCTTTCCTGCTGCCTTCGGCCTCAAAACCACCCTTTCCCACATGGCGTCACGCCAGGCACAAAAATGGCCATATGTCTGGAGATTGGTCCCACGCCCAAAGAGCCAGCAGGGAAAACTATGCCTTGTTCTAAAGCTCTTTGGGAACCGCTTGCGTAGCCCCACACACCTGGGGGCTGCAGGCTTTCCTGCTGCCTTCAGCCTCAAAACCACCCTTTCCCACTTGGCCCCGTGCCAGGCACAAAAATGACCATATGTCTGGAGATTGGTCCGACGCCCAAAGAGCCAGCAGGGAAAACTATGCCTTGTTCTAAAGCTCTTTGGGAACCGCTTGCGTAGCCCCACACACCTGGGGGCTGCAGGCTTTCCTGCTCTCTTCAGCCTCAAAGGCACCCTTTCCCACTTGGCGCCACGCCAGGCCCAAAAATGGCCATATGTCTGGAGACTGGTCCCACGCTCAAAGAGCCAGCAGGGAAAACTATGCCTTGTTCTAAAGCTCTTTGGGAACCGCTTGCGTAGCCCCACACAGCTGGGGGCTGCAGGCTTTTCTGGCACCTGCAGCCTCAAAACCACCCTTTCCCACATGGCGTCACGCCAGGCAGAAAAATGGCCATATGTCTGGAGATTGGTCCCACACCCAAAGAGCCAGCAGGGAAAACTATGCCTTGTTCTAAAGCTCTTTGGGAACCGCTTGCGTAGCCCCACACACCTGGGGGCTGCAGGCTTTCCTGCTGCCTTCGGCCTCAAAACCACCCTTTCCCACATGGCGTTACGCCAGGCACAAAAATGGCCATATGTCTGGAGGTTGGTCCCACGCCCAAAGAGCCAGCAGGGAAAACTATGCCTTGTTCTAAAGCTCTTCGGGAACCGCTTGCGTAGCCCCACACACCTGGGGTCTACAGGCTTTCCTGCTGCCTTCAGCCTCAAAACCACCCTTTCCCACTTAGCCCAGCGCCAGGCACAAAAATGGCTATATTTCTGGAGACTGGTCCCACGGCCACAGAGCCAGCAGGGAAAACTATGCCTTGTTCTAAAGCTCTTTGGGAACCGCTTGCGTAGCCACACACCTGGGGGCTGCAGGCTTTCCTGCTGCCTTCGGCCTCAAAACCACCCTTTCCCACATGGCGTCACGCCAGGCACAAAAATGGCCATATGTCTGGAGACTGGTCCCACGCCCAAAGAGCCAGCAGGGAAAACTATGCCTTGTTCTAAAGCTCTTTGGGAACCGCTTGCGTAGCCCCACACACCTGGGGGCTGCAGGCTTTCCTGCTGCCTTCAGCCTCAAAACCACCCTTTCCCACTTGGCCCCGTGCCAGGCACAAAAATGACCATATGTCTGGAGATTGGTCCGACGCCCAAAGAGCCAGCAGGGAAAACTATGCCTTGTTCTAAAGCTCTTTGGGAACCGCTTGCGTAGCCCCACACACCTGGGGGCTGCAGGCTTTCCTGCTCTCTTCAGCCTCAAAGGCACCCTTTCCCACTTGGCGCCACGCCAGGCCCAAAAATGGCCATATGTCTGGAGACTGGTCCCACGCTCAAAGAGCCAGCAGGGAAAACTATGCCTTGTTCTAAAGCTCTTTGGGAACCGCTTGCGTAGCCCCACACACCTGGGGGCTGCAGGCTTTTCTGGCACCTGCAGCCTCAAAACCACCCTTTCCCACATGGCGTCACGCCAGGCAGAAAAATGGCCATATGGCTGGAGATTGGTCCCACGCCCAAAGAGCCAGCAGGGAAAACTATGCCTTGTTCTAAAGCTCTTTGGGAACCGCTTGCGTAGCCCCACACACCTGGGGGCTGCAGGCTTTCCTGCTGCCTTCGGCCTCAAAACCACCCTTTCCCACATGGCGTTACGCCAGGCACAAAAATGGCCATATGTCTGGAGGTTGGTCCCACGCCCAAAGAGCCAGCAGGGAAAACTATGCCTTGTTCTAAAGCTCTTCGGGAACCGCTTGCGTAGCCCCACACACCTGGGGGCTACAGGCTTTCCTGCTGCCTTCAGCCTCAAAACCACCCTTTCCCACTTAGCCCAGCGCCAGGCACAAAAATGGCTATATTTCTGGAGACTGGTCCCACGCCCAAAGAGCCAGCAGGGAAAACTATGCCTTGTTCTAAAGCTCTTTGGGAACCGCTTGCTTGGCCCCACAGACCTGCGGGCTGCAGACTTTCCTGCTGCCTTCAGCCTCAAAACCACCCTTTCCCACTTGGCGTCGCACCAGGCACAAAAATGGCCATATGTCTGGAGACTGGTCCCACGCCCAAAGAGCCAGCAGGGAAAACTATGCCTTGTTCTAAAGGTGTTTGGGAACCGCTTGCGTAGCCCCACACACCTGGGGGCTGCAGGCTTTCCTGCTGTCTTCAGCCTCAAAAACACCCTTTCCCACTTGGCGCCACGCCAGGCCCAAAAATGGCCATATGTCTGGAGACTGGTCCCACGCTCAAAGAGCCAGCAGGGAAAACTATGCCTTGTTCTAAAGCTCTTTGGGAACTGCTTGCGTGGCCCCACAGACCTGGGGGGTGCAGGCTTTCCTGCTGCCTTCAGCCTCAAAACCACCCTTTCCCACTTGGAACCGCGCCAGGCACAAAAATGGCCATATGGCTGGAGATTGGTCCCACGCCCAAAGAGCCAGCAGGGAAAACTATGCCTTGTTCTAAAGCTCTTTGGGAACCGCTTGCGTGGCCCCACAGACCTGGGGGATGCAGGCTTTTCTGGCACCTGCAGCCTCAAAACCACACTTTCCCACATGGCGTCACGCCAGGCAGAAAAATGGCCATATGTCTGGAGGTTGGACACACGCCCAAAGAGCCAGCAGGGAAAACTATGCCTTGTTCTAAAGCTTTTTGGGAACGGCTTGCGTAGCCCTGCACACCTGGGGGCTGCAGGCTTTCCTGCTCTCTTCAGCCTCAAAACCACCCTTTCCCACATGGTGTCACGCCAGGCACAAAAATGGCCATATGTCTGGAGATTGGTCCCACGCCCAAAGAGCCAGCAGGGAAAACTATGCCTTGTACTAAAGCTCTTTGGGAACCGCTTGCGTAGCCCCACACACCTGGGGGCTGCAGGCTTTCCTGCTGCCTTCAGCCTCAAAAACACCCTTTCCCACTTGGCCCCGCGCGAGGCCCAAAAATGGCCATATGTCTGGAGACTGGTCCCACGGCCACAGAGCCAGCAGGGAAAACTATGCCTTGTTCTAAAGCTCTTTGGGAACCGCTTGCGTAGCCCCACACACCTGGGGGCTGCAGGCTTTTCTGGCACCTGCAGCCTCAAAACCACCCTTTCCCACATGGCGTCACGCCAGGCAGAAAAATGGCCATATGTCTGGAGGTTGGACACACGCCCAAAGAGCCAGCAGGGAAAACTATGCCTTGTTCTAAAGCTCTTTGGGAACGGCCTGCGTAGCCCCACACACCTGGGGGCTGCAGGCTTTCCTGCTCTCTTCAGCCTCAAAACCACCCTTTCCCACATGGTGTCACGCCAGGCACAAAAATGGCCATATGTCTGGAGATTGGTCCCACGCCCAAAGAGCCAGCAGGGAAAACTATGCCTTGTACTAAAGCTCTTTGGGAACCGCTTGCGTAGCCCCACACACCTGGGGGCTGCAGGCTTTTCTGGCACCTGCAGCCTCAAAACCACCCTTTCCCACATGGCGTCACGCCAGGCACAAAAATGGCCATATGTCTGGAGACTGGTCCCACGCCCAAAGAGCCAGCAGGGAAAACTATGCCTTGTTCTAAAGCTCTTTGGGAACCGCTTGCGTAGCCCCACACACCTGGGGGCTGCAGGCTTTCCTGCTGCCTTCGGCCTCAAAACCACCCTTTCCCACATGGCGTCACGCCAGGCACAAAAATGGCCATATGTCTGGAGACTGGTCCCACGCCCAAAGAGCCAGCAGGGAAAACTATGCCTTGTTCTAAAGCTCGTTGGGAACCGCTTGCGTTGCCCCACACACCTGGGGGCTGCAGGCTTTCCTGCTGCCTTCAGCCTCAAAACCACCCTTTCCCACTTGGCCCCGTGCCAGGCACAAAAATGACCATATGTCTGGAGATTGGTCCGACGCCCAAAGAGCCAGCAGGGAAAACTATGCCTTGTTCTAAAGCTCTTTGGGAACCGCTTGCGTAGCCCCACACACCTGGGGGCTGCAGGCTTTCCTGCTCTCTTCAGCCTCAAAGGCACCCTTTCCCACTTGGCGCCACGCCAGGCCCAAAAATGGCCATATGTCTGGAGACTGGTCCCACGCTCAAAGAGCCAGCAGGGAAAACTATGCCTTGTTCTAAAGCTCTTTGGGAACCGCTTGCGTAGCCCCACACACCTGGGGGCTGCAGGCTTTTCTGGCACCTGCAGCCTCAAAACCACCCTTTCCCACATGGCGTCACGCCAGGCAGAAAAATGGCCATATGTCTGGAGATTGGTCCCACACCCAAAGAGCCAGCAGGGAAAACTATGCCTTGTTCTAAAGCTCTTTGGGAACCGCTTGCGTAGCCCCACACACCTGGGGGCTGCAGGCTTTCCTGCTGCCTTCGGCCTCAAAACCACCCTTTCCCACATGGCGTTACGCCAGGCACAAAAATGGCCATATGTCTGGAGGTTGGTCCCACGCCCAAAGAGCCAGCAGGGAAAACTATGCCTTGTTCTAAAGCTCTTTGGGAACCGCTTGCGTAGCCCCACACACCTGGGGGCTACAGGCTTTCCTGCTGCCTTCAGCCTCAAAACCACCCTTTCCCACTTAGCCCAGCGCCAGGCACAAAAATGGCTATATTTCTGGAGACTGGTCCCACGCCCAAAGAGCCAGCAGGGAAAACTATGCCTTGTTCTAAAGCTCTTTGGGAACCGCTTCCTTGGCCCCACAGACCTGCGGGCTGCAGACTTTCCTGCTGCCTTCAGCCTCAAAACCACCCTTTCCCACTTGGCGTCGCACCAGGCACAAAAATGGCCATATGTCTGGAGACTGGTCCCACGCCCAAAGAGCCAGCAGGGAAAACTATGCCTTGTTCTAAAGGTGTTTGGGAACCGCTTGCGTAGCCCCACACACCTGGGGGCTGCAGGCTTTCCTGCTGTCTTCAGCCTCAAAAACACCCTTTCCCACTTGGCGCCACGCCAGGCCCAAAAATGGCCATATGTCTGGAGACTGGTCCCACGCTCAAAGAGCCAGCAGGGAAAACTATGCCTTGTTCTAAAGCTCTTTGGGAACCGCTTGCGTGGCCCCACAGACCTGGGGGCTGCAGGCTTTCCTGCTGCCTTCAGCCTCAAAACCACCCTTTCCCACTTGGAACCGCGCCAGGCACAAAAATGGCCATATGGCTGGAGATTGGTCCCACGCCCTAAGAGACAACAGGGAAAACTATGCCTTGTTCTAAAGCTCTTTGGGAACCGCTTGCTTGGCCCCACAGACCTGGGGGATGCAGGCTTTTCTGGCACCTGCAGCCTCAAAACCACCCTTTCCCACATGGCGTCACGCCAGGCAGAAAAATGGCCATATGTCTGGAGGTTGGACACACGCCCAAAGAGCCAGCAGGGAAAACTATGCCTTGTTCTAAAGCTTTTTGGGAACGGCTTGCGTAGCCCCGCACACCTGGGGGCTGCAGGCTTTCCTGCTCTCTTCAGCCTCAAAACCACCCTTTCCCACATGGTGTCACGCCAGGCACAAAAATGGCCATATGTCTGGAGATTGGTCCCACGCCCAAAGAGCCAGCAGGGAAAACTATGCCTTGTACTAAAGCTCTTTGGGAACCGCTTGCGTAGCCCCACACACCTGGGGGCTGCAGGCTTTCCTGCTGCCTTCAGCCTCAAAAACACCCTTTCCCACTTGGCCCCGCGCGAGGCCCAAAAATGGCCATATGTCTGGAGACTGGTCCCACGGCCACAGAGCCAGCAGGGAAAACTATGCCTTGTTCTAAAGCTCTTTGGGAACCGCTTGCGTAGCCCCACACACCTGGGGGCTGCAGGCTTTTCTGGCACCTGCAGCCTCAAAACCACCCTTTCCCACATGGCGTCACGCCAGGCAGAAAAATGGCCATATGTCTGGAGGTTGGACACACGCCCAAAGAGCCAGCAGGGAAAACTATGCCTTGTTCTAAAGCTTTTTGGGAACGGCCTGCGTAGCCCCACAGACCTGGGGGCTGCAGGCTTTCCTGCTCTCTTCAGCCTCAAAACCACCCTTTCCCACATGGTGTCACGCCAGGCCCAAAAATGGCCATATGTCTGGAGATTGGTCCCACGCCCAAAGAGCCAGCAGGGAAAACTATGCCTTGTACTAAAGCTCTTTGGGAACCGCTTGCGTAGCCCCACACGCCTGGGGGCTGCAGGCTTTCCTGCTGCCTTCAGCCTCAAAAACACCCTTTCCCACTTGGCCCCGCGCGAGGCCCAAAAATGGCCATATGTCTGGAGGTTGGTCCCACGCCCAAAGAGCCAGCAGGGAAAACTATGCCTTGTTCTAAAGCTCTTTGGGAACCGCTTGCGTAGCCCCACACACCTGGGGGCTGCAGGCTTTTCTGGCACCTGCAGCCTCAAAACCACCCTTTCCCACTTGGCGTCACGCCAGGCACAAAAATGGCCATATGTCTGGAGACTGGTCCCACGCCCAAAGAGCCAGCAGGGAAAACTATGCCTTGTTCTAAAGCTCTTTGGGAACCGCTTGCGTAGCCCCACACACCTGGGGGCTGCAGGCTTTCCTGCTGCCTTCAGCCTCAAAACCACCCTTTCCCACTTGGCCCCGTGCCAGGCACAAAAATGACCATATGTCTGGAGATTGGTCCGACGCCCAAAGAGCCAGCAGGGAAAACTATGCCTTGTTCTAAAGCTCTTTGGGAACCGCTTGCGTAGCCCCACACACCTGGGGGCTGCAGGCTTTCCTGCTCTCTTCAGCCTCAAAGGCACCCTTTCCCACTTGGCGCCACGCCAGACCCAAAAATGGCCATATGTCTGGAGACTGGTCCCACGCTCAAAGAGCCAGCAGGGAAAACTATGCCTTGTTCTAAAGCTCTTTGGGAACCGCTTGCGTAGCCCCACACAGCTGGGGGCTGCAGGCTTTTCTGGCACCTGCAGCCTCAAAACCACCCTTTCCCACATGGCGTCACGCCAGGCAGAAAAATGGCCATATGTCTGGAGATTGGTCCCACACCCAAAGAGCCAGCAGGGAAAACTATGCCTTGTTCTAAAGCTCTTTGGGAACCGCTTGCGTAGTCCCACACACCTGGGGGCTGCAGGCTTTCCTGCTGCCTTCGGCCTCAAAACCACCCTTTCCCACATGGCGTTACGCCAGGCACAAAAATGGCCATATGTCTGGAGGTTGGTCCCACGCCCAAAGAGCCAGCAGGGAAAACTATGCCTTGTTCTAAAGCTCTTTGGGAACCGCTTGCGTAGCCCCACACACCTGGGGGCTGCAGGCTTTCCTGCTGCCTTCAGCCTCAAAACCACCCTTTCCCACTTAGCCCAGCGCCAGGCACAAAAATGGCTATATTTCTGGAGACTGGTCCCACGCCCAAAGAGCCAGCAGGGAAAACTATGCCTTGTTCTAAAGCTCTTTGGGAACCGCTTGCTTGGCCCCACAGACCTGCGGGCTGCAGACTTTCCTGCTGCCTTCAGCCTCAAAACCACCCTTTCCCACTTGGCGTCGCACCAGGCACAAAAATGGCCATATGTCTGGAGACTGGTCCCACGCCCAAAGAGCCAGCAGGGAAAACTATGCCTTGTTCTAAAGCTCTTTGGGAACCGCTTGCGTAGCCCCACACACCTGGGGGCTGCAGGCTTTCCTGCTGTCTTCAGCCTCAAAAACACCCTTTCCCACTTGGCGCCACGCCAGGCCCCAAAATGGCCATATGTCTGGAGGTTGGTCCCACGCCGAAAGAGCCAGCAGGGAAAACTATGCCTTGTTCTAAATCTCTTTGGGAACCGCTTCCGTGGCCCCACAGACCTGGGGGGTGCAGGCTTTCCTGCTGCCTTCAGCCTCAAAACCACCCTTTCCCACTTGGAACCGCGCCAGGCACAAAAATGGCCATATGGCTGGAGATTGGTCCCACGCCCTAAGAGACAGCAGGGAAAACTATGCCTTGTTCTAAAGCTCTTTGGGAACCGCTTGCGTGGCCCCACAGACCTGGGGGCTGCAGGCTTTCCTGCTGCCTTCAGCCTCAAAACCACCCTGTCCCACTTGGCGTCGCGCCAGGCACAAAAATGGCTATTTTTCTGGAGACTGGTCACACGCCGAAAAAGCCAGCAGGGAAAACTATGCCTTGTTCTAAAGCTCTTTGGGAACCGCTTGCGTGGCCCCACAGACCTGGGGGCTGGAGACCTTCCTGCTGCCTTCAGCCTCAAAACCACCCTTTCCCACTTGGTGTCACGCGAGGAAAAAAAATGGCCATATGTCTGGAGATTGGTCCCACGCCGAAAGAGCCAGCAGGGAAAACTATGCCTTGTTCTAAAGCTCTTTGGGAACCGCTTGCGTAGCCCCACAGAACTGGGGGTTGCAGGCTTTCCTGCTGCCTTCAGCCTCAAAACCACCCTTTCCCACTTGACCCCGCGCGAGGCCCAAAAATGGCCATAAGTCTGGAGACTGGTCCCACGGCCACAGAGCCAGCAGGGAAAACTGTGCCTTTTTCTAAAGCTCTTTGGGAACCGCTTGCGTAGCCCCACACACCTGGGGGCTGCAGGCTTTTCTGGCACCTGCAGCCTCAAAACCACCCTTTCCCACATGGCGTCACGCCAGGCAGAAAAATGGCCATATGTCTGGAGGTTGGACACACGCCCAAAGAGCCAGCAGGGAAAACTATGCCTTGTTCTAAAGCTTTTTGGGAACGGCTTGCGTAGCCCCACACACCTGGGGGCTGCAGGCTTTCCTGCTCTCTTCAGCCTCAAAACCACCCTTTCCCACATGGTGTCACGCCAGGCACAAAAATGGCCATATGTCTGGAGATTGGTCCCACGCCCAAAGAGCCAGCAGGGAAAACTATGCCTTGTTCTAAAGCTCTTTGGGAACCGCTTGCGTAGCCCCACACACCTGGGGGCTGCAGGCTTTCCTGCTGCCTTCAGCCTCAAAACCACCCTTTCCCACTTGGCCCCGCGCGAGGCCCAAAAATGGCCATATGTCTGGAGACTGGTCCCACGGCCACAGAGCCAGCAGGGAAAACTATGCCTTGTTCTAAAGCTCTTTGGGAACCGCTTGCGTAGCCCCACACACCTGGGGGCTGCAGGCTTTTCTGGCACCTGCAGCCTCAAAACCACCCTTTCCCACATGGCGTCACGCCAGGCAGAAAAATGGCGATATGGCTGGAGATTGGTCCCACGCCCAAAGAGCCAGCAGGGAAAACTATGCCTTGTTCTAAAGCTCTTTGGGAACCGCTTGCGTAGCCCCACAGACCTGGGGGCTGCAGGCTTTCCTGCTGCCTTCGGCCTCAAAAGCACCCTTTCCCACATGGCGTCACGCCAGGCACAAAAATGGCCATATGTCTGGAGACTGGTCCCACGCCCAAAGAGCCAGCAGGGAAAACTATGCCTTGTTCTAAAGCTCTTTGGGAACCGCTTGCGTAGCCCCACACACCTGGGGGCTGCAGGCTTTCCTGCTGCCTTCAGCCTCAAAACCACCCTTTCCCACTTGGCCCCGTGCCAGGCACAAAAATGACCATATGTCTGGAGATTGGTCCGACGCCCAAAGAGCCAGCAGGGAAAACTATGCCTTGTTCTAAAGCTCTTTGGGAACCGCTTGCGTAGCCCCACACACCTGGGGGCTGCAGGCTTTCCTGCTCTCTTCAGCCTCAAAGGCACCCTTTCCCACTTGGCGCCACGCCAGGCCCAAAAATGGCCATATGTCTGGAGACTGGTCCCACGCTCAAAGAGCCAGCAGGGAAAACTATGCCTTGTTCTAAAGCTCTTTGGGAACCGCTTGCGTAGCCCCACACAGCTGGGGGCTGCAGGCTTTTCTGGCACCTGCAGCCTCAAAACCACCCTTTCCCACATGGCGTCACGCCAGGCAGAAAAATGGCCATATGTCTGGAGATTGGTCCCACACCCAAAGAGCCAGCAGGGAAAACTATGCCTTGTTCTAAAGCTCTTTGGGAACCGCTTGCGTAGCCCCACACACCTGGGGGCTGCAGGCTTTCCTGCTGCCTTCGGCCTCAAAACCACCCTTTCCCACATGGCGTTACGCCAGGCACAAAAATGGCCATATGTCTGGAGGTTGGTCCCACGCCCAAAGAGCCAGCAGGGAAAACTATGCCTTGTTCTAAAGCTCTTCGGGAACCGCTTGCGTAGCCCCACACACCTGGGGGCTACAGGCTTTCCTGCTGCCTTCAGCCTCAAAACCACCCTTTCCCACTTAGCCCAGCGCCAGGCACAAAAATGGCTATATTTCTGGAGACTAGTCCCACGCCCAAAGAGCCAGCAGGGAAAACTATGCCTTGTTCTAAAGCTCTTTGGGAACCGCTTGCTTGGCCCCACAGACCTGCGGGCTGCAGACTTTCCTGCTGCCTTCAGCCTCAAAACCACCCTTTCCCACTTGGCGTCGCACCAGGCACAAAAATGGCCATATGTCTGGAGACTGGTCCCACGCCCAAAGAGCCAGCAGGGAAAACTATGCCTTGTTCTAAAGGTGTTTGGGAACCGCTTGCGTAGCCCCACACACCTGGGGGCTGCAGGCTTTCCTGCTGTCTTCAGCCTCAAAAACACCCTTTCCCACTTGGCGCCACGCCAGGCCCAAAAATGGCCATATGTCTGGAGGTTGGTCCCACGCCCAAAGAGCCAGCAGGGAAAACTATGCCTTGTTCTAAAGCTCTTTGGGAACCGCTTGCGTAGCCCCACACACCTGGGGGCTGCAGGCTCTCCTGCTGCCTTCAGCCTCAAAACCACCCTTTCCCACTTGGCGCCGCGCCAGGCACAAATATGGCCATATGTCTGGAGGTTGGTCCCACGCCCAAAGAGCCAGCAGGGAAAACCATGCCTTGTTCTAAAGCTCTTTGGGAACCGCTTGCGTAGCCCCACACACCTGGGGGCTGCAGGCTTTCCTGCTGCCTTCAGCCTCAAAGGCACCCTTTCCCACTTGGTGCCGCGCCAGGCTCAAAAATGGCCATATGTCTGGAGGTTGGTCCCACGCCCAAAGAGCAAGCAGGGAAAACTATGCCTTGTTCTAAAGCTCTTTGGGAACGGCTTGCGTAGCCTCACACACCTGGTGGCTGCATGCTTTCCTGCTCTCTTCAGCCTCAAAGGCACCCTTTCCCACTTGGCGCCACGCCAGGCCCAAAAATGGCCATATGTCTGGAGACTGGTCCCACGCCCAAAGAGCCAGCAGGGAAAACTATGCCTTGTTCTAAAGCTCTTTGGGAACTGCTTGCGTATCCCCACACACCTGGGTGCTGCAGGCTTTCCTGCTGCCTTCAGCCTCAAAACCACCCTTTCCCACTTGGCGCTGCGCGAGGCCCAAAAATGGCTATATGTCTGGAGACTGGTCCCACGCTCAAAGAGCCAGCAGGGAAAACTATGCCTTGTTCTAAAGCTCTTTGGGAACCGCTTGCGTAGCCCCACACACCTGGGGGCTGCAGACCTTCCTGCTGCCTTCAGCCTCAAAACCACCCTTTCCCACTTGGTGTCACGCCAGGCACAAAAATGGCCATATGTCTGGAGATTGGTCCCACGCCCAAAGAGCCAGCAGGGAAAACTATGCCTTGTTCTAAAGCTCTTTGGGAACCGCTTGCGTAGCCCCACACACCTGGGGGCTGCAGGCTTTCCTGCTGCCTTCGGCCTCAAAACCACCCTTTCCCACATGGCGTCACGGCAGGCACAAAAATGGCCATATGTCTGGAGGTTGGTCCCACGCCCAAAGAGCCAGCAGGGAAAACTATGCCTTGTTCTAAAGCTCTTTGGGAACCGCTTGCGTAGCCCCACACACCTGGGGGCTGCAGGCTTTCCTGCTGCCTTCAGCCTCAAAACCACCCTTTCCCACTTGGCCCCGTGCCAGGCACAAAAATGACCATATGTCTGGAGATTGGTCCGACGCCCAAAGAGCCAGCAGGGAAAACTATGCCTTGTTCTAAAGCTCTTTGGGAACCGCTTGCGTAGCCCCACACACCTGAGGGCTGCAGGCTTTCCTGCTCTCTTCAGCCTCAAAGGCACCCTTTCCCACTTGGCGCCACGCCAGGCCCAAAAATGGCCATATGTCTGGAGACTGGTCCCACGCCCAAAGAGCCAGCAGGGAAAACTATGCCTTGTTCTAAAGCTTTTTGGGAACTGCTTGCGTAGCCCCACAGACCTGGGGGCTGCTGGCTTTTCTGGCACCTGCAGCCTCAAAACCACCCTTTCCCACATGGTGTCACGACAGGCACAAAAATGGCCATATGTCTGGAGGTTGGTCCCACGCCCAAAGAGCCAGCAGGGAAAACTATGCCTTGTTCTAAAGCTCTTTGGGAACCGCTTGCGTAGCCCCACACACCTGGGGGCTGCAGGCTTTCCTGCTGCCTTCAACCTCAAAACCACCCTTTCCCACTTGGCCCCGCGCGAGGCCCAAAAATGGCCATATGTCTGGAGACTGGTCCCACGGCCACAGAGCCAGCAGGGAAAACTATGCCTTGTTCTAAAGCTCTTTGGGAACCGCTTGCGTAGCCCCACACACCTGGGGGCTGCAGGCTTTCCTGCTGCCTTCAGCCTCAAAACCACCCTTTCCCACATGGAGTCACGCCAGGCACAAAAATGGCCATATGGCTGGAGATTGGTCCCACGCCCAAAGAGCCAGCAGGGAAAACTATGCCTTGTTCTAAAGCTCTTTGGGAACCGCTTGCGTAGCCCCACACACCTGGGGGCTGCAGGCTTTCCTGCTGCCTTCGGCCTCAAAACCACCCTTTCCCACATGGCGTCACGCCAGGCACAAAAATGGCCATATGTCTGGAGACTGGTCCCACGCCCAAAGAGCCAGCAGGGAAAACTATGCCTTGTTCTAAAGCTCTTTGGGAACCGCTTGCGTAGCCCCACACACCTGGGGGCTGCAGGCTTTCCTGCTGCCTTCAGCCTCAAAACCACCCTTTCCCACTTGGCGACGCGCCAGGCACAAAAATGACCATATGTCTGGAGATTGGTCCGACCCCCAAAGAGCCAGCAGGGAAAACTATGCCTTGTTCTAAAGCTCTTTGGGAACCGCTTGCGTAGCCCCACACACCTGGGGGCTGCAGGCTTTCCTGCTCTCTTCAGCCTCAAAGGCACCCTTTCCCACTTGGCGCCACGCCAGGCACAAAAATGGCCATATGTCTGGAGACTGGTCCCACGCCCAAAGAGCCAGCAGGGAAAACTATGCCTTGTTGTAAAGCTTTTTGGGAACTGCTTGCGTAGCCCCACACACCTGGGGGCTGCAGGCTTTCCTGCTGCCTTCAGCCTCAAAACCACCCTTTCCCACTTGGCGCCACGCCAGGCCCAAAAATGGCCATATGTCTGGAGACTGGTCCCACGCTCAAAGAGCCAGCAGGAAAACTATGCCTTGTTCTAAAGCTCTTTGGGAACCACTTGCGTAGCCCCACACACCTGGGGGCTGCAGGCTTTTCTGGCACCTGCAGCCTCAAAACCACCCTTTCCCACATGGTGTCACGCCAGGCCCAAAAATGGCCATATGTCTGGAGGTTGGTCCCACGCCCAAAGAGCCAGCAGGGAAAACTATGCCTTGTACTAAAGCTCTTTGGGAACCAGTTGCGTAGCCCCACAGACCTGGGGGCTGCAGCCTTTCCTGCTGCCTTCAGCCTCAAAACCACCCTTTCCCACATGGCGCCGCGCCAGGCCCAAAAATGGCCATATGTCTGGAGGTTGGTCCCACGCTCAAAGAGCCAGCAGGGAAAACTATGCCTTGTTCTAAAGCTCTTTGGGAACCGCTTGCGTGGCCCCACAGACCTGGGGGCTGCAGACCTTCCTGCTGCCTTCAGCCTCAAAACCACCCTTTCCCACTTGGTGTCACGCCAGGCACAAAAATGGCCATATGTCTGGAGATTGGTCCCACGCCGAAAGAGCCAGCAGGGAAAACTATGCCTTGTTCTAAAGCTCTTTGGGAACCGCTTGCGTAGCCGCACAGACCTGGGGGTTGCAGTCTTTCCTGCAGCCTTCATCCTCAAAACCACCCTTTCCCACTTGGCCCCGCGCGAGGCCCAAAAATGGCCATATGTCTGGAGACTGGTCCCACGCCCAAAGAGCCAGCAGGGAAAACTATGCCTTGTTCTAAAGCTCTTTGGGAACCGCTTGCGTAGCCCCACACAGCTGGGGGCTGCAGGCTTTTCTGGCACCTGCAGCCTCAAAACCACCCTTTCCCACATGGCGTCACGCCAGGCAGAAAAATGGCCATATGTCTGGAGATTGGTCACACGCCCAAAGAGCCAGCACGGAAAACTATGCCTTGTTCTAAAGCTCTTTGGGAACGGCTTGCGTAGCCCCACCCACCTGGGGGCTGCAGGCTTTCCTGCTGCCTTCAGCCTCAAAACCACCCTTTCCCACTTGGTGTCACGCCAGGCACAAAAATGGCCATATGTCTGGAGATTGGTCCCACGCCGAAAGAGCCAGCAGGGAAAACTATGCCTTTTTCTAAAGCTCTTTGGGAACCGCTTGCGTAGCCCCACACACCTGGGGGCTGCAGGCTTTCCTGCTGCGTTCGGCCTCAAAACCACCCTTTCCCACTTGGCCCCGCGCGAGGCCCAAAAATGGCCATATGTCTGGAGACTGGTCCCACGGCCACAGAGCCAGCAGGGAAAACTATGCCTTGTTCTAAAGCTCTTCGGGAACCGCTTGCGTAGCCCCACACACCTGGGGGCTACAGGCTTTCCTGCTGCCTTCAGCCTCAAAACCACCCTTTCCCACTTAGCCCAGCGCCAGGCACAAAAATGGCTATATTTCTGGAGACTGGTCCCACGCCCAAAGATCCAGCAGGGAAAACTATGCCTTGTTCTAAAGCTCTTTGGGAACCGCTTGCTTGGCCCCACAGACCTGCGGGCTGCAGACTTTCCTGCTGCCTTCAGCCTCAAAACCACCCTTTCCCACTTGGCGTCGCACCAGGCACAAAAATGGCCATATGTCTGGAGACTGGTCCCACGCCCAAAGAGCCAGCAGGGAAAACTATGCCTTGTTCTAAAGCTCTTTGGGAACCGCTTGCGTAGCCCCATAGACCTTGGGGCTGCAGGCTCTCCTGCTGCCTTCAGCCTCAAAACCACCCTTTCCCACTTGGCGCCGCGCCAGGCACAAATATGGCCATATGTCTGGAGGTTGGTCCCACGCCCAAAGAGCCAGCAGGGAAAACCATGCCTTGTTCTAAAGCTCTTTGGGAACCGCTTGCGTAGCCCCACACACCTGGGGGCTGCAGGCTTTCCTGCTGCATTCAGCCTCAAAGGCACCCTTTCCCACTTGGTGCCGCGCCAGGCTCAAAAATGGCCATATGTCTGGAGGTTGGTCCCACGCCCAAAGAGCCAGCAGGGAAAACTATGCCTTGTTCTAAAGCTCTTTGGGAACGGCTTGCGTAGCCTCACACACCTGGTGGCTGCATGCTTTCCTGCTCTCTTCAGCCTCAAAGGCACCCTTTCCCACTTGGCGCCACGCCAGGCCCAAAAATGGCCATATGTCTGGAGACTGGTCACACGCCCAAAGAGCCAGCAGGGAAAACTATGCCTTGTTCTAAAGCTCTTTGGGAACTGCTTGCGTATCCCCACACACCTGGGTGCTGCAGGCTTTCCTGCTGCCTTCAGCCTCAAAACAACCCTTTCCCACTTGGCGCTGCGCGAGGCCCAAAAATGGCTATATGTCTGGAGACTGGTCCCACGCTCAAAGAGCCAGCAGGGAAAACTATGCCTTGTTCTAAAGCTCTTTGGGAACCGCTTGCGTAGCCCCACACACCTGGGGGCTGCAGACCTTCCTGCTGCCTTCAGCCTCAAAACCACCCTTTCCCACTTGGTGTCACGCCAGGCACAAAAATGGCCATATGTCTGGAGATTGGTCCCACGCCCAAAGAGCCAGCAGGGAAAACTATGCCTTGTTCTAAAGCTCTTTGGGAACCGCTTGCGTAGCCCCACACACCTGGGGGCTGCAGGCTTTCCTGCTGCCTTCGGCCTCAAAACCACCCTTTCCCACATGGCGTCACGCCAGGCACAAAAATGGCCATATGTCTGGAGGTTGGTCCCACGCCCAAAGAGCCAGCAGGGAAAACTATGCCTTGTTCTAAAGCTCTTTGGGAACCGCTTGCGTAGCCCCACACACCTGGGGGCTGCAGGCTTTCCTGCTGCCTTCAGCCTCAAAACCACCCTTTCCCACTTGGCCCCGTGCCAGGCAAAAAAATGACCATATGTCTGGAGATTGGTCCGACGCCCAAAGAGCCAGCAGGGAAAACTATGCCTTGTTCTAAAGCTCTTTGGGAACCGCTTGCGTAGCCCCACACACCTGAGGGCTGCAGGCTTTCCTGCTCTCTTCAGCCTCAAAGGCACCCTTTCCCACTTGGCGCCACGCCAGGCCCAAAAATGGCCATATGTCTGGAGACTGGTCCCACGCCCAAAGAGCCAGCAGGGAAAACTATGCCTTGTTCTAAAGCTTTTTGGGAACTGCTTGCGTAGCCCCACAGACCTGGGGGCTGCTGGCTTTTCTGGCACCTGCAGCCTCAAAACCACCCTTTCCCACATGGTGTCACGACAGGCACAAAAATGGCCATATGTCTGGAGATTGGTCCCACGCCCAAAGAGCCAGCAGGGAAAACTATGCCTTGTTCTAAAGCTCTTTGGGAACCGCTTGCGTAGCCGCACAGACCTGGGGGTTGCAGGCTTTCCTGCAGCCTTCATCCTCAAAACCACCCTTTCCCACTTGGCCCCGCGCTAGGCCCAAAAATGGCCATATGTCTGGAGACTGGTCCCACGGCAACAGAGCCAGCAGGGAAAACTATGCCTTGTTCTAAAGCTCTTTGGGAACCGCTTGCGTAGCCCCACACACCTGGGGGCTGCAGGCTTTTCTGGCACCTGCAGCCTCAAAACCACCCTTTCCCACATGGCGTCACGCCAGGCACAAAAATGGCCATATGTCTGGAGATTGGTCACACGCCCAAAGAGCCAGCAGGGAAAACTATGCCTTGTTCTAAAGCTCTTTGGGAACCGCTTGCGTAGCCCCACACACCTGGGGGCTGCAGGCTTTCCTGCTCTCTTCAGACTCAAAACCACCCTTTCCCACTTGGTGTCACGCCAGGCACAAAAATGGCCATATGTCTGGAGATTGGTCCCACGCCCAAAGAGCCAGCAGGGAAAACTATGCCTTGTACTAAAGCTCTTTGGGAACCGCTTGCGTAGCCCCACACACTGGGGGCTGCAGGCTTTCCTGCTGCCTTCAACCTCAAAACCACCCTTTCCCACTTGGCCCCGCGCGAGGCCCAAAAATGGCCATATGTCTGGAGACTGGTCCCACGGCCACAGAGCCAGCAGGGAAAACTATGCCTTGTTCTAAAGCTCTTTGGGAACCGCTTGCGTAGCCCCACACACCTGGGGGCTGCAGGCTTTCCTGCTGCCTTCAGCCTCAAAACCACCCTTTCCGACATGGCGTCACGCCAGGCACAAAAATGGCCATATGGCTGGAGATTGGTCCCACGCCCAAAGAGCCAGCAGGGAAAACTATGCCTTGTTCTAAAGCTCTTTGGGAACCGCTTGCGTAGCCCCACACACCTGGGGGCTGCAGGCTTTCCTGCTGCCTTCGGCCTCAAAACCACCCTTTCCCACATGGCGTCACGCTGAAAGTGAACACTGAAAGTGCCTGGAAGGAACGTTGGGGCTTCTTCTCAGTGTCTCTGATATAGGGTTTCACTGTCCCGGGAAAGTCTCTGCTAACACCCTGCAGAGCGCTGTGCCCAATATACAGAAACGTCTTGCGGTATCTCCTACAGGGAAAGTGCCAGGAGGGAAAAGTGAGGATTATGCTTAGACTTTCTCGGAACTGCTTCAAATCAACTAGATATCTTTGTGCTGTAAATCTCCCAACAGCCAAACGTAAAAGCAGCAAACATCTCGCTGTATGTCCCACATCCAAAGTGCCAAGAGAGAGCTTGCTCTCCCTGTCTTTGAGTACTGTTTGCACTGTCCCGATTACCTCTTTGCTAACATTCTCTTCAGAGCTGCAGTGAAACCAGGAACCACGTGGAGAAGGCACCCACACTGAAAGTGCCTGGAAGGAACCTTGGGGCTTCTTCTCAGTGTCTCTGATATAGGGTTTCACTGTCCCGGGAAAGTCTCTGCTAACACCCTGCAGAGCGCTGTGCCCAATATACAGAAACGTCTTGCGGTATCCCCTACAGGGAAAGTGCCAGGAGGGAAAAGTGAGGATTATGTTTAGACTTTCTCTGAACTGCTTCAAATCAACTGGATATCTTTGTGCTGTAAATCTCCCAACAGCCAAATGTAAAAGCAGCAAACATCTCGCTGTATGTCCCACATCCAAAGTGCGAAGAGAGAGCTTGCTCTCCCTGTCTTTGAGTACTGTTTGCACTGTCCCGATTACCTCTTTGCTAACATTCTCTTCAGAGCTGCAGTGAAACCAGGAACCACGTGGAGAAGGCACCCACACTGAAAATGCCTGGAAGGAACGTTGGGGCTTCTTCTCAGTGTCTCTGATATAGGGTTTCACTGTCCCGGGAAAGTCTCTGCTAACACCCTGCAGAGCGCTGTGCCCAATATACAGAAACGTCTTGCGGTATCTCCTACAGGGAAAGTGCCAGGAGGGAAAAGTGAGGATTATGCTTAGACTTTCTCGGAACTGCTTCAAATCAACTGGATATCTTTGTGCTGTAAATCTCCCAACAGCCAAACGTAAAAGCAGCAAACATCTCGCTGTATGTCCCACATCCAAAGTGCCAAGAGAGTAATGTAGAGCTTGCTCTCCCTGTCTTTGAGTACTGTTTGCACTGTCCCGATTACCTCTTTGCTAACATTCTCTTCAGAGCTGCAGTGAAACCAGGAACCACGTGAAGAAGGCACCCACACTGAAAATGCCTGGAAGGAACGTTGGGGCTTCTTCTCAGTGTCTCTGATATAGGGTTTCACTGTCCCGGGAAAGTCTCTGCTAACACCCTGCAGAGCGCTGTGCCCAATATACAGAAACGTCTTGCGGTATCCCCTACAGGGAAAGTGCCAGGAGGGAAAAGTGAGGATTGTGCTTAGACTTTCTCGGAACTGCTTCAAATCAACTAGATATCTTTGTGCTGTAAATCTCCCAACAGCCAAATGTAAAAGCAGCAAACATCTCGCTGTATGTTCCACATCCAAAGTGCCAAGAGAGAGCTTGCTCTCCCTGTCTTTGAGTACTGTTTGCACTGTCCCGATTACCTCTTTGCTAACATTCTCTTCAGAGCTGCAGTGAAACCAGGAACCACGTGGAGAAGGCACCCACACTGAAAGTGCCTGGAAGGAACGTTGGGGCTTCTTCTCAGTGTCTCTGATATAGGGTTTCACTGTCCCGGGAAAGTCTCTGCTAACAGCCTGCAGAGCGCTGTGCCCAATATACAGAAACGTCTTGCGGTATCCCCTACAGGGAAAGTGCCAGGAGGGAAAAGTGAGGATTGTGCTTAGACTTTCTCGGAACTGCTTCAAATCAACTAGATATCTTTGTGCTGTAAATCTCCCAACAGCCAAACGTAAAAGCAGCAAACATCTCGCTGTATGTCCCACATCCAAAGTGCCAAGAGAGTAATGTAGAGCTTGCTCTCCCTGTCTTTCAGTACTGTTTGCACTGTCCCGATTACCTCTTTGCTAACATTCTCTTCAGAGCTGCAGTGAAACCAGGAACCACGTGGAGAAGGCACCCACACTGAAAGTGCCTGGAAGGAACGTTGGGGCTTCTTCTCAGTGTCTCTGATATAGGGTTTCACTGTCCCGGGAAAGTCTCTGCTAACACCCTGCAGAGCGCTGTGCCCAATATACAGAAACGTCTTGCGGTATCCCCTACAGGGAAAGTGCCAGGAGGGAAAAGTGAGGATTATGTTTAGACTTTCTCTGAACTGCTTCAAATCAACTGGATATCTTTGTGCTGTAAATCTCCCAACAGCCAAACGCAAAAGCAGCAAACATCTCGCTGTATGTCCCACATCCAAAGTGCCAAGAGAGTAATGTAGAGCTTGCTCTCCCTGTCTTTGAGTACTGTTTGCACTGTCCCGATTACCTCTTTGCTAACATTCTCTTCAGAGCTGCAGTGAAACCAGGAACCACGTGGAGAAGGCACCAACTCTGAAAGTGCCTGGAAGGAACGTTGGGGCTTCTTCTCAGTGTCTCTGATATAGGGTTTCACTGTCCCGGGAAAGTCTCTGCTAACACCCTGCAGAGCGCTGTGCCCAATATACAGAAACGTCTTGCGGTATCTCCTACAGGGAAAGTGCCAGGAGGGAAAAGTGAGGATTATGCTTAGACTTTCTCGGAACTGCTTCAAATCAACTAGATATCTTTGTGCTGTAAATCTCCCAACAGCCAAATGTAAAAGCAGCAAACATCTCGCTGTATGTTCCACATCCAAAGTGCCAAGAGAGAGCTTGCTCTCCCTGTCTTTGAGTACTGTTTGCACTGTCCCGATTACCTCTTTGCTAACATTCTCTTCAGAGCTGCAGTGAAACCAGGAACCACGTGGAGAAGGCACCCACACTGAAAATGCCTGGAAGGAACGTTAGGGCTTCTTCTCAGTGTCTCTGATATAGGGTTTCACTGTCCCGGGAAAGTCTCTGCTAACACCCTGCAGAGCGCTGTGCCCAATATACAGAAACGTCTTGCGGTATCCCCTACAGGGAAAGTGCCAGGAGGGAAAAGTGAGGATTATGTTTAGACTTTCTCGGAACTGCTTCAAATCAACTAGATATCTTTGTGCTGTAAACCTCCCAACAGCCAAATGTAAAAGCAGCAAACATCTCGCTGTACGTTCCACATCCAAAGTGCCAAGAGAGAGCTTGCTCTCCCTGTCTTTGAGTACTGTTTGCACTGTCCCGATTACCTCTTTGCTAACATTCTCTTCAGAGCTGCAGTGAAACCAGGAACCACGTGGAGAAGGCACCAACTCTGAAAGTGCCTGGAAGGAACGTTGGGACTTCTTCTCAGTGTCTCTGATATAGGGTTTCACTGTCCCGGGAAAGTCTCTGCTAACACCCTGCAGAGCGCTGTGCCCAATATACAGAAACGTCTTGCGGTATCCCCTACAGGGAAAGTGCCAGGAGGGAAAAGTGAGGATTATGTTTAGACTTTCTCTGAACTGCTTCAAATCAACTGGATATCTTTGTGCTGTAAATCTCCCAACAGCCAAACGCAAAAGCAGCAAACATCTCGCTGTATGTCCCACATCCAAAGTGCCAAGAGAGTAATGTAGAGCTTGCTCTCCCTGTCTTTGAGTACTGTTTGCACTGTCCCGATTACCTCTTTGCTAACATTCTCTTCAGAGCTGCACTGAAACCAGGAACCACGTGGAGAAGGCACCAACTCTGAAAGTGCCTGGAAGGAACGTTGGGACTTCTTCTCAGTGTCTCTGATATAGGGTTTCACTGTCCCGGGAAAGTCTCTCCTAACAGCCTGCAGAGCGCTGTGCCCAATATACAGAAACGTCTTGCGGTATCCCCTACAGGGAAAGTGCCAGGAGGGAAAAGTGAGGATTATGTTTAGACTTTCTCGGAACTGCTTCAAATCAACTAGATATCTTTGTGCTGTAAACCTCCCAACAGCCAAATGTAAAAGCAGCAAACATCTCGCTGTACGTTCCACATCCAAAGTGCCAAGAGAGAGCTTGCTCTCCCTGTCTTTGAGTACTGTTTGCACTGTCCCGATTACCTCTTTGCTAACATTCTCTTCAGAGCTGCAGTGAAACCAGGAACCACGTGGAGAAGGCACCCACACTGAAAGTGCCTGGAAGGAACCTTGGGGCTTCTTCTCAGTGTCTCTGATATAGGGTTTCACTGTCCCGGGAAAGTCTCTGCTAACACCCTGCAGAGCGCTGTGCCCAATATACAGAAACGTCTTGCGGTATCCCCTACAGGGAAAGTGCCAGGAGGGAAAAGTGAGGATTATGTTTAGACTTTCTCGGAACTGCTTCAAATCAACTGGATATCTTTGTGCTGTAAATCTCCCAACAGCCAAACGTAAAAGCAGCAAACATCTCGCTGTATGTCCCACATCCAAAGTGCCAAGAGAGTAATGTAGAGCTTGCTCTCCCTGTCTTTGAGTACTGTTTGCACTGTCCCGATTACCTCTTTGCTAACATTCTCTTCAGAGCTGCAGTGAAACCAGGAACCACGTGAAGAAGGCACCCACACTGAAAATGCCTGGAAGGAACGTTGGGGCTTCTTCTCAGTGTCTCTGATATAGGGTTTCACTGTCCCGGGAAAGTCTCTGCTAACACCCTGCAGAGCGCTGTGCCCAATATACAGAAACGTCTTGCGGTATCTCCTACAGGGAAAGTGCCAGGAGGGAAAAGTGAGGATTATGTTTAGACTTTCTCGGAACTGCTTCAAATCAACTAGATATCTTTGTGCTGTAAATCTCCCAACAGCCAAATGTAAAAGCAGCAAACATCTCGCTGTATGTTCCACATCCAAAGTGCCAAGAGAGAGCTTGCTCTCCCTGTCTTTGAGTACTGTTTGCACTGTCCCGATTACCTCTTTGCTAACATTCTCTTCAGAGCTGCAGTGAAACCAGGAACCACGTGGAGAAGGCACCCACACTGAAAGTGCCTGGAAGGAACGTTGGGGCTTCTTCTCAGTGTCTCTGATATAGGGTTTCACTGTCCCGGGAAAGTCTCTGCTAACAGCCTGCAGAGCGCTGTGCCCAATATACAGAAACGTCTTGCGGTATCCCCTACAGGGAAAGTGCCAGGAGGGAAAAGTGAGGATTGTGCTTAGACTTTCTCGGAACTGCTTCAAATCAACTAGATATCTTTGTGCTGTAAATCTCCCAACAGCCAAACGTAAAAGCAGCAAACATCTCGCTGTATGTCCCACATCCAAAGTGCCAAGAGAGTAATGTAGAGCTTGCTCTCCCTGTCTTTCAGTACTGTTTGCACTGTCCCGATTACCTCTTTGCTAACATTCTCTTCAGAGCTGCAGTGAAACCAGGAACCACGTGGAGAAGGCACCCACACTGAAAGTGCCTGGAAGGAACGTTGGGGCTTCTTCTCAGTGTCTCTGATATAGGGTTTCACTGTCCCGGGAAAGTCTCTGCTAACACCCTGCAGAGCGCTGTGCCCAATATACAGAAACGTCTTGCGGTATCCCCTACAGGGAAAGTGCCAGGAGGGAAAAGTGAGGATTATGTTTAGACTTTCTCTGAACTGCTTCAAATCAACTGGATATCTTTGTGCTGTAAATCTCCCAACAGCCAAACGCAAAAGCAGCAAACATCTCGCTGTATGTCCCACATCCAAAGTGCCAAGAGAGTAATGTAGAGCTTGCTCTCCCTGTCTTTGAGTACTGTTTGCACTGTCCCGATTACCTCTTTTCTAACATTCTCTTCAGAGCTGCAGTGAAACCAGGAACCACGTGGAGAAGGCACCAACTCTGAAAGTGCCTGGAAGGAACGTTGGGGCTTCTTCTCAGTGTCTCTGATATAGGGTTTCACTGTCCCGGGAAAGTCTCTGCTAACACCCTGCAGAGCGCTGTGCCCAATATACAGAAACGTCTTGCGGTATCTCCTACAGGGAAAGTGCCAGGAGGGAAAAGTGAGGATTATGCTTAGACTTTCTCGGAACTGCTTCAAATCAACTAGATATCTTTGTGCTGTAAATCTCCCAACAGCCAAATGTAAAAGCAGCAAACATCTCGCTGTATGTTCCACATCCAAAGTGCCAAGAGAGAGCTTGCTCTCCCTGTCTTTGAGTACTGTTTGCACTGTCCCGATTACCTCTTTGCTAACATTCTGTTCAGAGCTGCAGTGAAACCAGGAACCACGTGGAGAAGGCACCCACACTGAAAATGCCTGGAAGGAACGTTGGGGCTTCTTCTCAGTGTCTCTGATATAGGGTTTCACTGTCCCGGGAAAGTCTCTGCTAACACCCTGCAGAGCGCTGTGCCCAATATACAGAAACGTCTTGCGGTATCCCCTACAGGGAAAGTGCCAGGAGGGAAAAGTGAGGATTATGCTTAGACTTTCTCGGAACTGCTTCAAATCAACTAGATATCTTTGTGCTGTAAATCTCCCAACAGCCAAACGTAAAAGCAGCAAACATCTCGCTGTATGTCCCACATCCAAAGTGCCAAGAGAGAGCTTGCTCTCCCTGTCTTTCAGTACTGTTTGCACTGTCCCGATTACCTCTTTGCTAACATTCTCTTCAGAGCTGCAGTGAAACCAGGAACCACGTGGAGAAGGCACCAACTCTGAAAGTGCCTGGAAGGAACGTTGGGACTTCTTCTCAGTGTCTCTGATATAGGGTTTCACTGTCCCGGGAAAGTCTCTGCTAACAGCCTGCAGAGCGCTGTGCCCAATATACAGAAACGTCTTGCGGTATCCCCTACAGGGAAAGTGCCAGGAGGGAAAAGTGAGGATTATGTTTAGACTTTCTCGGAACTGCTTCAAATCAACTAGATATCTTTGTGCTGTAAACCTCCCAACAGCCAAATGTAAAAGCAGCAAACATCTCGCTGTACGTTCCACATCCAAAGTGCCAAGAGAGAGCTTGCTCTCCCTGTCTTTGAGTACTGTTTGCACTGTCCCGATTACCTCTTTGCTAACATTCTCTTCAGAGCTGCAGTGAAACCAGGAACCACGTGGAGAAGGCACCAACTCTGAAAGTGCCTGGAAGGAACGTTGGGACTTCTTCTCAGTGTCTCTGATATAGGGTTTCACTGTCCCGGGAAAGCCTCTGCTAACACCCTGCAGAGCGCTGTGCCCAATATACAGAAACGTCTTGCGGTATCTCCTACAGGGAAAGTGCCAGGAGGGAAAAGTGAGGATTATGCTTAGACTTTCTCGGAACTGCTTCAAATCAACTAGATATCTTTGTGCTGTAAATCTCCCAACAGCCAAATGTAAAAGCAGCAAACATCTCGCTGTATGTTCCACATCCAAAGTGCCAAGAGAGAGCTTGCTCTCCCTGTCTTTGAGTACTGTTTGCACTGTCCCGATTACCTCTTTGCTAACATTCTCTTCAGAGCTGCAGTGAAACCAGGAACCACGTGGAGAAGGCACCCACACTGAAAGTGCCTGGAAGGAACGTTGGGGCTTCTTCTCAGTGTCTCTGATATAGGGTTTCACTGTCCCGGGAAAGTCTCTGCTAACACCCTGCAGAGCGCTGTGCCCAATATACAGAAACGTCTTGCGGTATCCCCTACAGGGAAAGTGCCAGGAGGGAAAAGTGAGGATTATGTTTAGACTTTCTCTGAACTGCTTCAAATCAACTGGATATCTTTGTGCTGTAAATCTCCCAACAGCCAAACGCAAAAGCAGCAAACATCTCGCTGTATGTCCCACATCCAAAGTGCCAAGAGAGTAATGTAGAGCTTGCTCTCCCTGTCTTTGAGTACTGTTTGCACTGTCCCGATTACCTCTTTGCTAACATTCTCTTCAGAGCTGCACTGAAACCAGGAACCACGTGGAGAAGGCACCAACTCTGAAAGTGCCTGGAAGGAACGTTGGGACTTCTTCTCAGTGTCTCTGATATAGGGTTTCACTGTCCCGGGAAAGTCTCTCCTAACAGCCTGCAGAGCGCTGTGCCCAATATACAGAAACGTCTTGCGGTATCCCCTACAGGGAAAGTGCCAGGAGGGAAAAGTGAGGATTATGTTTAGACTTTCTCGGAACTGCTTCAAATCAACTAGATATCTTTGTGCTGTAAACCTCCCAACAGCCAAATGTAAAAGCAGCAAACATCTCGCTGTACGTTCCACATCCAAAGTGCCAAGAGAGAGCTTGCTCTCCCTGTCTTTGAGTACTGTTTGCACTGTCCCGATTACCTCTTTGCTAACATTCTCTTCAGAGCTGCAGTGAAACCAGGAACCACGTGGAGAAGGCACCAACTCTGAAAGTGCCTGGAAGGAACGTTGGGACTTCTTCTCAGTGTCTCTGATATAGGGTTTCACTGTCCCGGGAAAGCCTCTGCTAACACCCTGCAGAGCGCTGTGCCCAATATACAGAAACGTCTTGCGGTATCTCCTACAGGGAAAGTGCCAGGAGGGAAAAGTGAGGATTATGCTTAGACTTTCTCGGAACTGCTTCAAATCAACTAGATATCTTTGTGCTGTAAATCTCCCAACAGCCAAATGTAAAAGCAGCAAACATCTCGCTGTATGTTCCACATCCAAAGTGCCAAGAGAGAGCTTGCTCTCCCTGTCTTTGAGTACTGTTTGCACTGTCCCGATTACCTCTTTGCTAACATTCTCTTCAGAGCTGCAGTGAAACCAGGAACCACGTGGAGAAGGCACCCACACTGAAAGTGCCTGGAAGGAACGTTGGGGCTTCTTCTCAGTGTCTCTGATATAGTGTTTCACTGTCCCGGGAAAGTCTCTGCTAACACCCTGCAGAGCGCTGTGCCCAATATACAGAAACGTCTTGCGGTATCCCCTACAGGGAAAGTGCCAGGAGGGAAAAGTGAGGATTATGTTTAGACTTTCTCTGAACTGCTTCAAATCAACTGGATATCTTTGTGCTGTAAATCTCCCAACAGCCAAACGCAAAAGCAGCAAACATCTCGCTGTATGTCCCACATCCAAAGTGCCAAGAGAGAGCTTGCTCTCCCTGTCTTTGAGTACTGTTTGCACTGTCCCGATTACCTCTTTGCTAACATTCTCTTCAGAGCTGCAGTGAAACCAGGAACCACGTGGAGAAGGCACCCACACTGAAAGTGCCTGGAAGGAACGTTGGGGCTTCTTCTCAGTGTCTCTGATATAGTGTTTCACTGTCCCGGGAAAGTCTCTGCTAACACCCTGCAGAGCGCTGTGCCCAATATACAGAAACGTCTTGCGGTATCCCCTACAGGGAAAGTGCCAGGAGGGAAAAGTGAGGATTATGTTTAGACTTTCTCTGAACTGCTTCAAATCAACTGGATATCTTTGTGCTGTAAATCTCCCAACAGCCAAACGCAAAAGCAGCAAACATCTCGCTGTATGTCCCACATCCAAAGTGCCAAGAGAGTAATGTAGAGCTTGCTCTCCCTGTCTTTGAGTACTGTTTGCACTGTCCCGATTACCTCTTTGCTAACATTCTCTTCAGAGCTGCAGTGAAACCAGGAACCACGTGGAGAAGGCACCCACACTGAAAATGCCTGGAAGGAACCTTGGGGCTTCTTCTCAGTGTCTCTGATATAGGGTTTCACTGTCCCGGGAAAGTCTCTGCTAACACCCTGCAGAGCGCTGTGCCCAATATACAGAAACGTCTTGCGGTATCCCCTACAGGGAAAGTGCCAGGAGGGAAAAGTGAGGATTATGTTTAGACTTTCTCTGAACTGCTTCAAATCAACTGGATATCTTTGTGCTGTAAATCTCCCCACAGCCAAATGTAAAAGCAGCAAACATCTCGCTGTATGTCCCACATCCAAAGTGCCAAGAGAGAGCTTGCTCTCCCTGTCTTTGAGTACTGTTTGCACTGTCCCGATTACCTCTTTGCTAACATTCTCTTCAGAGCTGCAGTGAAACCAGGAACCACGTGGAGAAGGCACCCACACTGAAAGTGCCTGGAAGGAACGTTGGGGCTTCTTCTCAGTGTCTCTGATATAGGGTTTCACTGTCCCGGGAAAGTCTCTGCTAACAGCCTGCAGAGCGCTGTGCCCAATATACAGAAACGTCTTGCGGTATCCCCTACAGGGAAAGTGCCAGGAGGGAAAAGTGAGGATTATGTTTAGACTTTCTCTGAACTGCTTCAAATCAACTGGATATCTTTGTGCTGTAAATCTCCCAACAGCCAAACGCAAAAGCAGCAAACATCTCGCTGTATGTCCGACATCCAAAGTGCCAAGAGAGTAATGTAGAGCTTGCTCTCCCTGTCTTTGAGTACTGTTTGCACTGTCCCGATTACCTCTTTGCTAACATTCTCTTCAGAGCTGCAGTGAAACCAGGAACCACGTGGAGAAGGCACCCACACTGAAAGTGCCTGGAAGGAACGTTGGGGCTTCTTCTCAGTGTCTCTGATATAGTGTTTCACTGTCCCGGGAAAGTCTCTGCTAACACCCTGCAGAGCGCTGTGCCCAATATACAGAAACGTCTTGCGGTATCCCCTACAGGGAAAGTGCCAGGAGGGAAAAGTGAGGATTATGTTTAGACTTTCTCTGAACTGCTTCAAATCAACTGGATATCTTTGTGCTGTAAATCTCCCAACAGCCAAACGCAAAAGCAGCAAACATCTCGCTGTATGTCCCACATCCAAAGTGCCAAGAGAGAGCTTGCTCTCCCTGTCTTTGAGTACTGTTTGCACTGTCCCGATTACCTCTTTGCTAACATTCTCTTCAGAGCTGCAGTGAAACCAGGAACCACGTGGAGAAGGCACCCACACTGAAAGTGCCTGGAAGGAACGTTGGGGCTTCTTCTCAGTGTCTCTGATATAGGGTTTCACTGTCCCGGGAAAGTCTCTGCTAACACCCTGCAGAGCGCTGTGCCCAATATACAGAAACGTCTTGCGGTATCCCCTACAGGGAAAGTGCCAGGAGGGAAAAGTGAGGATTATGTTTAGACTTTCTCTGAACTGCTTCAAATCAACTGGATATCTTTGTGCTGTAAATCTCCCAACAGCCAAACGCAAAAGCAGCAAACATCTCGCTGTATGTCCCACATCCAAAGTGCCAAGAGAGAGCTTGCTCTCCCTGTCTTTGAGTACTGTTTGCACTGTCCCGATTACCTCTTTGCTAACATTCTCTTCAGAGCTGCAGTGAAACCAGGAACCACGTGGAGAAGGCACCCACACTGAAAGTGCCTGGAAGGAACGTTGGGGCTTCTTCTCAGTGTCTCTGATATAGTGTTTCACTGTCCCGGGAAAGTCTCTGCTAACACCCTGCAGAGCGCTGTGCCCAATATACAGAAACGTCTTGCGGTATCCCCTACAGGGAAAGTGCCAGGAGGGAAAAGTGAGGATTATGTTTAGACTTTCTCTGAACTGCTTCAAATCAACTGGATATCTTTGTGCTGTAAATCTCCCAACAGCCAAACGCAAAAGCAGCAAACATCTCGCTGTATGTCCCACATCCAAAGTGCCAAGAGAGTAATGTAGAGCTTGCTCTCCCTGTCTTTGAGTACTGTTTGCACTGTCCCGATTACCTCTTTGCTAACATTCTCTTCAGAGCTGCAGTGAAACCAGGAACCACGTGGAGAAGGCACCCACACTGAAAATGCCTGGAAGGAACCTTGGGGCTTCTTCTCAGTGTCTCTGATATAGGGTTTCACTGTCCCGGGAAAGTCTCTGCTAACACCCTGCAGAGCGCTGTGCCCAATATACAGAAACGTCTTGCGGTATCCCCTACAGGGAAAGTGCCAGGAGGGAAAAGTGAGGATTATGTTTAGACTTTCTCTGAACTGCTTCAAATCAACTGGATATCTTTGTGCTGTAAATCTCCCCACAGCCAAATGTAAAAGCAGCAAACATCTCGCTGTATGTCCCACATCCAAAGTGCCAAGAGAGAGCTTGCTCTCCCTGTCTTTGAGTACTGTTTGCACTGTCCCGATTACCTCTTTGCTAACATTCTCTTCAGAGCTGCAGTGAAACCAGGAACCACGTGGAGAAGGCACCCACACTGAAAGTGCCTGGAAGGAACGTTGGGGCTTCTTCTCAGTGTCTCTGATATAGGGTTTCACTGTCCCGGGAAAGTCTCTGCTAACAGCCTGCAGAGCGCTGTGCCCAATATACAGAAACGTCTTGCGGTATCCCCTACAGGGAAAGTGCCAGGAGGGAAAAGTGAGGATTATGTTTAGACTTTCTCTGAACTGCTTCAAATCAACTGGATATCTTTGTGCTGTAAATCTCCCAACAGCCAAACGCAAAAGCAGCAAACATCTCGCTGTATGTCCGACATCCAAAGTGCCAAGAGAGTAATGTAGAGCTTGCTCTCCCTGTCTTTGAGTACTGTTTGCACTGTCCCGATTACCTCTTTGCTAACATTCTCTTCAGAGCTGCAGTGAAACCAGGAACCACGTGGAGAAGGCACCCACACTGAAAGTGCCTGGAAGGAACGTTGGGGCTTCTTCTCAGTGTCTCTGATATAGTGTTTCACTGTCCCGGGAAAGTCTCTGCTAACACCCTGCAGAGCGCTGTGCCCAATATACAGAAACGTCTTGCGGTATCCCCTACAGGGAAAGTGCCAGGAGGGAAAAGTGAGGATTATGTTTAGACTTTCTCTGAACTGCTTCAAATCAACTGGATATCTTTGTGCTGTAAATCTCCCAACAGCCAAACGCAAAAGCAGCAAACATCTCGCTGTATGTCCCACATCCAAAGTGCCAAGAGAGAGCTTGCTCTCCCTGTCTTTGAGTACTGTTTGCACTGTCCCGATTACCTCTTTGCTAACATTCTCTTCAGAGCTGCAGTGAAACCAGGAACCACGTGGAGAAGGCACCCACACTGAAAGTGCCTGGAAGGAACGTTGGGGCTTCTTCTCAGTGTCTCTGATATAGGGTTTCACTGTCCCGGGAAAGTCTCTGCTAACACCCTGCAGAGCGCTGTGCCCAATATACAGAAACGTCTTGCGGTATCCCCTACAGGGAAAGTGCCAGGAGGGAAAAGTGAGGATTATGTTTAGACTTTCTCTGAACTGCTTCAAATCAACTGGATATCTTTGTGCTGTAAATCTCCCAACAGCCAAACGCAAAAGCAGCAAACATCTCGCTGTATGTCCCACATCCAAAGTGCCAAGAGAGAGCTTGCTCTCCCTGTCTTTGAGTACTGTTTGCACTGTCCCGATTACCTCTTTGCTAACATTCTCTTCAGAGCTGCACTGAAACCAGGAACCACGTGGAGAAGGCACCAACTCTGAAAGTGCCTGGAATGAACGTTGGGACTTCTTCTCAGTGTCTCTGATATAGGGTTTCACTGTCCCGGGAAAGTCTCTGCTAACAGCCTGCAGAGCGCTGTGCCCAATATACAGAGACGTCTTGCGGTATCTCCTACAGGGAAAGTGCCAGGAGGGAAAAGTGAGGATTATGTTTAGACTTTCTCTGAACTGCTTCAAATCAACTGGATATCTTTGTGCTGTAAATCTCGCAACAGACAAACGCAAAAGCAGCAAACATCTCGCTGTATGTCCCACATCCAAAGTGCCAAGGGAGTAATGTAGAGCTTGCTCTCCCTGTCTTTGAGTACTGTTTGCACTGTCCCGATTACCTCTTTGCTAACATTCTCTTCAGAGCTGCAGTGAAACCAGGAACCACGTGGAGAAGGCACCCACACTGAAAGTGCCTGGAAGGAACGTTGGGGCTTCTTCTCAGTGTCTCTGATATAGGGTTTCACTGTCCCGGGAAAGTCTCTGCTAACACCCTGCAGAGCGCTGTGCCCAATATACAGAAACGTCTTGCGGTATCCCCTACAGGGAAAGTGCCAGGAGGGAAAATTGAGGATTATGTTTAGACTTTCTCTGAACTGCTTAAAACCAACTGGATATCTTTGTGCTGTAAATCTCGCAACAGACAAACGCAAAAGCAGCAAACATCTCGCTGTATGTCCCACATACCAAAGTGCCAAGGGAGTAATGTAGAGCTTGCTCTCCCTGTCTTTGAGTACTGTTTGCACTGTCCCGATTACCTCTTTGCTAACATTCTCTTCAGAGCTGCAGTGAAACCAGGAACCACGTGAAGAAGGCACCCACACTGAAAATGCCTGGAAGGAACGTTGGGACTTCTTCTCAGTGTCTCTGATATAGGGTTTCACTGTCCCGGGAAAGTCTCTGCTAACACCCTGCAGAGCGCTGTGCCCAATATACAGAAACGTCTTGCGGTATCTCCTACAGGGAAAGTGCCAGGAGGGAAAAGTGAGGATTATGCTTAGACTTTCTCGGAACTGCTTCAAATCAACTAGATATCTTTGTGCTGTAAATCTCCCAACAGCCAAATGTAAAAGCAGCAAACATCTCGCTGTATGTTCCACATCCAAAGTGCCAAGAGAGAGCTTGCTCTCCCTGTCTTTGAGTACTGTTTGCACTGTCCCGATTACCTCTTTGCTAACATTCTCTTCAGAGCTGCAGTGAAACCAGGAACCACGTGGAGAAGGCACCCACACTGAAAGTGCCTGGAAGGAACGTTGGGGCTTCTTCTCAGTGTCTCTGATATAGGGTTTCACTGTCCCGGGAAAGTCTCTGCTAACACCCTGCAGAGCGCTGTGCCCAATATACAGAAACGTCTTGCGGTATCCCCTACAGGGAAAGTGCCAGGAGGGAAAAGTGAGGATTATGTTTAGACTTTCTCGGAACTGCTTCAAATCAACTGGATATCTTTGTGCTGTAAATCTCGCAACAGCCAAACGCAAAAGCAGCAAACATCTCGCTGTATGTCCCACATCCAAAGTGCCAAGAGAGTAATGTAGAGCTTGCTCTCCCTGTCTTTGAGTACTGTTTGCACTGTCCCGATTACCTCTTTGCTAACATTCTCTTCAGAGCTGCAGTGAAACCAGGAACCACGTGGAGAAGGCACCAACTCTGAAAGTGCCTGGAATGAACGTTGGGACTTCTTCTCAGTGTCTCTGATATAGGGTTTCACTGTCCCGGGAAAGTCTCTGCTAACAGCCTGCAGAGCGCTGTGCCCAATATACAGAAACGTCTTGCGGTATCTCCTACAGGGAAAGTGCCAGGAGGGAAAAGTGAGGATTATGTTTAGACTTTCTCTGAACTGCTTCAAATCAACTGGATATCTTTGTGCTGTAAATCTCGCAACAGACAAACGCAAAAGCAGCAAACATCTCGCTGTATGTCCCACATCCAAAGTGCCAAGGGAGTAATGTAGAGCTTGCTCTCCCTGTCTTTGAGTACTGTTTGCACTGTCCCGATTACCTCTTTGCTAACATTCTCTTCAGAGCTGCAGTGAAACCAGGAACCACGTGGAGAAGGCACCCACACTGAAAGTGCCTGGAAGGAACGTTGGGGCTTCTTCTCAGTGTCTCTGATATAGGGTTTCACTGTCCCGGGAAAGTCTCTGCTAACACCCTGCAGAGCGCTGTGCCCAATATACAGAAACGTCTTGCGGTATCCCCTACAGGGAAAGTGCCAGGAGGGAAAATTGAGGATTATGTTTAGACTTTCTCTGAACTGCTTCAAATCAACTGGATATCTTTGTGCTGTAAATCTCGCAACAGACAAACGCAAAAGCAGCAAACATCTCGCTGTATGTCCCACATACCAAAGTGCCAAGGGAGTAATGTAGAGCTTGCTCTCCCTGTCTTTGAGTACTGTTTGCACTGTCCCGATTACCTCTTTGCTAACATTCTCTTCAGAGCTGCAGTGAAACCAGGAACCACGTGAAGAAGGCACCCACACTGAAAATGCCTGGAAGGAACGTTGGGACTTCTTCTCAGTGTCTCTGATATAGGGTTTCACTGTCCCGGGAAAGTCTCTGCTAACACCCTGCAGAGCGCTGTGCCCAATATACAGAAACGTCTTGCGGTATCTCCTACAGGGAAAGTGCCAGGAGGGAAAAGTGAGGATTATGCTTAGACTTTCTCGGAACTGCTTCAAATCAACTAGATATCTTTGTGCTGTAAATCTCCCAACAGCCAAATGTAAAAGCAGCAAACATCTCGCTGTATGTTCCACATCCAAAGTGCCAAGAGAGAGCTTGCTCTCCCTGTCTTTGAGTACTGTTTGCACTGTCCCGATTACCTCTTTGCTAACATTCTCTTCAGAGCTGCAGTGAAACCAGGAACCACGTGGAGAAGGCACCCACACTGAAAGTGCCTGGAAGGAACGTTGGGGCTTCTTCTCAGTGTCTCTGATATAGGGTTTCACTGTCCCGGGAAAGTCTCTGCTAACACCCTGCAGAGCGCTGTGCCCAATATACAGAAACGTCTTGCGGTATCCCCTACAGGGAAAGTGCCAGGAGGGAAAAGTGAGGATTATGTTTAGACTTTCTCTGAACTGCTTCAAATCAACTGGATATCTTTGTGCTGTAAATCTCCCAACAGCCAAATGTAAAAGCAGCAAACATCTCGCTGTATGTCCCACATCCAAAGTGCCAAGAGAGTAATGTAGAGCTTGCTCTCCCTGTCTTTGAGTACTGTTTGCACTGTCCCGATTACCTCTTTGCTAACATTCTCTTCAGAGCTGCAGTGAAACCAGGAACCACGTGGAGAAGGCACCAACTCTGAAAGTGCCTGGAATGAACGTTGGGGCTTCTTCTCAGTGTCTCTGATATAGGGTTTCACTGTCCCGGGAAAGTCTCTGCTAACAGCCTGCAGAGCGCTGTGCCCAATATACAGAAACGTCTTGCGGTATCCCCTACAGGGAAAGTGCCAGGAGGGAAAAGTGACGATTATGTTTAGACTTTCTCTGAACTGCTTCAAATCAACTGGATATCTTTGTGCTGTAAATCTCCCCACAGCCAAATGTAAAAGCAGCAAACATCTCGCTGTATGTCCCACATCCAAAGTGCCAAGAGAGAGCTTGCTCTCCCTGTCTTTGAGTACTGTTTGCACTGTCCCGATTACCTCTTTGCTAACATTCTCTTCAGAGCTGCAGTGAAACCAGGAACCACGTGGAGAAGGCACCCACACTGAAAGTGCCTGGAAGGAACGTTGGGGCTTCTTCTCAGTGTCTCTGATATAGGGTTTCACTGTCCCGGGAAAGTCTCTGCTAACACCCTGCAGAGCGCTGTGCCCAATATACAGAAACGTCTTGCGGTATCCCCTACAGGGAAAGTGCCAGGAGGGAAAAGTGAGGATTATGTTTAGACTTTCTCTGAACTGCTTCAAATCAACTTGATATCTTTGTGCTGTAAATCTCCCAACAGCCAAACGCAAAAGCAGCAAACATCTCGCTGTATGTCCCACATCCAAAGTGCCAAGAGAGTAATGTAGAGCTTGCTCTCCCTGTCTTTGAGTACTGTTTGCACTGTCCCGATTACCTCTTTGCTAACATTCTCTTCAGAGCTGCAGTGAAACCAGGAACCACGTGGAGAAGGCACCCACACTGAAAATGCCTGGAAGGAACGTTGGGGCTTCTTCTCAGTGTCTCTGATATAGTGTTTCACTGTCCCGGGAAAGTCTCTGCTAACACCCTGCAGAGCGCTGTGCCCAATATACAGAAACGTCTTGCGGTATCTCCTACAGGGAAAGTGCCAGGAGGGAAAAGTGAGGATTATGTTTAGACTTTCTCTGAACTGCTTCAAATCAACTGGATATCTTTGTGCTGTAAATCTCCCAACAGCCAAACGCAAAAGCAGCAAACATCTCGCTGTATGTCCCACATCCAAAGTGCCAAGAGAGAGCTTGCTCTCCCTGTCTTTGAGTACTGTTTGCACTGTCCCGATTACCTCTTTGCTAACATTCTCTTCAGAGCTGCAGTGAAACCAGGAACCACGTGGAGAAGGCACCCACACTGAAAATGCCTGGAAGGAACGTTGGGGCTTCTTCTCAGTGTCTCTGATATAGGGTTTCACTGTCCCGGGAAAGTCTCTGCTAACACCCTGCAGAGCGCTGTGCCCAATATACAGAAACGTCTTGCGGTATCTCCTACAGGGAAAGTGCCAGGAGGGAAAAGTGAGGATTATGTTTAGACTTTCTCTGAACTGCTTCAAATCAACTGGATATCTTTGTGCTGTAAATCTCCCAACAGCCAAACGCAAAAGCAGCAAACATCTCGCTGTATGTCCCACATCCAAAGTGCCAAGAGAGAGCTTGCTCTCCCTGTCTTTGAGTACTGTTTGCACTGTCCCGATTACCTCTTTGCTAACATTCTCTTCAGAGCTGCAGTGAAACCAGGAACCACGTGGAGAAGGCACCCACACTGAAAATGCCTGGAAGGAACGTTGGGGCTTCTTCTCAGTGTCTCTGATATAGGGTTTCACTGTCCCGGGAAAGTCTCTGCTAACACCCTGCAGAGCGCTGTGCCCAATATACAGAAACGTCTTGCGGTATCCCCTACAGGGAAAGTGCCAGGAGGGAAAAGTGAGGATTATGTTTAGACTTTCTCTGAACTGCTTCAAATCAACTGGATATCTTTGTGCTGTAAATCTCCCAACAGCCAAACGCAAAAGCAGCAAACATCTCGCTGTATGTCCCACATCCAAAGTGCCAAGAGAGAGCTTGCTCTCCCTGTCTTTGAGTACTGTTTGCACTGTCCCGATTACCTCTTTGCTAACATTCTCTTCAGAGCTGCAGTGAAACCAGGAACCACGTGGAGAAGGCACCCACACTGAAAATGCCTGGAAGGAACGTTGGGGCTTCTTCTCAGTGTCTCTGATATAGGGTTTCACTGTCCCGGGAAAGTCTCTGCTAACACCCTGCAGAGCGCTGTGCCCAATATACAGAAACGTCTTGCGGTATCCCCTACAGGGAAAGTGCCAGGAGGGAAAAGTGAGGATTATGTTTAGACTTTCTCTGAACTGCTTCAAATCAACTGGATATCTTTGTGCTGTAAATCTCCCCACAGCCAAATGTAAAAGCAGCAAACATCTCGCTGTATGTCCCACATCCAAAGTGCCAAGAGAGAGCTTGCTCTCCCTGTCTTTGAGTACTGTTTGCACTGTCCCGATTACCTCTTTGCTAACATTCTCTTCAGAGCTGCAGTGAAACCAGGAACCACGTGGAGAAGGCACCCACACCGAAAATGCCTGGAAGGAACGTTGGGGCTTCTTCTCAGTGTCTCTGATATAGGGTTTCACTGTCCCGGGAAAGTCTCTGCTAACACCCTGCAGAGCGCTGTGCCCAATATACAGAAACGTCTTGCGGTATCCCCTACAGGGAAAGTGCCAGGAGGGAAAAGTGAGGATTATGTTTAGACTTTCTCTGAACTGCTTCAAATCAACTGGATATCTTTGTGCTGTAAATCTCCCAACAGCCAAACGCAAAAGCAGCAAACATCTCGCTGTATGTCCCACATCCAAAGTGCCAAGAGAGAGCTTGCTCTCCCTGTCTTTGAGTACTGTTTGCACTGTCCCGATTACCTCTTTGCTAACATTCTCTTCAGAGCTGCAGTGAAACCAGGAACCACGTGGAGAAGGCACCCACACTGAAAATGCCTGGAAGGAACGTTGGGGCTTCTTCTCAGTGTCTCTGATATAGGGTTTCACTGTCCCGGGAAAGTCTCTGCTAACACCCTGCAGAGCGCTGTGCCCAATACACAGAAACGTCTTGCGGTATCCCCTACAGGGAAAGTGCCAGGAGGGAAAAGTGAGGATTATGTTTAGACTTTCTCTGAACTGCTTCAAATCAACTGGATATCTTTGTGCTGTAAATCTCCCCACAGCCAAATGTAAAAGCAGCAAACATCTCGCTGTATGTCCCACATCCAAAGTGCCAAGAGAGAGCTTGCTCTCCCTGTCTTTGAGTACTGTTTGCACTGTCCCGATTACCTCTTTGCTAACATTCTCTTCAGAGCTGCAGTGAAACCAGGAACCACGTGGAGAAGGCACCCACACTGAAAGTGCCTGGAAGGAACGTTGGGGCTTCTTCTCAGTGTCTCTGATATAGGGTTTCACTGTCCCGGGAAAGTCTCTGCTAACACCCTGCAGAGCGCTGTGCCCAATATACAGAAACGTCTTGCGGTATCCCCTACAGGGAAAGTGCCAGGAGGGAAAAGTGAGGATTATGTTTAGACTTTCTCTGAACTGCTTCAAATCAACTTGATATCTTTGTGCTGTAAATCTCCCAACAGCCAAACGCAAAAGCAGCAAACATCTCGCTGTATGTCCCACATCCAAAGTGCCAAGAGAGTAATGTAGAGCTTGCTCTCCCTGTCTTTGAGTACTGTTTGCACTGTCCCGATTACCTCTTTGCTAACATTCTCTTCAGAGCTGCAGTGAAACCAGGAACCACGTGGAGAAGGCACCCACACTGAAAATGCCTGGAAGGAACGTTGGGGCTTCTTCTCAGTGTCTCTGATATAGTGTTTCACTGTCCCGGGAAAGTCTCTGCTAACACCCTGCAGAGCGCTGTGCCCAATATACAGAAACGTCTTGCGGTATCTCCTACAGGGAAAGTGCCAGGAGGGAAAAGTGAGGATTATGTTTAGACTTTCTCTGAACTGCTTCAAATCAACTGGATATCTTTGTGCTGTAAATCTCCCAACAGCCAAACGCAAAAGCAGCAAACATCTCGCTGTATGTCCCACATCCAAAGTGCCAAGAGAGAGCTTGCTCTCCCTGTCTTTGAGTACTGTTTGCACTGTCCCGATTACCTCTTTGCTAACATTCTCTTCAGAGCTGCAGTGAAACCAGGAACCACGTGGAGAAGGCACCCACACTGAAAATGCCTGGAAGGAACGTTGGGGCTTCTTCTCAGTGTCTCTGATATAGGGTTTCACTGTCCCGGGAAAGTCTCTGCTAACACCCTGCAGAGCGCTGTGCCCAATATACAGAAACGTCTTGCGGTATCTCCTACAGGGAAAGTGCCAGGAGGGAAAAGTGAGGATTATGTTTAGACTTTCTCTGAACTGCTTCAAATCAACTGGATATCTTTGTGCTGTAAATCTCCCAACAGCCAAACGCAAAAGCAGCAAACATCTCGCTGTATGTCCCACATCCAAAGTGCCAAGAGAGAGCTTGCTCTCCCTGTCTTTGAGTACTGTTTGCACTGTCCCGATTACCTCTTTGCTAACATTCTCTTCAGAGCTGCAGTGAAACCAGGAACCACGTGGAGAAGGCACCCACACTGAAAATGCCTGGAAGGAACGTTGGGGCTTCTTCTCAGTGTCTCTGATATAGGGTTTCACTGTCCCGGGAAAGTCTCTGCTAACACCCTGCAGAGCGCTGTGCCCAATATACAGAAACGTCTTGCGGTATCCCCTACAGGGAAAGTGCCAGGAGGGAAAAGTGAGGATTATGTTTAGACTTTCTCTGAACTGCTTCAAATCAACTGGATATCTTTGTGCTGTAAATCTCCCAACAGCCAAACGCAAAAGCAGCAAACATCTCGCTGTATGTCCCACATCCAAAGTGCCAAGAGAGAGCTTGCTCTCCCTGTCTTTGAGTACTGTTTGCACTGTCCCGATTACCTCTTTGCTAACATTCTCTTCAGAGCTGCAGTGAAACCAGGAACCACGTGGAGAAGGCACCCACACTGAAAATGCCTGGAAGGAACGTTGGGGCTTCTTCTCAGTGTCTCTGATATAGGGTTTCACTGTCCCGGGAAAGTCTCTGCTAACACCCTGCAGAGCGCTGTGCCCAATATACAGAAACGTCTTGCGGTATCCCCTACAGGGAAAGTGCCAGGAGGGAAAAGTGAGGATTATGTTTAGACTTTCTCTGAACTGCTTCAAATCAACTGGATATCTTTGTGCTGTAAATCTCCCCACAGCCAAATGTAAAAGCAGCAAACATCTCGCTGTATGTCCCACATCCAAAGTGCCAAGAGAGAGCTTGCTCTCCCTGTCTTTGAGTACTGTTTGCACTGTCCCGATTACCTCTTTGCTAACATTCTCTTCAGAGCTGCAGTGAAACCAGGAACCACGTGGAGAAGGCACCCACACCGAAAATGCCTGGAAGGAACGTTGGGGCTTCTTCTCAGTGTCTCTGATATAGGGTTTCACTGTCCCGGGAAAGTCTCTGCTAACACCCTGCAGAGCGCTGTGCCCAATATACAGAAACGTCTTGCGGTATCCCCTACAGGGAAAGTGCCAGGAGGGAAAAGTGAGGATTATGTTTAGACTTTCTCTGAACTGCTTCAAATCAACTGGATATCTTTGTGCTGTAAATCTCCCAACAGCCAAACGCAAAAGCAGCAAACATCTCGCTGTATGTCCCACATCCAAAGTGCCAAGAGAGAGCTTGCTCTCCCTGTCTTTGAGTACTGTTTGCACTGTCCCGATTACCTCTTTGCTAACATTCTCTTCAGAGCTGCAGTGAAACCAGGAACCACGTGGAGAAGGCACCCACACTGAAAATGCCTGGAAGGAACGTTGGGGCTTCTTCTCAGTGTCTCTGATATAGGGTTTCACTGTCCCGGGAAAGTCTCTGCTAACACCCTGCAGAGCGCTGTGCCCAATACACAGAAACGTCTTGCGGTATCCCCTACAGGGAAAGTGCCAGGAGGGAAAAGTGAGGATTATGTTTAGACTTTCTCTGAACTGCTTCAAATCAACTGGATATCTTTGTGCTGTAAATCTCCCCACAGCCAAATGTAAAAGCAGCAAACATCTCGCTGTATGTCCCACATCCAAAGTGCCAAGAGAGAGCTTGCTCTCCCTGTCTTTGAGTACTGTTTGCACTGTCCCGATTACCTCTTTGCTAACATTCTCTTCAGAGCTGCAGTGAAACCAGGAACCACGTGGAGAAGGCACCCACACTGAAAGTGCCTGGAAGGAACGTTGGGGCTTCTTCTCAGTGTCTCTGATATAGGGTTTCACTGTCCCGGGAAAGTCTCTGCTAACACCCTGCAGAGCGCTGTGCCCAATATACAGAAACGTCTTGCGGTATCTCCTACAGGGAAAGTGCCAGGAGGGAAAAGTGAGGATTATGCTTAGACTTTCTCGGAACTGCTTCAAATCAACTAGATATCTTTGTGCTGTAAATCTCCCAACAGCCAAACGTAAAAGCAGCAAACATCTCGCTGTATGTCCCACATCCAAAGTGCCAAGAGAGAGCTTGCTCTCCCTGTCTTTGAGTACTGTTTGCACTGTCCCGATTACCTCTTTGCTAACATTCTCTTCAGAGCTGCACTGAAACCAGGAACCACGTGGAGAAGGCACCAACTCTGAAAGTGCCTGGAATGAACGTTGGGACTTCTTCTCAGTGTCTCTGATATAGGGTTTCACTGTCCCGGGAAAGTCTCTGCTAACAGCCTGCAGAGCGCTGTGCCCAATATACAGAAACGTCTTGCGGTATCTCCTAAAGGGAAAGTGCCAGGAGGGAAAAGTGAGGATTATGTTTAGACTTTCTCTGAACTGCTTCAAATCAACTGGATATCTTTGTGCTGTAAATCTCGCAACAGACAAACGCAAAAGCAGCAAACATCTCGCTGTATGTCCCACATCCAAAGTGCCAAGGGAGTAATGTAGAGCTTGCTCTCCCTGTCTTTGAGTACTGTTTGCACTGTCCCGATTACCTCTTTGCTAACATTCTCTTCAGAGCTGCAGTGAAACCAGGAACCACGTGGAGAAGGCACCCACACTGAAAGTGCCTGGAAGGAACGTTGGGGCTTCTTCTCAGTGTCTCTGATATAGGGTTTCACTGTCCCGGGAAAGTCTCTGCTAACACCCTGCAGAGCGCTGTGCCCAATATACAGAAACGTCTTGCGGTATCACCTACAGGGAAAGTGCCAGGAGGGAAAATTGAGGATTATGTTTAGACTTTCTCGGAACTGCTTCAAATCAACTGGATATCTTTGTGCTGTAAATCTCCCAACAGCCAAACGCAAAAGCAGCAAACATCTCGCTGTATGTCCCACATACCAAAGTGCCAAGGGAGTAATGTAGAGCTTGCTCTCCCTGTCTTTGAGTACTGTTTGCACTGTCCCGATTACCTCTTTGCTAACATTCTCTTCAGAGCTGCAGTGAAACCAGGAACCACGTGAAGAAGGCACCCACACTGAAAATGCCTGGAAGGAACGTTGGGACTTCTTCTCAGTGTCTCTGATATAGGGTTTCACTGTCCCGGGAAAGTCTCTGCTAACACCCTGCAGAGCGCTGTGCCCAATATACAGAAACGTCTTGCGGTATCTCCTACAGGGAAAGTGCCAGGAGGGAAAAGTAAGGATTATGCTTAGACTTTCTCGGAACTGCTTCAAATCAACTAGATATCTTTGTGCTGTAAATCTCCCAACAGCCAAATGTAAAAGCAGCAAACATCTCGCTGTATGTTCCACATCCAAAGTGCCAAGAGAGAGCTTGCTCTCCCTGTCTTTGAGTACTGTTTGCACTGTCCCGATTACCTCTTTGCTAACATTCTCTTCAGAGCTGCAGTGAAACCAGGAACCACGTGGAGAAGGCACCCACACTGAAAATGCCTGGAAGGAACGTTGGGGCTTCTTCTCAGTGTCTCTGATATAGGGTTTCACTGTCCCGGGAAAGTCTCTGCTAACACCCTGCAGAGCGCTGTGCCCAATATACAGAAACGTCTTGCGGTATCCCCTACAGGGAAAGTGCCAGGAGGGAAAAGTGAGGATTATGTTTAGACTTTCTCTGAACTGCTTCAAATCAACTGGATATCTTTGTGCTGTAAATCTCCCCACAGCCAAATGTAAAAGCAGCAAACATCTCGCTGTATGTCCCACATCCAAAGTGCCAAGAGAGAGCTTGCTCTCCCTGTCTTTGAGTACTGTTTGCACTGTCCCGATTACCTCTTTGCTAACATTCTCTTCAGAGCTGCAGTGAAACCAGGAACCACGTGGAGAAGGCACCCACACTGAAAATGCCTGGAAGGAACGTTGGGGCTTCTTCTCAGTGTCTCTGATATAGGGTTTCACTGTCCCGGGAAAGTCTCTGCTAACACCCTGCAGAGCGCTGTGCCCAATATACAGAAACGTCTTGCGGTATCCCCTACAGGGAAAGTGCCAGGAGGGAAAAGTGAGGATTATGTTTAGACTTTCTCTGAACTGCTTCAAATCAACTGGATATCTTTGTGCTGTAAATCTCCCAACAGCCAAACGCAAAAGCAGCAAACATCTCGCTGTATGTCCCACATCCAAAGTGCCAAGAGAGAGCTTGCTCTCCCTGTCTTTGAGTACTGTTTGCACTGTCCCGATTACCTCTTTGCTAACATTCTCTTCAGAGCTGCAGTGAAACCAGGAACCACGTGGAGAAGGCACCCACACTGAAAATGCCTGGAAGGAACGTTGGGGCTTCTTCTCAGTGTCTCTGATATAGGGTTTCACTGTCCCGGGAAAGTCTCTGCTAACACCCTGCAGAGCGCTGTGCCCAATATACAGAAACGTCTTGCGGTATCCCCTACAGGGAAAGTGCCAGGAGGGAAAAGTGAGGATTATGTTTAGACTTTCTCGGAACTGCTTCAAATCAACTGGATATCTTTGTGCTGTAAATCTCCCCACAGCCAAATGTAAAAGCAGCAAACATCTCGCTGTATGTCCCACATCCAAAGTGCCAAGAGAGAGCTTGCTCTCCCTGTCTTTGAGTACTGTTTGCACTGTCCCGATTACCTCTTTGCTAACATTCTCTTCAGAGCTGCAGTGAAACCAGGAACCACGTGGAGAAGGCACCCACACTGAAAGTGCCTGGAAGGAACGTTGGGGCTTCTTCTCAGTGTCTCTGATATAGGGTTTCACTGTCCCGGGAAAGTCTCTGCTAACACCCTGCAGAGCGCTGTGCCCAATATACAGAAACGTCTTGCGGTATCTCCTACAGGGAAAGTGCCAGGAGGGAAAAGTGAGGATTATGCTTAGACTTTCTCGGAACTGCTTCAAATCAACTAGATATCTTTGTGCTGTAAATCTCCCAACAGCCAAACGTAAAAGCAGCAAACATCTCGCTGTATGTCCCACATCCAAAGTGCCAAGAGAGAGCTTGCTCTCCCTGTCTTTGAGTACTGTTTGCACTGTCCCGATTACCTCTTTGCTAACATTCTCTTCAGAGCTGCACTGAAACCAGGAACCACGTGGAGAAGGCACCAACTCTGAAAGTGCCTGGAATGAACGTTGGGACTTCTTCTCAGTGTCTCTGATATAGGGTTTCACTGTCCCGGGAAAGTCTCTGCTAACAGCCTGCAGAGCGCTGTGCCCAATATACAGAAACGTCTTGCGGTATCTCCTAAAGGGAAAGTGCCAGGAGGGAAAAGTGAGGATTATGTTTAGACTTTCTCTGAACTGCTTCAAATCAACTGGATATCTTTGTGCTGTAAATCTCGCAACAGACAAACGCAAAAGCAGCAAACATCTCGCTGTATGTCCCACATCCAAAGTGCCAAGGGAGTAATGTAGAGCTTGCTCTCCCTGTCTTTGAGTACTGTTTGCACTGTCCCGATTACCTCTTTGCTAACATTCTCTTCAGAGCTGCAGTGAAACCAGGAACCACGTGGAGAAGGCACCCACACTGAAAGTGCCTGGAAGGAACGTTGGGGCTTCTTCTCAGTGTCTCTGATATAGGGTTTCACTGTCCCGGGAAAGTCTCTGCTAACACCCTGCAGAGCGCTGTGCCCAATATACAGAAACGTCTTGCGGTATCCCCTACAGGGAAAGTGCCAGGAGGGAAAATTGAGGATTATGTTTAGACTTTCTCGGAACTGCTTCAAATCAACTGGATATCTTTGTGCTGTAAATCTCGCAACAGACAAACGCAAAAGCAGCAAACATCTCGCTGTATGTCCCACATACCAAAGTGCCAAGGGAGTAATGTAGAGCTTGCTCTCCCTGTCTTTGAGTACTGTTTGCACTGTCCCGATTACCTCTTTGCTAACATTCTCTTCAGAGCTGCAGTGAAACCAGGAACCACGTGAAGAAGGCACCCACACTGAAAATGCCTGGAAGGAACGTTGGGACTTCTTCTCAGTGTCTCTGATATAGGGTTTCACTGTCCCGGGAAAGTCTCTGCTAACACCCTGCAGAGCGCTGTGCCCAATATACAGAAACGTCTTGCGGTATCTCCTACAGGGAAAGTGCCAGGAGGGAAAAGTGAGGATTATGCTTAGACTTTCTCGGAACTGCTTCAAATCAACTAGATATCTTTGTGCTGTAAATCTCCCAACAGCCAAATGTAAAAGCAGCAAACATCTCGCTGTATGTTCCACATCCAAAGTGCCAAGAGAGAGCTTGCTCTCCCTGTCTTTGAGTACTGTTTGCACTGTCCCGATTACCTCTTTGCTAACATTCTCTTCAGAGCTGCAGTGAAACCAGGAACCACGTGGAGAAGGCACCCACACTGAAAGTGCCTGGAAGGAACGTTGGGGCTTCTTCTCAGTGTCTCTGATATAGGGTTTCACTGTCCCGGGAAAGTCTCTCCTAACACCCTGCAGAGCGCTGTGCCCAATATACAGAAACGTCTTGCGGTATCCCCTACAGGGAAAGTGCCAGGAGGGAAAAGTGAGGATTATGTTTAGACTTTCTCTGAACTGCTTCAAATCAACTGGATATCTTTGTGCTGTAAATCTCGCAACAGCCAAACGCAAAAGCAGCAAACATCTCGCTGTATGTCCCACATCCAAAGTGCCAAGAGAGTAATGTAGAGCTTGCTCTCCCTGTCTTTGAGTACTGTTTGCACTGTCCCGATTACCTCTTTGCTAACATTCTCTTCAGAGCTGCAGTGAAACCAGGAACCACGTGGAGAAGGCACCAACTCTGAAAGTGCCTGGAATGAACGTTGGGACTTCTTCTCAGTGTCTCTGATATAGGGTTTCACTGTCCCGGGAAAGTCTCTGCTAACACCCTGCAGAGCGCTGTGCCCAATATACAGAAACGTCTTGCAGTATCTCCTACAGGGAAAGTGCCAGGAGGAAAAAGTGAGGATTATGCTTAGACTTTCTCGGAACTGCTTCAAATCAACTAGATATCTTTGTGCTGTAAATCTCCCAACAGCCAAACGTAAAAGCAGCAAATATCTCGCTGTATGTCCCACATCCAAAGTGCCAAGAGAGAGCTTGCTCTCCCTGTCTTTGAGTACTGTTTGCACTGTCCCGATTACCTCTTTGCTAACATTCTCTTCAGAGCTGCAGTGAAACCAGGAACCACGTGGAGAAGGCACCCACACTGAAAGTGCCTGGAAGGAACCATGGGGCTTCTTCTCAGTGTCTCTGATATAGGGTTTCACTGTCCCGGGAAAGTCTCTGCTAACACCCTGCAGAGCGCTGTGCCCAATATACAGAAACGTCTTGCGGTATCCCCTACAGGGAAAGTGCCAGGAGGGAAAAGTGAGGATTATGTTTAGACTTTCTCTGAACTGCTTCAAATCAACTGGATATCTTTGTGCTGTAAATCTCCCCACAGCCAAATGTAAAAGCAGCAAACATCTCGCTGTATGTCCCACATACAAAGTGCCAAGAGAGAGCTTGCTCTCCCTGTCTTTGAGTACTGTTTGCACTGTCCCGATTACCTCTTTGCTAACATTCTCTTCAGAGCTGCAGTGAAACCAGGAACCACGTGGAGAAGGCACCCACACTGAAAGTGCCTGGAAGGAACGTTGGGGCTTCTTCTCAGTGTCTCTGATATAGGGTTTCACTGTCCCGGGAAAGTCTCTGCTAACACCCTGCAGAGCGCTGTGCCCAATATACAGAAACGTCTTGCGGTATCTCCTACAGGGAAAGTGCCAGGAGGGAAAAGTGAGGATTATGCTTAGACTTTCTCGGAACTGCTTCAAATCAACTAGATATCTTTGTGCTGTAAATCTCCCAACAGCCAAACGTAAAAGCAGCAAACATCTCGCTGTATGTCCCACATCCAAAGTGCCAAGAGAGAGCTTGCTCTCCCTGTCTTTGAGTACTGTTTGCACTGTCCCGATTACCTCTTTGCTAACATTCTCTTCAGAGCTGCAGTGAAACCAGGAACCACGTGGAGAAGGCACCCACACTGAAAGTGCCTGGAAGGAACGTTGGGGCTTCTTCTCAGTGTCTCTGATATAGGGTTTCACTGTCCCGGGAAAGTCTCTGCTAACACCCTGCAGAGCGCTGTGCCCAATATACAGAAACGTCTTGCGGTATCCCCTACAGGGAAAGTGCCAGGAGGGAAAAGTGAGGATTATGTTTAGACTTTCTCTGAACTGCTTCAAATCAACTGGATATCTTTGTGCTGTAAATCTCCCCACAGCCAAATGTAAAAGCAGCAAACATCTCGCTGTATGTCCCACATCCAAAGTGCCAAGAGAGAGCTTGCTCTCCCTGTCTTTGAGTACTGTTTGCACTGTCCCGATTACCTCTTTGCTAACATTCTCTTCAGAGCTGCAGTGAAACCAGGAACCACGTGGAGAAGGCACCCACACTGAAAGTGCCTGGAAGGAACGTTGGGGCTTCTTCTCAGTGTCTCTGATATAGGGTTTCACTGTCCCGGGAAAGTCTCTGCTAACACCCTGCAGAGCGCTGTGCCCAATATACAGAAACGTCTTGCGGTATCTCCTACAGGGAAAGTGCCAGGAGGGAAAAGTGAGGATTATGCTTAGACTTTCTCGGAACTGCTTCAAATCAACTAGATATCTTTGTGCTGTAAATCTCCCAACAGCCAAACGTAAAAGCAGCAAACATCTCGCTGTATGTCCCACAACCAAAGTGCCAAGAGAGAGCTTGCTCTCCCTGTCTTTGAGTACTGTTTGCACTGTCCCGATTACCTCTTTGCTAACATTCTCTTCAGAGCTGCACTGAAACCAGGAACCACGTGGAGAAGGCACCAACTCTGAAAGTGCCTGGAATGAACGTTGGGACTTCTTCTCAGTGTCTCTGATATAGGGTTTCACTGTCCCGGGAAAGTCTCTGCTAACAGCCTGCAGAGCGCTGTGCCCAATATACAGAAACGTCTTGCGGTATCTCCTACAGGGAAAGTGCCAGGAGGGAAAAGTGAGGATTATGCTTAGACTTTCTCGGAACTGCTTCAAATCAACTGGATATCTTTCTGCTGTAAATCTCCCAACAGCCAAACGTAAAAGCAGCAAACATCTCGCTGTATGTCCCACATCCAAAGTGCCAAGAGAGTAATGTAGAGCTTGCTCTCCCTGTCTTTGAGTACTGTTTGCACTGTCCCGATTACCTCTTTGCTAACATTCTCTTCAGAGCTGCAGTGAAACCAGGAACCACGTGAAGAAGGCACCCACACTGAAAATGCCTGGAAGGAACGTTGGGGCTTCTTCTCAGTGTCTCTGATATAGGGTTTCACTGTCCCGGGAAAGTCTCTGCTAACACCCTGCAGAGCGCTGTGCCCAATATACAGAAACGTCTTGCGGTATCTCCTACAGGGAAAGTGCCAGGAGGGAAAAGTGAGGATTATGTTTAGACTTTCTCGGAACTGCTTCAAATCAACTAGGTATCTTTGTGCTGTAAACCTCCCAACAGCCAAATGTAAAAGCAGCAAACATCTCGCTGTATGTTCCACATCCAAAGTGCCAAGAGAGAGCTTGCTCTCCCTGTCTTTGAGTACTGTTTGCACTGTCCCGATTACCTCTTTGCTAACATTCTCTTCAGAGCTGCAGTGAAACCAGGAACCACGTGGAGAAGGCACCCACACTGAAAGTGCCTGGAAGGAACGTTGGGGCTTCTTCTCAGTGTCTCTGATATAGGGTTTCACTGTCCCGGGAAAGTCTCTGCTAACACCCTGCAGAGCGCTGTGCCCAATATACAGAAACGTCTTGCGGTATCCCCTACAGGGAAAGTGCCAGGAGGGAAAAGTGAGGATTATGTTTAGACTTTCTCTGAACTGCTTCAAATCAACTGGATATCTTTGTGCTGTAAATCTCCCAACAGCCAAATGTAAAAGCAGCAAACATCTCGCTGTATGTCCCACATCCAAAGTGCCAAGAGAGTAATGTAGAGCTTGCTCTCCCTGTCTTTGAGTACTGTTTGCACTGTCCCGATTACCTCTTTGCTAACATTCTCTTCAGAGCTGCAGTGAAACCAGGAACCACGTGGAGAAGGCACCCACACTGAAAGTGCCTGGAAGGAACGTTGGGGCTTCTTCTCAGTGTCTCTGATATAGGGTTTCACTGTCCCGGGAAAGTCTCTGCTAACACCCTGCAGAGCGCTGTGCCCAATATACAGAAACGTCTTGCGGTATCTCCTACAGGGAAAGTGCCAGGAGGGAAAAGTGAGGATTATGCTTAGACTTTCTCGGAACTGCTTCAAATCAACTAGATATCTTTGTGCTGTAAATCTCCCAACAGCCAAACGTAAAAGCAGCAAACATCTCGCTGTATGTCCCACATCCAAAGTGCCAAGAGAGAGCTTGCTCTCCCTGTCTTTGAGTACTGTTTGCACTGTCCCGATTACCTCTTTGCTAACATTCTCTTCAGAGCTGCACTGAAACCAGGAACCACGTGGAGAAGGCACCAACTCTGAAAGTGCCTGGAATGAACGTTGGGACTTCTTCTCAGTGTCTCTGATATAGGGTTTCACTGTCCCGGGAAAGTCTCTGCTAACAGCCTGCAGAGCGCTGTGCCCAATATACAGAAACGTCTTGCGGTATCTCCTACAGGGAAAGTGCCAGGAGGGAAAAGTGAGGATTATGCTTCGACTTTCTCGGAACTGCTTCAAATCAACTGGATATCTTTGTGCTGTAAATCTCCCAACAGCCAAACGTAAAAGCAGCAAACATCTCGCTGTATGTCCCACATCCAAAGTGCCAAGAGAGTAATGTAGAGCTTGCTCTCCCTGTCTTTGAGTACTGTTTGCACTGTCCCGATTACCTCTTTGCTAACATTCTCTTCAGAGCTGCAGTGAAACCAGGAACCACGTGAAGAAGGCACCCACACTGAAAATGCCTGGAAGGAACGTTGGGGCTTCTTCTCAGTGTCTCTGATATAGGGTTTCACTGTCCCGGGAAAGTCTCTGCTAACACCCTGCAGAGCGCTGTGCCCAATATACAGAAACGTCTTGCGGTATCTCCTACAGGGAAAGTGCCAGGAGGGAAAAGTGAGGATTATGCTTAGACTTTCTCGGAACTGCTTCAAATCAACTAGATATCTTTGTGCTGTAAATCTCCCAACAGCCAAACGTAAAAGCAGCAAACATCTCGCTGTATGTTCCACATCCAAAGTGCCAAGAGAGAGCTTGCTCTCCCTGTCTTTGAGTACTGTTTGCACTGTCCCGATTACCTCTTTGCTAACATTCTCTTCAGAGCTGCAGTGAAACCAGGAACCACGTGAAGAAGGCACCCACACTGAAAATGCCTGGAAGGAACGTTGGGGCTTCTTCTCAGTGTCTCTGATATAGGGTTTCACTGTCCCGGGAAAGTCTCTGCTAACACCCTGCAGAGCGCTGTGCCCAATATACAGAAACGTCTTGCGGTATCTCCTACAGGGAAAGTGCCAGGAGGGAAAAGTGAGGATTATGTTTAGACTTTCTCGGAACTGCTTCAAATCAACTAGGTATCTTTGTGCTGTAAACCTCCCAACAGCCAAATGTAAAAGCAGCAAACATCTCGCTGTATGTTCCACATCCAAAGTGCCAAGAGAGAGCTTGCTCTCCCTGTCTTTGAGTACTGTTTGCACTGTCCCGATTACCTCTTTGCTAACATTCTCTTCAGAGCTGCAGTGAAACCAGGAACCACGTGGAGAAGGCACCCACACTGAAAGTGCCTGGAAGGAACGTTGGGGCTTCTTCTCAGTGTCTCTGATATAGGGTTTCACTGTCCCGGGAAAGTCTCTGCTAACACCCTGCAGAGCGCTGTGCCCAATATACAGAAACGTCTTGCGGTATCTCCTACAGGGAAAGTGCCAGGAGGGAAAAGTGAGGATTATGCTTAGACTTTCTCGGAACTGCTTCAAATCAACTAGATATCTTTGTGCTGTAAATCTCCCAACAGCCAAACGTAAAAGCAGCAAACATCTCGCTGTATGTCCCACATCCAAAGTGCCAAGAGAGAGCTTGCTCTCCCTGTCTTTGAGTACTGTTTGCACTGTCCCGATTACCTCTTTGCTAACATTCTCTTCAGAGCTGCACTGAAACCAGGAACCACGTGGAGAAGGCACCAACTCTGAAAGTGCCTGGAATGAACGTTGGGACTTCTTCTCAGTGTCTCTGATATAGGGTTTCACTGTCCCGGGAAAGTCTCTGCTAACAGCCTGCAGAGCGCTGTGCCCAATATACAGAAACGTCTTGCGGTATCTCCTACAGGGAAAGTGCCAGGAGGGAAAAGTGAGGATTATGCTTCGACTTTCTCGGAACTGCTTCAAATCAACTGGATATCTTTGTGCTGTAAATCTCCCAACAGCCAAACGTAAAAGCAGCAAACATCTCGCTGTATGTCCCACATCCAAAGTGCCAAGAGAGTAATGTAGAGCTTGCTCTCCCTGTCTTTGAGTACTGTTTGCACTGTCCCGATTACCTCTTTGCTAACATTCTCTTCAGAGCTGCAGTGAAACCAGGAACCACGTGAAGAAGGCACCCACACTGAAAATGCCTGGAAGGAACGTTGGGGCTTCTTCTCAGTGTCTCTGATATAGGGTTTCACTGTCCCGGGAAAGTCTCTGCTAACACCCTGCAGAGCGCTGTGCCCAATATACAGAAACGTCTTGCGGTATCTCCTACAGGGAAAGTGCCAGGAGGGAAAAGTGAGGATTATGCTTAGACTTTCTCGGAACTGCTTCAAATCAACTAGATATCTTTGTGCTGTAAATCTCCCAACAGCCAAACGTAAAAGCAGCAAACATCTCGCTGTATGTTCCACATCCAAAGTGCCAAGAGAGAGCTTGCTCTCCCTGTCTTTGAGTACTGTTTGCACTGTCCCGATTACCTCTTTGCTAACATTCTCTTCAGAGCTGCAGTGAAACCAGGAACCACGTGGAGAAGGCACCCACACTGAAAATGCCTGGAAGGAACGTTGGGGCTTCTTCTCAGTGTCTCTGATATAGGGTTTCACTGTCCCGGGAAAGTCTCTGCTAACACCCTGCAGAGCGCTGTGCCCAATATACAGAAACGTCTTGCGGTATCCCCTACAGGGAAAGTGCCAGGAGGGAAAAGTGAGGATTATGTTTAGACTTTCTCGGAACTGCTTCAAATCAACTAGATATCTTTGTGCTGTAAACCTCCCAACAGCCAAATGTAAAAGCAGCAAACATCTCGCTGTATGTTCCACATCCAAAGTGCCAAGAGAGAGCTTGCTCTCCCTGTCTTTGAGTACTGTTTGCACTGTCCCGATTACCTCTTTGCTAACATTCTCTTCAGAGCTGCAGTGAAACCAGGAACCACGTGGAGAAGGCAGCAACTCTGAAAGTGCCTGGAAGGAACGTTGGGACTTCTTCTCAGTGTCTCTGATATAGGGTTTCACTGTCCCGGGAAAGTCTCTGCTAACACCCTGCAGAGCGCTGTGCCCAATATACAGAAACGTCTTGCGGTATCTCCTACAGGGAAAGTGCCAGGAGGGAAAAGTGAGGATTATGTTTAGATTTTCTCTGAACTGCTTCAAATCAACTAGATATCTTTGTGCTGTAAATCTCCCAACAGCCAAATGTAAAAGCAGCAAACATCTCGCTGTATGTTCCACATCCAAAGTGCCAAGAGAGAGCTTGCTCTCCCTGTCTTTGAGTACTGTTTGCACTGTCCCGATTACCTCTTTGCTAACATTCTCTTCAGAGCTGCAGTGAAACCAGGAACCACGTGGAGAAGGCACCCACACTGAAAGTGCCTGGAAGGAACGTTGGGGCTTCTTCTCAGTGTCTCTGATATAGGGTTTCACTGTCCCGGGAAAGTCTCTGCTAACACCCTGCAGAGCGCTGTGCCCAATATACAGAAACGTCTTGCGGTATCCCCTACAGGGAAAGTGCCAGGAGGGAAAAGTGAGGATTATGTTTAGACTTTCTCGGAACTGCTTCAAATCAACTGGATATCTTTGTGCTGTAAATCTCGCAACAGACAAACGCAAAAGCAGCAAACATCTCGCTGTATGTCCCACATCCAAAGTGCCAAGGGAGTAATGTAGAGCTTGCTCTCCCTGTCTTTGAGTACTGTTTGCACTGTCCCGATTACCTCTTTGCTAACATTCTCTTCAGAGCTGCAGTGAAACCAGGAACCACGTGGAGAAGGCACCCACACTGAAAGTGCCTGGAAGGAACGTTGGGGCTTCTTCTCAGTGTCTCTGATATAGGGTTTCACTGTCCCGGGAAAGTCTCTGCTAACACCCTGCAGAGCGCTGTGCCCAATATACAGAAACGTCTTGCGGTATCCCCTACAGGGAAAGTGCCAGGAGGGAAAAGTGAGGATTATGTTTAGACTTTCTCGGAACTGCTTCAAATCAACTGGATATCTTTGTGCTGTAAATCTCCCAACAGCCAAACGCAAAAGCAGCAAACATCTCGCTGTATGTCCCACATCCAAAGTGCCAAGAGAGTAATGTAGAGCTTGCTCTCCCTGTCTTTGAGTACTGTTTGCACTGTCCCGATTACCTCTTTGCTAACATTCTCTTCAGAGCTGCAGTGAAACCAGGAACCACGTGAAGAAGGCACCCACACTGAAAATGCCTGGAAGGAACGTTGGGACTTCTTCTCAGTGTCTCTGATATAGGGTTTCACTGTCCCGGGAAAGTCTCTGCTAACACCCTGCAGAGCGCTGTGCCCAATATACAGAAACGTCTTGCGGTATCTCCTACAGGGAAAGTGCCAGGAGGGAAAAGTGAGGATTATGCTTAGACTTTCTCGGAACTGCTTCAAATCAACTAGATATCTTTGTGCTGTAAATCTCCCAACAGCCAAATGTAAAAGCAGCAAACATCTCGCTGTATGTCCCACATCCAAAGTGCCAAGAGAGTAATGTAGAGCTTGCTCTCCCTGTCTTTGAGTACTGTTTGCACTGTCCCAATTACCTCTTTGCTAACATTCTCTTCAGAGCTGCAGTGAAACCAGGAACCACGTGGAGAAGGCACCAACTCTGAAAGTGCCTGGAATGAACGTTGGGACTTCTTCTCAGTGTCTCTGATATAGGGTTTCACTGTCCCGGGAAAGTCTCTCCTAACACCCTGCAGAGCGCTGTGCCCAATATACAGAAACGTCTTGCGGTATCTCCTACAGGGAAAGTGCCAGGAGGGAAAAGTGAGGATTATGCTTAGACTTTCTCGGAACTGCTTCAAATCAACTAGATATCTTTGTGCTGTAAATCTCGCAACAGCCAAACGTAAAAGCAGCAAATATCTCGCTGTATGTCCCACATCCAAAGTGCCAAGAGAGAGCTTGCTCTCCCTGTCTTTGAGTACTGTTTGCACTGTCCCGATTACCTCTTTGCTAACATTCTCTTCAGAGCTGCAGTGAAACCAGGAACCACGTGGAGAAGGCACCCACACTGAAAGTGCCTGGAAGGAACGTTGGGGCTTCTTCTCAGTGTCTCTGATATAGGGTTTCACTGTCCCGGGAAAGTCTCTGCTAACACCCTGCAGAGCGCTGTGCCCAATATACAGAAACGTCTTGCGGTATCCCCTACAGGGAAAGTGCCAGGAGGGAAAAGTGAGGATTATGTTTAGACTTTCTCGGAACTGCTTCAAATCAACTAGATATCTTTGTGCTGTAAATCTCCCAACAGCCAAACGTAAAAGCAGCAAATATCTCGCTGTATGTCCCACATCCAAAGTGCCAAGAGAGAGCTTGCTCTCCCTGTCTTTGAGTACTGTTTGCACTGTCCCGATTACCTCTTTGCTAACATTCTCTTCAGAGCTGCAGTGAAACCAGGAACCACGTGGAGAAGGCACCCACACTGAAAGTGCCTGGAAGGAACGTTGGGGCTTCTTCTCAGTGTCTCTGATATAGGGTTTCACTGTCCCGGGAAAGTCTCTGCTAACACCCTGCAGAGCGCTGTGCCCAATATACAGAAACGTCTTGCGGTATCCCCTACAGGGAAAGTGCCAGGAGGGAAAAGTGAGGATTATGTTTAGACTTTCTCGGAACTGCTTCAAATCAACTAGGTATCTTTGTGCTGTAAACCTCCCAACAGCCAAATGTAAAAGCAGCAAACATCTCGCTGTATGTTCCACATCCAAAGTGCCAAGAGAGAGCTTGCTCTCCCTGTCTTTGAGTACTGTTTGCACTGTCCCGATTACCTCTTTGCTAACATTCTCTTCAGAGCTGCAGTGAAACCAGGAACCACGTGGAGAAGGCACCCACACTGAAAGTGCCTGGAAGGAACGTTGGGGCTTCTTCTCAGTGTCTCTGATATAGGGTTTCACTGTCCCGGGAAAGTCTCTGCTAACACCCTGCAGAGCGCTGTGCCCAATATACAGAAACGTCTTGCGGTATCCCCTACAGGGAAAGTGCCAGGAGGGAAAAGTGAGGATTATGTTTAGACTTTCTCTGAACTGCTTCAAATCAACTGGATATCTTTGTGCTGTAAATCTCCCAACAGCCAAATGTAAAAGCAGCAAACATCTCGCTGTATGTCCCACATCCAAAGTGCCAAGAGAGTAATGTAGAGCTTGCTCTCCCTGTCTTTGAGTACTGTTTGCACTGTCCCGATTACCTCTTTGCTAACATTCTCTTCAGAGCTGCAGTGAAACCAGGAACCACGTGGAGAAGGCACCCACACTGAAAGTGCCTGGAAGGAACGTTGGGGCTTCTTCTCAGTGTCTCTGATATAGGGTTTCACTGTCCCGGGAAAGTCTCTGCTAACACCCTGCAGAGCGCTGTGCCCAATATACAGAAACGTCTTGCGGTATCTCCTACAGGGAAAGTGCCAGGAGGGAAAAGTGAGGATTATGCTTAGACTTTCTCGGAACTGCTTCAAATCAACTAGATATCTTTGTGCTGTAAATCTCCCAACAGCCAAACGTAAAAGCAGCAAACATCTCGCTGTATGTCCCACATCCAAAGTGCCAAGAGAGAGCTTGCTCTCCCTGTCTTTGAGTACTGTTTGCACTGTCCCGATTACCTCTTTGCTAACATTCTCTTCAGAGCTGCACTGAAACCAGGAACCACGTGGAGAAGGCACCAACTCTGAAAGTGCCTGGAATGAACGTTGGGACTTCTTCTCAGTGTCTCTGATATAGGGTTTCACTGTCCCGGGAAAGTCTCTGCTAACAGCCTGCAGAGCGCTGTGCCCAATATACAGAAACGTCTTGCGGTATCTCCTACAGGGAAAGTGCCAGGAGGGAAAAGTGAGGATTATGCTTCGACTTTCTCGGAACTGCTTCAAATCAACTGGATATCTTTGTGCTGTAAATCTCCCAACAGCCAAACGTAAAAGCAGCAAACATCTCGCTGTATGTCCCACATCCAAAGTGCCAAGAGAGTAATGTAGAGCTTGCTCTCCCTGTCTTTGAGTACTGTTTGCACTGTCCCGATTACCTCTTTGCTAACATTCTCTTCAGAGCTGCAGTGAAACCAGGAACCACGTGAAGAAGGCACCCACACTGAAAATGCCTGGAAGGAACGTTGGGGCTTCTTCTCAGTGTCTCTGATATAGGGTTTCACTGTCCCGGGAAAGTCTCTGCTAACACCCTGCAGAGCGCTGTGCCCAATATACAGAAACGTCTTGCGGTATCTCCTACAGGGAAAGTGCCAGGAGGGAAAAGTGAGGATTATGCTTAGACTTTCTCGGAACTGCTTCAAATCAACTAGATATCTTTGTGCTGTAAATCTCCCAACAGCCAAACGTAAAAGCAGCAAACATCTCGCTGTATGTTCCACATCCAAAGTGCCAAGAGAGAGCTTGCTCTCCCTGTCTTTGAGTACTGTTTGCACTGTCCCGATTACCTCTTTGCTAACATTCTCTTCAGAGCTGCAGTGAAACCAGGAACCACGTGGAGAAGGCACCCACACTGAAAATGCCTGGAAGGAACGTTGGGGCTTCTTCTCAGTGTCTCTGATATAGGGTTTCACTGTCCCGGGAAAGTCTCTGCTAACACCCTGCAGAGCGCTGTGCCCAATATACAGAAACGTCTTGCGGTATCCCCTACAGGGAAAGTGCCAGGAGGGAAAAGTGAGGATTATGTTTAGACTTTCTCGGAACTGCTTCAAATCAACTAGATATCTTTGTGCTGTAAACCTCCCAACAGCCAAATGTAAAAGCAGCAAACATCTCGCTGTATGTTCCACATCCAAAGTGCCAAGAGAGAGCTTGCTCTCCCTGTCTTTGAGTACTGTTTGCACTGTCCCGATTACCTCTTTGCTAACATTCTCTTCAGAGCTGCAGTGAAACCAGGAACCACGTGGAGAAGGCAGCAACTCTGAAAGTGCCTGGAAGGAACGTTGGGACTTCTTCTCAGTGTCTCTGATATAGGGTTTCACTGTCCCGGGAAAGTCTCTGCTAACACCCTGCAGAGCGCTGTGCCCAATATACAGAAACGTCTTGCGGTATCTCCTACAGGGAAAGTGCCAGGAGGGAAAAGTGAGGATTATGTTTAGATTTTCTCTGAACTGCTTCAAATCAACTAGATATCTTTGTGCTGTAAATCTCCCAACAGCCAAATGTAAAAGCAGCAAACATCTCGCTGTATGTTCCACATCCAAAGTGCCAAGAGAGAGCTTGCTCTCCCTGTCTTTGAGTACTGTTTGCACTGTCCCGATTACCTCTTTGCTAACATTCTCTTCAGAGCTGCAGTGAAACCAGGAACCACGTGGAGAAGGCACCCACACTGAAAGTGCCTGGAAGGAACGTTGGGGCTTCTTCTCAGTGTCTCTGATATAGGGTTTCACTGTCCCGGGAAAGTCTCTGCTAACACCCTGCAGAGCGCTGTGCCCAATATACAGAAACGTCTTGCGGTATCCCCTACAGGGAAAGTGCCAGGAGGGAAAAGTGAGGATTATGTTTAGACTTTCTCGGAACTGCTTCAAATCAACTGGATATCTTTGTGCTGTAAATCTCGCAACAGACAAACGCAAAAGCAGCAAACATCTCGCTGTATGTCCCACATCCAAAGTGCCAAGGGAGTAATGTAGAGCTTGCTCTCCCTGTCTTTGAGTACTGTTTGCACTGTCCCGATTACCTCTTTGCTAACATTCTCTTCAGAGCTGCAGTGAAACCAGGAACCACGTGGAGAAGGCACCCACACTGAAAGTGCCTGGAAGGAACGTTGGGGCTTCTTCTCAGTGTCTCTGATATAGGGTTTCACTGTCCCGGGAAAGTCTCTGCTAACACCCTGCAGAGCGCTGTGCCCAATATACAGAAACGTCTTGCGGTATCCCCTACAGGGAAAGTGCCAGGAGGGAAAAGTGAGGATTATGTTTAGACTTTCTCGGAACTGCTTCAAATCAACTGGATATCTTTGTGCTGTAAATCTCCCAACAGCCAAACGCAAAAGCAGCAAACATCTCGCTGTATGTCCCACATCCAAAGTGCCAAGAGAGTAATGTAGAGCTTGCTCTCCCTGTCTTTGAGTACTGTTTGCACTGTCCCGATTACCTCTTTGCTAACATTCTCTTCAGAGCTGCAGTGAAACCAGGAACCACGTGAAGAAGGCACCCACACTGAAAATGCCTGGAAGGAACGTTGGGACTTCTTCTCAGTGTCTCTGATATAGGGTTTCACTGTCCCGGGAAAGTCTCTGCTAACACCCTGCAGAGCGCTGTGCCCAATATACAGAAACGTCTTGCGGTATCTCCTACAGGGAAAGTGCCAGGAGGGAAAAGTGAGGATTATGCTTAGACTTTCTCGGAACTGCTTCAAATCAACTAGATATCTTTGTGCTGTAAATCTCCCAACAGCCAAATGTAAAAGCAGCAAACATCTCGCTGTATGTCCCACATCCAAAGTGCCAAGAGAGTAATGTAGAGCTTGCTCTCCCTGTCTTTGAGTACTGTTTGCACTGTCCCAATTACCTCTTTGCTAACATTCTCTTCAGAGCTGCAGTGAAACCAGGAACCACGTGGAGAAGGCACCAACTCTGAAAGTGCCTGGAATGAACGTTGGGACTTCTTCTCAGTGTCTCTGATATAGGGTTTCACTGTCCCGGGAAAGTCTCTCCTAACACCCTGCAGAGCGCTGTGCCCAATATACAGAAACGTCTTGCGGTATCTCCTACAGGGAAAGTGCCAGGAGGGAAAAGTGAGGATTATGCTTAGACTTTCTCGGAACTGCTTCAAATCAACTAGATATCTTTGTGCTGTAAATCTCGCAACAGCCAAACGTAAAAGCAGCAAATATCTCGCTGTATGTCCCACATCCAAAGTGCCAAGAGAGAGCTTGCTCTCCCTGTCTTTGAGTACTGTTTGCACTGTCCCGATTACCTCTTTGCTAACATTCTCTTCAGAGCTGCAGTGAAACCAGGAACCACGTGGAGAAGGCACCCACACTGAAAGTGCCTGGAAGGAACGTTGGGGCTTCTTCTCAGTGTCTCTGATATAGGGTTTCACTGTCCCGGGAAAGTCTCTGCTAACACCCTGCAGAGCGCTGTGCCCAATATACAGAAACGTCTTGCGGTATCCCCTACAGGGAAAGTGCCAGGAGGGAAAAGTGAGGATTATGTTTAGACTTTCTCGGAACTGCTTCAAATCAACTAGATATCTTTGTGCTGTAAATCTCCCAACAGCCAAACGTAAAAGCAGCAAATATCTCGCTGTATGTCCCACATCCAAAGTGCCAAGAGAGAGCTTGCTCTCCCTGTCTTTGAGTACTGTTTGCACTGTCCCGATTACCTCTTTGCTAACATTCTCTTCAGAGCTGCAGTGAAACCAGGAACCACGTGGAGAAGGCACCCACACTGAAAGTGCCTGGAAGGAACGTTGGGGCTTCTTCTCAGTGTCTCTGATATAGGGTTTCACTGTCCCGGGAAAGTCTCTGCTAACACCCTGCAGAGCGCTGTGCCCAATATACAGAAACGTCTTGCGGTATCCCCTACAGGGAAAGTGCCAGGAGGGAAAAGTGAGGATTATGTTTAGACTTTCTCTGAACTGCTTCAAATCAACTGGATATCTTTGTGCTGTAAATCTCCCAACAGCCAAATGTAAAAGCAGCAAACATCTCGCTGTATGTCCCACATCCAAAGTGCCAAGAGAGTAATGTAGAGCTTGCTCTCCCTGTCTTTGAGTACTGTTTGCACTGTCCCGATTACCTCTTTGCTAACATTCTCTTCAGAGCTGCAGTGAAACCAGGAACCACGTGGAGAAGGCACCCACACTGAAAGTGCCTGGAAGGAACGTTGGGGCTTCTTCTCAGTGTCTCTGATATAGGGTTTCACTGTCCCGGGAAAGTCTCTGCTAACACCCTGCAGAGCGCTGTGCCCAATATACAGAAACGTCTTGCGGTATCTCCTACAGGGAAAGTGCCAGGAGGGAAAAGTGAGGATTATGCTTAGACTTTCTCGGAACTGCTTCAAATCAACTAGATATCTTTGTGCTGTAAATCTCCCAACAGCCAAACGTAAAAGCAGCAAACATCTCGCTGTATGTCCCACATCCAAAGTGCCAAGAGAGAGCTTGCTCTCCCTGTCTTTGAGTACTGTTTGCACTGTCCCGATTACCTCTTTGCTAACATTCTCTTCAGAGCTGCACTGAAACCAGGAACCACGTGGAGAAGGCACCAACTCTGAAAGTGCCTGGAATGAACGTTGGGACTTCTTCTCAGTGTCTCTGATATAGGGTTTCACTGTCCCGGGAAAGTCTCTGCTAACAGCCTGCAGAGCGCTGTGCCCAATATACAGAAACGTCTTGCGGTATCTCCTACAGGGAAAGTGCCAGGAGGGAAAAGTGAGGATTATGCTTCGACTTTCTCGGAACTGCTTCAAATCAACTGGATATCTTTGTGCTGTAAATCTCCCAACAGCCAAACGTAAAAGCAGCAAACATCTCGCTGTATGTCCCACATCCAAAGTGCCAAGAGAGTAATGTAGAGCTTGCTCTCCCTGTCTTTGAGTACTGTTTGCACTGTCCCGATTACCTCTTTGCTAACATTCTCTTCAGAGCTGCAGTGAAACCAGGAACCACGTGAAGAAGGCACCCACACTGAAAATGCCTGGAAGGAACGTTGGGGCTTCTTCTCAGTGTCTCTGATATAGGGTTTCACTGTCCCGGGAAAGTCTCTGCTAACACCCTGCAGAGCGCTGTGCCCAATATACAGAAACGTCTTGCGGTATCTCCTACAGGGAAAGTGCCAGGAGGGAAAAGTGAGGATTATGCTTAGACTTTCTCGGAACTGCTTCAAATCAACTAGATATCTTTGTGCTGTAAATCTCCCAACAGCCAAACGTAAAAGCAGCAAACATCTCGCTGTATGTTCCACATCCAAAGTGCCAAGAGAGAGCTTGCTCTCCCTGTCTTTGAGTACTGTTTGCACTGTCCCGATTACCTCTTTGCTAACATTCTCTTCAGAGCTGCAGTGAAACCAGGAACCACGTGGAGAAGGCACCCACACTGAAAATGCCTGGAAGGAACGTTGGGGCTTCTTCTCAGTGTCTCTGATATAGGGTTTCACTGTCCCGGGAAAGTCTCTGCTAACACCCTGCAGAGCGCTGTGCCCAATATACAGAAACGTCTTGCGGTATCCCCTACAGGGAAAGTGCCAGGAGGGAAAAGTGAGGATTATGTTTAGACTTTCTCGGAACTGCTTCAAATCAACTAGATATCTTTGTGCTGTAAACCTCCCAACAGCCAAATGTAAAAGCAGCAAACATCTCGCTGTATGTTCCACATCCAAAGTGCCAAGAGAGAGCTTGCTCTCCCTGTCTTTGAGTACTGTTTGCACTGTCCCGATTACCTCTTTGCTAACATTCTCTTCAGAGCTGCAGTGAAACCAGGAACCACGTGGAGAAGGCAGCAACTCTGAAAGTGCCTGGAAGGAACGTTGGGACTTCTTCTCAGTGTCTCTGATATAGGGTTTCACTGTCCCGGGAAAGTCTCTGCTAACACCCTGCAGAGCGCTGTGCCCAATATACAGAAACGTCTTGCGGTATCTCCTACAGGGAAAGTGCCAGGAGGGAAAAGTGAGGATTATGTTTAGATTTTCTCTGAACTGCTTCAAATCAACTAGATATCTTTGTGCTGTAAATCTCCCAACAGCCAAATGTAAAAGCAGCAAACATCTCGCTGTATGTTCCACATCCAAAGTGCCAAGAGAGAGCTTGCTCTCCCTGTCTTTGAGTACTGTTTGCACTGTCCCGATTACCTCTTTGCTAACATTCTCTTCAGAGCTGCAGTGAAACCAGGAACCACGTGGAGAAGGCACCCACACTGAAAGTGCCTGGAAGGAACGTTGGGGCTTCTTCTCAGTGTCTCTGATATAGGGTTTCACTGTCCCGGGAAAGTCTCTGCTAACACCCTGCAGAGCGCTGTGCCCAATATACAGAAACGTCTTGCGGTATCCCCTACAGGGAAAGTGCCAGGAGGGAAAAGTGAGGATTATGTTTAGACTTTCTCGGAACTGCTTCAAATCAACTGGATATCTTTGTGCTGTAAATCTCGCAACAGACAAACGCAAAAGCAGCAAACATCTCGCTGTATGTCCCACATCCAAAGTGCCAAGGGAGTAATGTAGAGCTTGCTCTCCCTGTCTTTGAGTACTGTTTGCACTGTCCCGATTACCTCTTTGCTAACATTCTCTTCAGAGCTGCAGTGAAACCAGGAACCACGTGGAGAAGGCACCCACACTGAAAATGCCTGGAAGGAACGTTGGGGCTTCTTCTCAGTGTCTCTGATATAGGGTTTCACTGTCCCGGGAAAGTCTCTGCTAACACCCTGCAGAGCGCTGTGCCCAATATACAGAAACGTCTTGCGGTATCCCCTACAGGGAAAGTGCCAGGAGGGAAAAGTGAGGATTATGTTTAGACTTTCTCGGAACTGCTTCAAATCAACTAGATATCTTTGTGCTGTAAACCTCCCAACAGCCAAATGTAAAAGCAGCAAACATCTCGCTGTATGTTCCACATCCAAAGTGCCAAGAGAGAGCTTGCTCTCCCTGTCTTTGAGTACTGTTTGCACTGTCCCGATTACCTCTTTGCTAACATTCTCTTCAGAGCTGCAGTGAAACCAGGAACCACGTGGAGAAGGCAGCAACTCTGAAAGTGCCTGGAAGGAACGTTGGGACTTCTTCTCAGTGTCTCTGATATAGGGTTTCACTGTCCCGGGAAAGTCTCTGCTAACACCCTGCAGAGCGCTGTGCCCAATATACAGAAACGTCTTGCGGTATCTCCTACAGGGAAAGTGCCAGGAGGGAAAAGTGAGGATTATGTTTAGATTTTCTCTGAACTGCTTCAAATCAACTAGATATCTTTGTGCTGTAAATCTCCCAACAGCCAAATGTAAAAGCAGCAAACATCTCGCTGTATGTTCCACATCCAAAGTGCCAAGAGAGAGCTTGCTCTCCCTGTCTTTGAGTACTGTTTGCACTGTCCCGATTACCTCTTTGCTAACATTCTCTTCAGAGCTGCAGTGAAACCAGGAACCACGTGGAGAAGGCACCCACACTGAAAGTGCCTGGAAGGAACGTTGGGGCTTCTTCTCAGTGTCTCTGATATAGGGTTTCACTGTCCCGGGAAAGTCTCTGCTAACACCCTGCAGAGCGCTGTGCCCAATATACAGAAACGTCTTGCGGTATCCCCTACAGGGAAAGTGCCAGGAGGGAAAAGTGAGGATTATGTTTAGACTTTCTCGGAACTGCTTCAAATCAACTGGATATCTTTGTGCTGTAAATCTCGCAACAGACAAACGCAAAAGCAGCAAACATCTCGCTGTATGTCCCACATCCAAAGTGCCAAGGGAGTAATGTAGAGCTTGCTCTCCCTGTCTTTGAGTACTGTTTGCACTGTCCCGATTACCTCTTTGCTAACATTCTCTTCAGAGCTGCAGTGAAACCAGGAACCACGTGGAGAAGGCACCCACACTGAAAGTGCCTGGAAGGAACGTTGGGGCTTCTTCTCAGTGTCTCTGATATAGGGTTTCACTGTCCCGGGAAAGTCTCTGCTAACACCCTGCAGAGCGCTGTGCCCAATATACAGAAACGTCTTGCGGTATCCCCTACAGGGAAAGTGCCAGGAGGGAAAAGTGAGGATTATGTTTAGACTTTCTCGGAACTGCTTCAAATCAACTGGATATCTTTGTGCTGTAAATCTCCCAACAGCCAAACGCAAAAGCAGCAAACATCTCGCTGTATGTCCCACATCCAAAGTGCCAAGAGAGTAATGTAGAGCTTGCTCTCCCTGTCTTTGAGTACTGTTTGCACTGTCCCGATTACCTCTTTGCTAACATTCTCTTCAGAGCTGCAGTGAAACCAGGAACCACGTGAAGAAGGCACCCACACTGAAAATGCCTGGAAGGAACGTTGGGACTTCTTCTCAGTGTCTCTGATATAGGGTTTCACTGTCCCGGGAAAGTCTCTGCTAACACCCTGCAGAGCGCTGTGCCCAATATACAGAAACGTCTTGCGGTATCTCCTACAGGGAAAGTGCCAGGAGGGAAAAGTGAGGATTATGCTTAGACTTTCTCGGAACTGCTTCAAATCAACTAGATATCTTTGTGCTGTAAATCTCCCAACAGCCAAATGTAAAAGCAGCAAACATCTCGCTGTATGTCCCACATCCAAAGTGCCAAGAGAGTAATGTAGAGCTTGCTCTCCCTGTCTTTGAGTACTGTTTGCACTGTCCCAATTACCTCTTTGCTAACATTCTCTTCAGAGCTGCAGTGAAACCAGGAACCACGTGGAGAAGGCACCAACTCTGAAAGTGCCTGGAATGAACGTTGGGACTTCTTCTCAGTGTCTCTGATATAGGGTTTCACTGTCCCGGGAAAGTCTCTCCTAACACCCTGCAGAGCGCTGTGCCCAATATACAGAAACGTCTTGCGGTATCTCCTACAGGGAAAGTGCCAGGAGGGAAAAGTGAGGATTATGCTTAGACTTTCTCGGAACTGCTTCAAATCAACTAGATATCTTTGTGCTGTAAATCTCGCAACAGCCAAACGTAAAAGCAGCAAATATCTCGCTGTATGTCCCACATCCAAAGTGCCAAGAGAGAGCTTGCTCTCCCTGTCTTTGAGTACTGTTTGCACTGTCCCGATTACCTCTTTGCTAACATTCTCTTCAGAGCTGCAGTGAAACCAGGAACCACGTGGAGAAGGCACCCACACTGAAAGTGCCTGGAAGGAACGTTGGGGCTTCTTCTCAGTGTCTCTGATATAGGGTTTCACTGTCCCGGGAAAGTCTCTGCTAACACCCTGCAGAGCGCTGTGCCCAATATACAGAAACGTCTTGCGGTATCCCCTACAGGGAAAGTGCCAGGAGGGAAAAGTGAGGATTATGTTTAGACTTTCTCGGAACTGCTTCAAATCAACTAGATATCTTTGTGCTGTAAATCTCCCAACAGCCAAACGTAAAAGCAGCAAATATCTCGCTGTATGTCCCACATCCAAAGTGCCAAGAGAGAGCTTGCTCTCCCTGTCTTTGAGTACTGTTTGCACTGTCCCGATTACCTCTTTGCTAACATTCTCTTCAGAGCTGCAGTGAAACCAGGAACCACGTGGAGAAGGCACCCACACTGAAAGTGCCTGGAAGGAACGTTGGGGCTTCTTCTCAGTGTCTCTGATATAGGGTTTCACTGTCCCGGGAAAGTCTCTGCTAACACCCTGCAGAGCGCTGTGCCCAATATACAGAAACGTCTTGCGGTATCCCCTACAGGGAAAGTGCCAGGAGGGAAAAGTGAGGATTATGTTTAGACTTTCTCGGAACTGCTTCAAATCAACTAGGTATCTTTGTGCTGTAAACCTCCCAACAGCCAAATGTAAAAGCAGCAAACATCTCGCTGTATGTTCCACATCCAAAGTGCCAAGAGAGAGCTTGCTCTCCCTGTCTTTGAGTACTGTTTGCACTGTCCCGATTACCTCTTTGCTAACATTCTCTTCAGAGCTGCAGTGAAACCAGGAACCACGTGGAGAAGGCACCCACACTGAAAGTGCCTGGAAGGAACGTTGGGGCTTCTTCTCAGTGTCTCTGATATAGGGTTTCACTGTCCCGGGAAAGTCTCTGCTAACACCCTGCAGAGCGCTGTGCCCAATATACAGAAACGTCTTGCGGTATCCCCTACAGGGAAAGTGCCAGGAGGGAAAAGTGAGGATTATGTTTAGACTTTCTCTGAACTGCTTCAAATCAACTGGATATCTTTGTGCTGTAAATCTCCCAACAGCCAAATGTAAAAGCAGCAAACATCTCGCTGTATGTCCCACATCCAAAGTGCCAAGAGAGTAATGTAGAGCTTGCTCTCCCTGTCTTTGAGTACTGTTTGCACTGTCCCGATTACCTCTTTGCTAACATTCTCTTCAGAGCTGCAGTGAAACCAGGAACCACGTGGAGAAGGCACCCACACTGAAAGTGCCTGGAAGGAACGTTGGGGCTTCTTCTCAGTGTCTCTGATATAGGGTTTCACTGTCCCGGGAAAGTCTCTGCTAACACCCTGCAGAGCGCTGTGCCCAATATACAGAAACGTCTTGCGGTATCTCCTACAGGGAAAGTGCCAGGAGGGAAAAGTGAGGATTATGCTTAGACTTTCTCGGAACTGCTTCAAATCAACTAGATATCTTTGTGCTGTAAATCTCCCAACAGCCAAACGTAAAAGCAGCAAACATCTCGCTGTATGTCCCACATCCAAAGTGCCAAGAGAGAGCTTGCTCTCCCTGTCTTTGAGTACTGTTTGCACTGTCCCGATTACCTCTTTGCTAACATTCTCTTCAGAGCTGCACTGAAACCAGGAACCACGTGGAGAAGGCACCAACTCTGAAAGTGCCTGGAATGAACGTTGGGACTTCTTCTCAGTGTCTCTGATATAGGGTTTCACTGTCCCGGGAAAGTCTCTGCTAACAGCCTGCAGAGCGCTGTGCCCAATATACAGAAACGTCTTGCGGTATCTCCTACAGGGAAAGTGCCAGGAGGGAAAAGTGAGGATTATGCTTCGACTTTCTCGGAACTGCTTCAAATCAACTGGATATCTTTGTGCTGTAAATCTCCCAACAGCCAAACGTAAAAGCAGCAAACATCTCGCTGTATGTCCCACATCCAAAGTGCCAAGAGAGTAATGTAGAGCTTGCTCTCCCTGTCTTTGAGTACTGTTTGCACTGTCCCGATTACCTCTTTGCTAACATTCTCTTCAGAGCTGCAGTGAAACCAGGAACCACGTGAAGAAGGCACCCACACTGAAAATGCCTGGAAGGAACGTTGGGGCTTCTTCTCAGTGTCTCTGATATAGGGTTTCACTGTCCCGGGAAAGTCTCTGCTAACACCCTGCAGAGCGCTGTGCCCAATATACAGAAACGTCTTGCGGTATCTCCTACAGGGAAAGTGCCAGGAGGGAAAAGTGAGGATTATGCTTAGACTTTCTCGGAACTGCTTCAAATCAACTAGATATCTTTGTGCTGTAAATCTCCCAACAGCCAAACGTAAAAGCAGCAAACATCTCGCTGTATGTTCCACATCCAAAGTGCCAAGAGAGAGCTTGCTCTCCCTGTCTTTGAGTACTGTTTGCACTGTCCCGATTACCTCTTTGCTAACATTCTCTTCAGAGCTGCAGTGAAACCAGGAACCACGTGGAGAAGGCACCCACACTGAAAATGCCTGGAAGGAACGTTGGGGCTTCTTCTCAGTGTCTCTGATATAGGGTTTCACTGTCCCGGGAAAGTCTCTGCTAACACCCTGCAGAGCGCTGTGCCCAATATACAGAAACGTCTTGCGGTATCCCCTACAGGGAAAGTGCCAGGAGGGAAAAGTGAGGATTATGTTTAGACTTTCTCGGAACTGCTTCAAATCAACTAGATATCTTTGTGCTGTAAACCTCCCAACAGCCAAATGTAAAAGCAGCAAACATCTCGCTGTATGTTCCACATCCAAAGTGCCAAGAGAGAGCTTGCTCTCCCTGTCTTTGAGTACTGTTTGCACTGTCCCGATTACCTCTTTGCTAACATTCTCTTCAGAGCTGCAGTGAAACCAGGAACCACGTGGAGAAGGCAGCAACTCTGAAAGTGCCTGGAAGGAACGTTGGGACTTCTTCTCAGTGTCTCTGATATAGGGTTTCACTGTCCCGGGAAAGTCTCTGCTAACACCCTGCAGAGCGCTGTGCCCAATATACAGAAACGTCTTGCGGTATCTCCTACAGGGAAAGTGCCAGGAGGGAAAAGTGAGGATTATGTTTAGATTTTCTCTGAACTGCTTCAAATCAACTAGATATCTTTGTGCTGTAAATCTCCCAACAGCCAAATGTAAAAGCAGCAAACATCTCGCTGTATGTTCCACATCCAAAGTGCCAAGAGAGAGCTTGCTCTCCCTGTCTTTGAGTACTGTTTGCACTGTCCCGATTACCTCTTTGCTAACATTCTCTTCAGAGCTGCAGTGAAACCAGGAACCACGTGGAGAAGGCACCCACACTGAAAGTGCCTGGAAGGAACGTTGGGGCTTCTTCTCAGTGTCTCTGATATAGGGTTTCACTGTCCCGGGAAAGTCTCTGCTAACACCCTGCAGAGCGCTGTGCCCAATATACAGAAACGTCTTGCGGTATCCCCTACAGGGAAAGTGCCAGGAGGGAAAAGTGAGGATTATGTTTAGACTTTCTCGGAACTGCTTCAAATCAACTGGATATCTTTGTGCTGTAAATCTCGCAACAGACAAACGCAAAAGCAGCAAACATCTCGCTGTATGTCCCACATCCAAAGTGCCAAGGGAGTAATGTAGAGCTTGCTCTCCCTGTCTTTGAGTACTGTTTGCACTGTCCCGATTACCTCTTTGCTAACATTCTCTTCAGAGCTGCAGTGAAACCAGGAACCACGTGGAGAAGGCACCCACACTGAAAGTGCCTGGAAGGAACGTTGGGGCTTCTTCTCAGTGTCTCTGATATAGGGTTTCACTGTCCCGGGAAAGTCTCTGCTAACACCCTGCAGAGCGCTGTGCCCAATATACAGAAACGTCTTGCGGTATCCCCTACAGGGAAAGTGCCAGGAGGGAAAAGTGAGGATTATGTTTAGACTTTCTCGGAACTGCTTCAAATCAACTGGATATCTTTGTGCTGTAAATCTCCCAACAGCCAAACGCAAAAGCAGCAAACATCTCGCTGTATGTCCCACATCCAAAGTGCCAAGAGAGTAATGTAGAGCTTGCTCTCCCTGTCTTTGAGTACTGTTTGCACTGTCCCGATTACCTCTTTGCTAACATTCTCTTCAGAGCTGCAGTGAAACCAGGAACCACGTGAAGAAGGCACCCACACTGAAAATGCCTGGAAGGAACGTTGGGACTTCTTCTCAGTGTCTCTGATATAGGGTTTCACTGTCCCGGGAAAGTCTCTGCTAACACCCTGCAGAGCGCTGTGCCCAATATACAGAAACGTCTTGCGGTATCTCCTACAGGGAAAGTGCCAGGAGGGAAAAGTGAGGATTATGCTTAGACTTTCTCGGAACTGCTTCAAATCAACTAGATATCTTTGTGCTGTAAATCTCCCAACAGCCAAATGTAAAAGCAGCAAACATCTCGCTGTATGTCCCACATCCAAAGTGCCAAGAGAGTAATGTAGAGCTTGCTCTCCCTGTCTTTGAGTACTGTTTGCACTGTCCCAATTACCTCTTTGCTAACATTCTCTTCAGAGCTGCAGTGAAACCAGGAACCACGTGGAGAAGGCACCAACTCTGAAAGTGCCTGGAATGAACGTTGGGACTTCTTCTCAGTGTCTCTGATATAGGGTTTCACTGTCCCGGGAAAGTCTCTCCTAACACCCTGCAGAGCGCTGTGCCCAATATACAGAAACGTCTTGCGGTATCTCCTACAGGGAAAGTGCCAGGAGGGAAAAGTGAGGATTATGCTTAGACTTTCTCGGAACTGCTTCAAATCAACTAGATATCTTTGTGCTGTAAATCTCGCAACAGCCAAACGTAAAAGCAGCAAATATCTCGCTGTATGTCCCACATCCAAAGTGCCAAGAGAGAGCTTGCTCTCCCTGTCTTTGAGTACTGTTTGCACTGTCCCGATTACCTCTTTGCTAACATTCTCTTCAGAGCTGCAGTGAAACCAGGAACCACGTGGAGAAGGCACCCACACTGAAAGTGCCTGGAAGGAACGTTGGGGCTTCTTCTCAGTGTCTCTGATATAGGGTTTCACTGTCCCGGGAAAGTCTCTGCTAACACCCTGCAGAGCGCTGTGCCCAATATACAGAAACGTCTTGCGGTATCCCCTACAGGGAAAGTGCCAGGAGGGAAAAGTGAGGATTATGTTTAGACTTTCTCGGAACTGCTTCAAATCAACTAGATATCTTTGTGCTGTAAATCTCCCAACAGCCAAACGTAAAAGCAGCAAATATCTCGCTGTATGTCCCACATCCAAAGTGCCAAGAGAGAGCTTGCTCTCCCTGTCTTTGAGTACTGTTTGCACTGTCCCGATTACCTCTTTGCTAACATTCTCTTCAGAGCTGCAGTGAAACCAGGAACCACGTGGAGAAGGCACCCACACTGAAAGTGCCTGGAAGGAACGTTGGGGCTTCTTCTCAGTGTCTCTGATATAGGGTTTCACTGTCCCGGGAAAGTCTCTGCTAACACCCTGCAGAGCGCTGTGCCCAATATACAGAAACGTCTTGCGGTATCCCCTACAGGGAAAGTGCCAGGAGGGAAAAGTGAGGATTATGTTTAGACTTTCTCTGAACTGCTTCAAATCAACTGGATATCTTTGTGCTGTAAATCTCCCAACAGCCAAATGTAAAAGCAGCAAACATCTCGCTGTATGTCCCACATCCAAAGTGCCAAGAGAGTAATGTAGAGCTTGCTCTCCCTGTCTTTGAGTACTGTTTGCACTGTCCCGATTACCTCTTTGCTAACATTCTCTTCAGAGCTGCAGTGAAACCAGGAACCACGTGGAGAAGGCACCCACACTGAAAGTGCCTGGAAGGAACGTTGGGGCTTCTTCTCAGTGTCTCTGATATAGGGTTTCACTGTCCCGGGAAAGTCTCTGCTAACACCCTGCAGAGCGCTGTGCCCAATATACAGAAACGTCTTGCGGTATCTCCTACAGGGAAAGTGCCAGGAGGGAAAAGTGAGGATTATGCTTAGACTTTCTCGGAACTGCTTCAAATCAACTAGATATCTTTGTGCTGTAAATCTCCCAACAGCCAAACGTAAAAGCAGCAAACATCTCGCTGTATGTCCCACATCCAAAGTGCCAAGAGAGAGCTTGCTCTCCCTGTCTTTGAGTACTGTTTGCACTGTCCCGATTACCTCTTTGCTAACATTCTCTTCAGAGCTGCACTGAAACCAGGAACCACGTGGAGAAGGCACCAACTCTGAAAGTGCCTGGAATGAACGTTGGGACTTCTTCTCAGTGTCTCTGATATAGGGTTTCACTGTCCCGGGAAAGTCTCTGCTAACAGCCTGCAGAGCGCTGTGCCCAATATACAGAAACGTCTTGCGGTATCTCCTACAGGGAAAGTGCCAGGAGGGAAAAGTGAGGATTATGCTTCGACTTTCTCGGAACTGCTTCAAATCAACTGGATATCTTTGTGCTGTAAATCTCCCAACAGCCAAACGTAAAAGCAGCAAACATCTCGCTGTATGTCCCACATCCAAAGTGCCAAGAGAGTAATGTAGAGCTTGCTCTCCCTGTCTTTGAGTACTGTTTGCACTGTCCCGATTACCTCTTTGCTAACATTCTCTTCAGAGCTGCAGTGAAACCAGGAACCACGTGAAGAAGGCACCCACACTGAAAATGCCTGGAAGGAACGTTGGGGCTTCTTCTCAGTGTCTCTGATATAGGGTTTCACTGTCCCGGGAAAGTCTCTGCTAACACCCTGCAGAGCGCTGTGCCCAATATACAGAAACGTCTTGCGGTATCTCCTACAGGGAAAGTGCCAGGAGGGAAAAGTGAGGATTATGCTTAGACTTTCTCGGAACTGCTTCAAATCAACTAGATATCTTTGTGCTGTAAATCTCCCAACAGCCAAACGTAAAAGCAGCAAACATCTCGCTGTATGTTCCACATCCAAAGTGCCAAGAGAGAGCTTGCTCTCCCTGTCTTTGAGTACTGTTTGCACTGTCCCGATTACCTCTTTGCTAACATTCTCTTCAGAGCTGCAGTGAAACCAGGAACCACGTGGAGAAGGCACCCACACTGAAAATGCCTGGAAGGAACGTTGGGGCTTCTTCTCAGTGTCTCTGATATAGGGTTTCACTGTCCCGGGAAAGTCTCTGCTAACACCCTGCAGAGCGCTGTGCCCAATATACAGAAACGTCTTGCGGTATCCCCTACAGGGAAAGTGCCAGGAGGGAAAAGTGAGGATTATGTTTAGACTTTCTCGGAACTGCTTCAAATCAACTAGATATCTTTGTGCTGTAAACCTCCCAACAGCCAAATGTAAAAGCAGCAAACATCTCGCTGTATGTTCCACATCCAAAGTGCCAAGAGAGAGCTTGCTCTCCCTGTCTTTGAGTACTGTTTGCACTGTCCCGATTACCTCTTTGCTAACATTCTCTTCAGAGCTGCAGTGAAACCAGGAACCACGTGGAGAAGGCAGCAACTCTGAAAGTGCCTGGAAGGAACGTTGGGACTTCTTCTCAGTGTCTCTGATATAGGGTTTCACTGTCCCGGGAAAGTCTCTGCTAACACCCTGCAGAGCGCTGTGCCCAATATACAGAAACGTCTTGCGGTATCTCCTACAGGGAAAGTGCCAGGAGGGAAAAGTGAGGATTATGTTTAGATTTTCTCTGAACTGCTTCAAATCAACTAGATATCTTTGTGCTGTAAATCTCCCAACAGCCAAATGTAAAAGCAGCAAACATCTCGCTGTATGTTCCACATCCAAAGTGCCAAGAGAGAGCTTGCTCTCCCTGTCTTTGAGTACTGTTTGCACTGTCCCGATTACCTCTTTGCTAACATTCTCTTCAGAGCTGCAGTGAAACCAGGAACCACGTGGAGAAGGCACCCACACTGAAAGTGCCTGGAAGGAACGTTGGGGCTTCTTCTCAGTGTCTCTGATATAGGGTTTCACTGTCCCGGGAAAGTCTCTGCTAACACCCTGCAGAGCGCTGTGCCCAATATACAGAAACGTCTTGCGGTATCCCCTACAGGGAAAGTGCCAGGAGGGAAAAGTGAGGATTATGTTTAGACTTTCTCGGAACTGCTTCAAATCAACTGGATATCTTTGTGCTGTAAATCTCGCAACAGACAAACGCAAAAGCAGCAAACATCTCGCTGTATGTCCCACATCCAAAGTGCCAAGGGAGTAATGTAGAGCTTGCTCTCCCTGTCTTTGAGTACTGTTTGCACTGTCCCGATTACCTCTTTGCTAACATTCTCTTCAGAGCTGCAGTGAAACCAGGAACCACGTGGAGAAGGCACCCACACTGAAAGTGCCTGGAAGGAACGTTGGGGCTTCTTCTCAGTGTCTCTGATATAGGGTTTCACTGTCCCGGGAAAGTCTCTGCTAACACCCTGCAGAGCGCTGTGCCCAATATACAGAAACGTCTTGCGGTATCCCCTACAGGGAAAGTGCCAGGAGGGAAAAGTGAGGATTATGTTTAGACTTTCTCGGAACTGCTTCAAATCAACTGGATATCTTTGTGCTGTAAATCTCCCAACAGCCAAACGCAAAAGCAGCAAACATCTCGCTGTATGTCCCACATCCAAAGTGCCAAGAGAGTAATGTAGAGCTTGCTCTCCCTGTCTTTGAGTACTGTTTGCACTGTCCCGATTACCTCTTTGCTAACATTCTCTTCAGAGCTGCAGTGAAACCAGGAACCACGTGAAGAAGGCACCCACACTGAAAATGCCTGGAAGGAACGTTGGGACTTCTTCTCAGTGTCTCTGATATAGGGTTTCACTGTCCCGGGAAAGTCTCTGCTAACACCCTGCAGAGCGCTGTGCCCAATATACAGAAACGTCTTGCGGTATCTCCTACAGGGAAAGTGCCAGGAGGGAAAAGTGAGGATTATGCTTAGACTTTCTCGGAACTGCTTCAAATCAACTAGATATCTTTGTGCTGTAAATCTCCCAACAGCCAAATGTAAAAGCAGCAAACATCTCGCTGTATGTCCCACATCCAAAGTGCCAAGAGAGTAATGTAGAGCTTGCTCTCCCTGTCTTTGAGTACTGTTTGCACTGTCCCAATTACCTCTTTGCTAACATTCTCTTCAGAGCTGCAGTGAAACCAGGAACCACGTGGAGAAGGCACCAACTCTGAAAGTGCCTGGAATGAACGTTGGGACTTCTTCTCAGTGTCTCTGATATAGGGTTTCACTGTCCCGGGAAAGTCTCTCCTAACAGCCTGCAGAGCGCTGTGCCCAATATACAGAAACGTCTTGCGGTATCTCCTACAGGGAAAGTGCCAGGAGGGAAAAGTGAGGATTATGCTTAGACTTTCTCGGAACTGCTTCAAATCAACTAGATATCTTTGTGCTGTAAATCTCGCAACAGCCAAACGTAAAAGCAGCAAATATCTCGCTGTATGTCCCACATCCAAAGTGCCAAGAGAGAGCTTGCTCTCCCTGTCTTTGAGTACTGTTTGCACTGTCCCGATTACCTCTTTGCTAACATTCTCTTCAGAGCTGCAGTGAAACCAGGAACCACGTGGAGAAGGCACCCACACTGAAAGTGCCTGGAAGGAACGTTGGGGCTTCTTCTCAGTGTCTCTGATATAGGGTTTCACTGTCCCGGGAAAGTCTCTGCTAACACCCTGCAGAGCGCTGTGCCCAATATACAGAAACGTCTTGCGGTATCCCCTACAGGGAAAGTGCCAGGAGGGAAAAGTGAGGATTATGTTTAGACTTTCTCTGAACTGCTTCAAATCAACTGGATATCTTTGTGCTGTAAATCTCCCAACAGCCAAATGTAAAAGCAGCAAACATCTCGCTGTATGTCCCACATCCAAAGTGCCAAGAGAGTAATGTAGAGCTTACTCTCCCTGTCTTTGAGTACTGTTTGCACTGTCCCGATTACCTCTTTGCTAACATTCTCTTCAGAGCTGCAGTGAAACCAGGAACCACGTGGAGAAGGCACCCACACTGAAAATGCCTGGAAGGAACCTTGGGGCTTCTTCTCAGTGTCTCTGATATAGGGTTTCACTGTCCCGGGAAAGTCTCTCCTAACAGCCTGCAGAGCGCTGTGCCCAATATACAGAAACGTCTTGCGGTATCCCCTACAGGGAAAGTGCCAGGAGGGAAAAGTGAGGATTATGTTTAGACTTTCTCTGAACTGCTTCAAATCAACTGGATATCTTTGTGCTGTAAATCTCCCCACAGACAAATGTAAAAGCAGCAAACATCTCGCTGTATGTCCCACATCCAAAGTGCCAAGAGAGAGCTTGCTCTCCCTGTCTTTGAGTACTGTTTGCACTGTCCCGATTACCTCTTTGCTAACATTCTCTTCAGAGCTGCAGTGAAACCAGGAACCACGTGGAGAAGGCACCCACACTGAAAATGCCTGGAAGGAACGTTGGGGCTTCTTCTCAGTGTCTCTGATATAGGGTTTCACTGTCCCGGGAAAGTCTCTGCTAACACCCTGCAGAGCGCTGTGCCCAATATACAGAAACGTCTTGCGGTATCCCCTACAGGGAAAGTGCCAGGAGGGAAAAGTGAGGATTATGTTTAGACTTTCTCGGAACTGCTTCAAATCAACTGGATATCTTTGTGCTGTAAATCTCCCCACAGCCAAATGTAAAAGCAGCAAACATCTCGCTGTATGTCCCACATCCAAAGTGCCAAGAGAGAGCTTGCTCTCCCTGTCTTTGAGTACTGTTTGCACTGTCCCGATTACCTCTTTGCTAACATTCTCTTCAGAGCTGCAGTGAAACCAGGAACCACGTGGAGAAGGCACCCACACTGAAAGTGCCTGGAAGGAACGTTGGGGCTTCTTCTCAGTGTCTCTGATATAGGGTTTCACTGTCCCGGGAAAGTCTCTGCTAACACCCTGCAGAGCGCTGTGCCCAATATACAGAAACGTCTTGCGGTATCTCCTACAGGGAAAGTGCCAGGAGGGAAAAGTGAGGATTATGCTTAGACTTTCTCGGAACTGCTTCAAATCAACTAGATATCTTTGTGCTGTAAATCTCCCAACAGCCAAACGTAAAAGCAGCAAACATCTCGCTGTATGTCCCACATCCAAAGTGCCAAGAGAGAGCTTGCTCTCCCTGTCTTTGAGTACTGTTTGCACTGTCCCGATTACCTCTTTGCTAACATTCTCTTCAGAGCTGCACTGAAACCAGGAACCACGTGGAGAAGGCACCAACTCTGAAAGTGCCTGGAATGAACGTTGGGACTTCTTCTCAGTGTCTCTGATATAGGGTTTCACTGTCCCGGGAAAGTCTCTGCTAACAGCCTGCAGAGCGCTGTGCCCAATATACAGAAACGTCTTGCGGTATCTCCTAAAGGGAAAGTGCCAGGAGGGAAAAGTGAGGATTATGTTTAGACTTTCTCTGAACTGCTTCAAATCAACTGGATATCTTTGTGCTGTAAATCTCGCAACAGACAAACGCAAAAGCAGCAAACATCTCGCTGTATGTCCCACATCCAAAGTGCCAAGGGAGTAATGTAGAGCTTGCTCTCCCTGTCTTTGAGTACTGTTTGCACTGTCCCGATTACCTCTTTGCTAACATTCTCTTCAGAGCTGCAGTGAAACCAGGAACCACGTGGAGAAGGCACCCACACTGAAAGTGCCTGGAAGGAACGTTGGGGCTTCTTCTCAGTGTCTCTGATATAGGGTTTCACTGTCCCGGGAAAGTCTCTGCTAACACCCTGCAGAGCGCTGTGCCCAATATACAGAAACGTCTTGCGGTATCCCCTACAGGGAAAGTGCCAGGAGGGAAAATTGAGGATTATGTTTAGACTTTCTCGGAACTGCTTCAAATCAACTGGATATCTTTGTGCTGTAAATCTCGCAACAGACAAACGCAAAAGCAGCAAACATCTCGCTGTATGTCCCACATACCAAAGTGCCAAGGGAGTAATGTAGAGCTTGCTCTCCCTGTCTTTGAGTACTGTTTGCACTGTCCCGATTACCTCTTTGCTAACATTCTCTTCAGAGCTGCAGTGAAACCAGGAACCACGTGAAGAAGGCACCCACACTGAAAATGCCTGGAAGGAACGTTGGGACTTCTTCTCAGTGTCTCTGATATAGGGTTTCACTGTCCCGGGAAAGTCTCTGCTAACACCCTGCAGAGCGCTGTGCCCAATATACAGAAACGTCTTGCGGTATCTCCTACAGGGAAAGTGCCAGGAGGGAAAAGTGAGGATTATGCTTAGACTTTCTCGGAACTGCTTCAAATCAACTAGATATCTTTGTGCTGTAAATCTCCCAACAGCCAAATGTAAAAGCAGCAAACATCTCGCTGTATGTTCCACATCCAAAGTGCCAAGAGAGAGCTTGCTCTCCCTGTCTTTGAGTACTGTTTGCACTGTCCCGATTACCTCTTTGCTAACATTCTCTTCAGAGCTGCAGTGAAACCAGGAACCACGTGGAGAAGGCACCCACACTGAAAGTGCCTGGAAGGAACGTTGGGGCTTCTTCTCAGTGTCTCTGATATAGGGTTTCACTGTCCCGGGAAAGTCTCTCCTAACACCCTGCAGAGCGCTGTGCCCAATATACAGAAACGTCTTGCGGTATCCCCTACAGGGAAAGTGCCAGGAGGGAAAAGTGAGGATTATGTTTAGACTTTCTCTGAACTGCTTCAAATCAACTGGATATCTTTGTGCTGTAAATCTCGCAACAGCCAAACGCAAAAGCAGCAAACATCTCGCTGTATGTCCCACATCCAAAGTGCCAAGAGAGTAATGTAGAGCTTGCTCTCCCTGTCTTTGAGTACTGTTTGCACTGTCCCGATTACCTCTTTGCTAACATTCTCTTCAGAGCTGCAGTGAAACCAGGAACCACGTGGAGAAGGCACCAACTCTGAAAGTGCCTGGAATGAACGTTGGGACTTCTTCTCAGTGTCTCTGATATAGGGTTTCACTGTCCCGGGAAAGTCTCTGCTAACACCCTGCAGAGCGCTGTGCCCAATATACAGAAACGTCTTGCAGTATCTCCTACAGGGAAAGTGCCAGGAGGAAAAAGTGAGGATTATGCTTAGACTTTCTCGGAACTGCTTCAAATCAACTAGATATCTTTGTGCTGTAAATCTCCCAACAGCCAAACGTAAAAGCAGCAAATATCTCGCTGTATGTCCCACATCCAAAGTGCCAAGAGAGAGCTTGCTCTCCCTGTCTTTGAGTACTGTTTGCACTGTCCCGATTACCTCTTTGCTAACATTCTCTTCAGAGCTGCAGTGAAACCAGGAACCACGTGGAGAAGGCACCCACACTGAAAGTGCCTGGAAGGAACCATGGGGCTTCTTCTCAGTGTCTCTGATATAGGGTTTCACTGTCCCGGGAAAGTCTCTGCTAACACCCTGCAGAGCGCTGTGCCCAATATACAGAAACGTCTTGCGGTATCCCCTACAGGGAAAGTGCCAGGAGGGAAAAGTGAGGATTATGTTTAGACTTTCTCTGAACTGCTTCAAATCAACTGGATATCTTTGTGCTGTAAATCTCCCCACAGCCAAATGTAAAAGCAGCAAACATCTCGCTGTATGTCCCACATACAAAGTGCCAAGAGAGAGCTTGCTCTCCCTGTCTTTGAGTACTGTTTGCACTGTCCCGATTACCTCTTTGCTAACATTCTCTTCAGAGCTGCAGTGAAACCAGGAACCACGTGGAGAAGGCACCCACACTGAAAGTGCCTGGAAGGAACGTTGGGGCTTCTTCTCAGTGTCTCTGATATAGGGTTTCACTGTCCCGGGAAAGTCTCTGCTAACACCCTGCAGAGCGCTGTGCCCAATATACAGAAACGTCTTGCGGTATCTCCTACAGGGAAAGTGCCAGGAGGGAAAAGTGAGGATTATGCTTAGACTTTCTCGGAACTGCTTCAAATCAACTAGATATCTTTGTGCTGTAAATCTCCCAACAGCCAAACGTAAAAGCAGCAAACATCTCGCTGTATGTCCCACATCCAAAGTGCCAAGAGAGAGCTTGCTCTCCCTGTCTTTGAGTACTGTTTGCACTGTCCCGATTACCTCTTTGCTAACATTCTCTTCAGAGCTGCAGTGAAACCAGGAACCACGTGGAGAAGGCACCCACACTGAAAGTGCCTGGAAGGAACGTTGGGGCTTCTTCTCAGTGTCTCTGATATAGGGTTTCACTGTCCCGGGAAAGTCTCTGCTAACACCCTGCAGAGCGCTGTGCCCAATATACAGAAACGTCTTGCGGTATCCCCTACAGGGAAAGTGCCAGGAGGGAAAAGTGAGGATTATGTTTAGACTTTCTCTGAACTGCTTCAAATCAACTGGATATCTTTGTGCTGTAAATCTCCCCACAGCCAAATGTAAAAGCAGCAAACATCTCGCTGTATGTCCCACATCCAAAGTGCCAAGAGAGAGCTTGCTCTCCCTGTCTTTGAGTACTGTTTGCACTGTCCCGATTACCTCTTTGCTAACATTCTCTTCAGAGCTGCAGTGAAACCAGGAACCACGTGGAGAAGGCACCCACACTGAAAGTGCCTGGAAGGAACGTTGGGGCTTCTTCTCAGTGTCTCTGATATAGGGTTTCACTGTCCCGGGAAAGTCTCTGCTAACACCCTGCAGAGCGCTGTGCCCAATATACAGAAACGTCTTGCGGTATCTCCTACAGGGAAAGTGCCAGGAGGGAAAAGTGAGGATTATGCTTAGACTTTCTCGGAACTGCTTCAAATCAACTAGATATCTTTGTGCTGTAAATCTCCCAACAGCCAAACGTAAAAGCAGCAAACATCTCGCTGTATGTCCCACAACCAAAGTGCCAAGAGAGAGCTTGCTCTCCCTGTCTTTGAGTACTGTTTGCACTGTCCCGATTACCTCTTTGCTAACATTCTCTTCAGAGCTGCACTGAAACCAGGAACCACGTGGAGAAGGCACCAACTCTGAAAGTGCCTGGAATGAACGTTGGGACTTCTTCTCAGTGTCTCTGATATAGGGTTTCACTGTCCCGGGAAAGTCTCTGCTAACACCCTGCAGAGCGCTGTGCCCAATATACAGAAACGTCTTGCGGTATCTCCTACAGGGAAAGTGCCAGGAGGGAAAAGTGAGGATTATGCTTAGACTTTCTCGGAACTGCTTCAAATCAACTGGATATCTTTCTGCTGTAAATCTCCCAACAGCCAAACGTAAAAGCAGCAAACATCTCGCTGTATGTCCCACATCCAAAGTGCCAAGAGAGTAATGTAGAGCTTGCTCTCCCTGTCTTTGAGTACTGTTTGCACTGTCCCGATTACCTCTTTGCTAACATTCTCTTCAGAGCTGCAGTGAAACCAGGAACCACGTGAAGAAGGCACCCACACTGAAAATGCCTGGAAGGAACGTTGGGGCTTCTTCTCAGTGTCTCTGATATAGGGTTTCACTGTCCCGGGAAAGTCTCTGCTAACACCCTGCAGAGCGCTGTGCCCAATATACAGAAACGTCTTGCGGTATCTCCTACAGGGAAAGTGCCAGGAGGGAAAAGTGAGGATTATGTTTAGACTTTCTCGGAACTGCTTCAAATCAACTAGGTATCTTTGTGCTGTAAACCTCCCAACAGCCAAATGTAAAAGCAGCAAACATCTCGCTGTATGTTCCACATCCAAAGTGCCAAGAGAGAGCTTGCTCTCCCTGTCTTTGAGTACTGTTTGCACTGTCCCGATTACCTCTTTGCTAACATTCTCTTCAGAGCTGCAGTGAAACCAGGAACCACGTGGAGAAGGCACCCACACTGAAAGTGCCTGGAAGGAACGTTGGGGCTTCTTCTCAGTGTCTCTGATATAGGGTTTCACTGTCCCGGGAAAGTCTCTGCTAACACCCTGCAGAGCGCTGTGCCCAATATACAGAAACGTCTTGCGGTATCCCCTACAGGGAAAGTGCCAGGAGGGAAAAGTGAGGATTATGTTTAGACTTTCTCTGAACTGCTTCAAATCAACTGGATATCTTTGTGCTGTAAATCTCCCAACAGCCAAATGTAAAAGCAGCAAACATCTCGCTGTATGTCCCACATCCAAAGTGCCAAGAGAGTAATGTAGAGCTTGCTCTCCCTGTCTTTGAGTACTGTTTGCACTGTCCCGATTACCTCTTTGCTAACATTCTCTTCAGAGCTGCAGTGAAACCAGGAACCACGTGGAGAAGGCACCCACACTGAAAGTGCCTGGAAGGAACGTTGGGGCTTCTTCTCAGTGTCTCTGATATAGGGTTTCACTGTCCCGGGAAAGTCTCTGCTAACACCCTGCAGAGCGCTGTGCCCAATATACAGAAACGTCTTGCGGTATCTCCTACAGGGAAAGTGCCAGGAGGGAAAAGTGAGGATTATGCTTAGACTTTCTCGGAACTGCTTCAAATCAACTAGATATCTTTGTGCTGTAAATCTCCCAACAGCCAAACGTAAAAGCAGCAAACATCTCGCTGTATGTCCCACATCCAAAGTGCCAAGAGAGAGCTTGCTCTCCCTGTCTTTGAGTACTGTTTGCACTGTCCCGATTACCTCTTTGCTAACATTCTCTTCAGAGCTGCACTGAAACCAGGAACCACGTGGAGAAGGCACCAACTCTGAAAGTGCCTGGAATGAACGTTGGGACTTCTTCTCAGTGTCTCTGATATAGGGTTTCACTGTCCCGGGAAAGTCTCTGCTAACAGCCTGCAGAGCGCTGTGCCCAATATACAGAAACGTCTTGCGGTATCTCCTACAGGGAAAGTGCCAGGAGGGAAAAGTGAGGATTATGCTTCGACTTTCTCGGAACTGCTTCAAATCAACTGGATATCTTTGTGCTGTAAATCTCCCAACAGCCAAACGTAAAAGCAGCAAACATCTCGCTGTATGTCCCACATCCAAAGTGCCAAGAGAGTAATGTAGAGCTTGCTCTCCCTGTCTTTGAGTACTGTTTGCACTGTCCCGATTACCTCTTTGCTAACATTCTCTTCAGAGCTGCAGTGAAACCAGGAACCACGTGAAGAAGGCACCCACACTGAAAATGCCTGGAAGGAACGTTGGGGCTTCTTCTCAGTGTCTCTGATATAGGGTTTCACTGTCCCGGGAAAGTCTCTGCTAACACCCTGCAGAGCGCTGTGCCCAATATACAGAAACGTCTTGCGGTATCTCCTACAGGGAAAGTGCCAGGAGGGAAAAGTGAGGATTATGCTTAGACTTTCTCGGAACTGCTTCAAATCAACTAGATATCTTTGTGCTGTAAATCTCCCAACAGCCAAACGTAAAAGCAGCAAACATCTCGCTGTATGTTCCACATCCAAAGTGCCAAGAGAGAGCTTGCTCTCCCTGTCTTTGAGTACTGTTTGCACTGTCCCGATTACCTCTTTGCTAACATTCTCTTCAGAGCTGCAGTGAAACCAGGAACCACGTGAAGAAGGCACCCACACTGAAAATGCCTGGAAGGAACGTTGGGGCTTCTTCTCAGTGTCTCTGATATAGGGTTTCACTGTCCCGGGAAAGTCTCTGCTAACACCCTGCAGAGCGCTGTGCCCAATATACAGAAACGTCTTGCGGTATCTCCTACAGGGAAAGTGCCAGGAGGGAAAAGTGAGGATTATGTTTAGACTTTCTCGGAACTGCTTCAAATCAACTAGGTATCTTTGTGCTGTAAACCTCCCAACAGCCAAATGTAAAAGCAGCAAACATCTCGCTGTATGTTCCACATCCAAAGTGCCAAGAGAGAGCTTGCTCTCCCTGTCTTTGAGTACTGTTTGCACTGTCCCGATTACCTCTTTGCTAACATTCTCTTCAGAGCTGCAGTGAAACCAGGAACCACGTGGAGAAGGCACCCACACTGAAAGTGCCTGGAAGGAACGTTGGGGCTTCTTCTCAGTGTCTCTGATATAGGGTTTCACTGTCCCGGGAAAGTCTCTGCTAACACCCTGCAGAGCGCTGTGCCCAATATACAGAAACGTCTTGCGGTATCCCCTACAGGGAAAGTGCCAGGAGGGAAAAGTGAGGATTATGTTTAGACTTTCTCTGAACTGCTTCAAATCAACTGGATATCTTTGTGCTGTAAATCTCCCAACAGCCAAATGTAAAAGCAGCAAACATCTCGCTGTATGTCCCACATCCAAAGTGCCAAGAGAGTAATGTAGAGCTTGCTCTCCCTGTCTTTGAGTACTGTTTGCACTGTCCCGATTACCTCTTTGCTAACATTCTCTTCAGAGCTGCAGTGAAACCAGGAACCACGTGGAGAAGGCACCCACACTGAAAGTGCCTGGAAGGAACGTTGGGGCTTCTTCTCAGTGTCTCTGATATAGGGTTTCACTGTCCCGGGAAAGTCTCTGCTAACACCCTGCAGAGCGCTGTGCCCAATATACAGAAACGTCTTGCGGTATCTCCTACAGGGAAAGTGCCAGGAGGGAAAAGTGAGGATTATGCTTAGACTTTCTCGGAACTGCTTCAAATCAACTAGATATCTTTGTGCTGTAAATCTCCCAACAGCCAAACGTAAAAGCAGCAAACATCTCGCTGTATGTCCCACATCCAAAGTGCCAAGAGAGAGCTTGCTCTCCCTGTCTTTGAGTACTGTTTGCACTGTCCCGATTACCTCTTTGCTAACATTCTCTTCAGAGCTGCACTGAAACCAGGAACCACGTGGAGAAGGCACCAACTCTGAAAGTGCCTGGAATGAACGTTGGGACTTCTTCTCAGTGTCTCTGATATAGGGTTTCACTGTCCCGGGAAAGTCTCTGCTAACAGCCTGCAGAGCGCTGTGCCCAATATACAGAAACGTCTTGCGGTATCTCCTACAGGGAAAGTGCCAGGAGGGAAAAGTGAGGATTATGCTTCGACTTTCTCGGAACTGCTTCAAATCAACTGGATATCTTTGTGCTGTAAATCTCCCAACAGCCAAACGTAAAAGCAGCAAACATCTCGCTGTATGTCCCACATCCAAAGTGCCAAGAGAGTAATGTAGAGCTTGCTCTCCCTGTCTTTGAGTACTGTTTGCACTGTCCCGATTACCTCTTTGCTAACATTCTCTTCAGAGCTGCAGTGAAACCAGGAACCACGTGAAGAAGGCACCCACACTGAAAATGCCTGGAAGGAACGTTGGGGCTTCTTCTCAGTGTCTCTGATATAGGGTTTCACTGTCCCGGGAAAGTCTCTGCTAACACCCTGCAGAGCGCTGTGCCCAATATACAGAAACGTCTTGCGGTATCTCCTACAGGGAAAGTGCCAGGAGGGAAAAGTGAGGATTATGCTTAGACTTTCTCGGAACTGCTTCAAATCAACTAGATATCTTTGTGCTGTAAATCTCCCAACAGCCAAACGTAAAAGCAGCAAACATCTCGCTGTATGTTCCACATCCAAAGTGCCAAGAGAGAGCTTGCTCTCCCTGTCTTTGAGTACTGTTTGCACTGTCCCGATTACCTCTTTGCTAACATTCTCTTCAGAGCTGCAGTGAAACCAGGAACCACGTGGAGAAGGCACCCACACTGAAAATGCCTGGAAGGAACGTTGGGGCTTCTTCTCAGTGTCTCTGATATAGGGTTTCACTGTCCCGGGAAAGTCTCTGCTAACACCCTGCAGAGCGCTGTGCCCAATATACAGAAACGTCTTGCGGTATCCCCTACAGGGAAAGTGCCAGGAGGGAAAAGTGAGGATTATGTTTAGACTTTCTCGGAACTGCTTCAAATCAACTAGATATCTTTGTGCTGTAAACCTCCCAACAGCCAAATGTAAAAGCAGCAAACATCTCGCTGTATGTTCCACATCCAAAGTGCCAAGAGAGAGCTTGCTCTCCCTGTCTTTGAGTACTGTTTGCACTGTCCCGATTACCTCTTTGCTAACATTCTCTTCAGAGCTGCAGTGAAACCAGGAACCACGTGGAGAAGGCAGCAACTCTGAAAGTGCCTGGAAGGAACGTTGGGACTTCTTCTCAGTGTCTCTGATATAGGGTTTCACTGTCCCGGGAAAGTCTCTGCTAACACCCTGCAGAGCGCTGTGCCCAATATACAGAAACGTCTTGCGGTATCTCCTACAGGGAAAGTGCCAGGAGGGAAAAGTGAGGATTATGTTTAGATTTTCTCTGAACTGCTTCAAATCAACTAGATATCTTTGTGCTGTAAATCTCCCAACAGCCAAATGTAAAAGCAGCAAACATCTCGCTGTATGTTCCACATCCAAAGTGCCAAGAGAGAGCTTGCTCTCCCTGTCTTTGAGTACTGTTTGCACTGTCCCGATTACCTCTTTGCTAACATTCTCTTCAGAGCTGCAGTGAAACCAGGAACCACGTGGAGAAGGCACCCACACTGAAAGTGCCTGGAAGGAACGTTGGGGCTTCTTCTCAGTGTCTCTGATATAGGGTTTCACTGTCCCGGGAAAGTCTCTGCTAACACCCTGCAGAGCGCTGTGCCCAATATACAGAAACGTCTTGCGGTATCCCCTACAGGGAAAGTGCCAGGAGGGAAAAGTGAGGATTATGTTTAGACTTTCTCGGAACTGCTTCAAATCAACTGGATATCTTTGTGCTGTAAATCTCGCAACAGACAAACGCAAAAGCAGCAAACATCTCGCTGTATGTCCCACATCCAAAGTGCCAAGGGAGTAATGTAGAGCTTGCTCTCCCTGTCTTTGAGTACTGTTTGCACTGTCCCGATTACCTCTTTGCTAACATTCTCTTCAGAGCTGCAGTGAAACCAGGAACCACGTGGAGAAGGCACCCACACTGAAAGTGCCTGGAAGGAACGTTGGGGCTTCTTCTCAGTGTCTCTGATATAGGGTTTCACTGTCCCGGGAAAGTCTCTGCTAACACCCTGCAGAGCGCTGTGCCCAATATACAGAAACGTCTTGCGGTATCCCCTACAGGGAAAGTGCCAGGAGGGAAAAGTGAGGATTATGTTTAGACTTTCTCGGAACTGCTTCAAATCAACTGGATATCTTTGTGCTGTAAATCTCCCAACAGCCAAACGCAAAAGCAGCAAACATCTCGCTGTATGTCCCACATCCAAAGTGCCAAGAGAGTAATGTAGAGCTTGCTCTCCCTGTCTTTGAGTACTGTTTGCACTGTCCCGATTACCTCTTTGCTAACATTCTCTTCAGAGCTGCAGTGAAACCAGGAACCACGTGAAGAAGGCACCCACACTGAAAATGCCTGGAAGGAACGTTGGGACTTCTTCTCAGTGTCTCTGATATAGGGTTTCACTGTCCCGGGAAAGTCTCTGCTAACACCCTGCAGAGCGCTGTGCCCAATATACAGAAACGTCTTGCGGTATCTCCTACAGGGAAAGTGCCAGGAGGGAAAAGTGAGGATTATGCTTAGACTTTCTCGGAACTGCTTCAAATCAACTAGATATCTTTGTGCTGTAAATCTCCCAACAGCCAAACGTAAAAGCAGCAAACATCTCGCTGTATGTCCCACAACCAAAGTGCCAAGAGAGAGCTTGCTCTCCCTGTCTTTGAGTACTGTTTGCACTGTCCCGATTACCTCTTTGCTAACATTCTCTTCAGAGCTGCACTGAAACCAGGAACCACGTGGAGAAGGCACCAACTCTGAAAGTGCCTGGAATGAACGTTGGGACTTCTTCTCAGTGTCTCTGATATAGGGTTTCACTGTCCCGGGAAAGTCTCTGCTAACAGCCTGCAGAGCGCTGTGCCCAATATACAGAAACGTCTTGCGGTATCTCCTACAGGGAAAGTGCCAGGAGGGAAAAGTGAGGATTATGCTTAGACTTTCTCGGAACTGCTTCAAATCAACTGGATATCTTTCTGCTGTAAATCTCCCAACAGCCAAACGTAAAAGCAGCAAACATCTCGCTGTATGTCCCACATCCAAAGTGCCAAGAGAGTAATGTAGAGCTTGCTCTCCCTGTCTTTGAGTACTGTTTGCACTGTCCCGATTACCTCTTTGCTAACATTCTCTTCAGAGCTGCAGTGAAACCAGGAACCACGTGAAGAAGGCACCCACACTGAAAATGCCTGGAAGGAACGTTGGGGCTTCTTCTCAGTGTCTCTGATATAGGGTTTCACTGTCCCGGGAAAGTCTCTGCTAACACCCTGCAGAGCGCTGTGCCCAATATACAGAAACGTCTTGCGGTATCTCCTACAGGGAAAGTGCCAGGAGGGAAAAGTGAGGATTATGTTTAGACTTTCTCGGAACTGCTTCAAATCAACTAGGTATCTTTGTGCTGTAAACCTCCCAACAGCCAAATGTAAAAGCAGCAAACATCTCGCTGTATGTTCCACATCCAAAGTGCCAAGAGAGAGCTTGCTCTCCCTGTCTTTGAGTACTGTTTGCACTGTCCCGATTACCTCTTTGCTAACATTCTCTTCAGAGCTGCAGTGAAACCAGGAACCACGTGGAGAAGGCACCCACACTGAAAGTGCCTGGAAGGAACGTTGGGGCTTCTTCTCAGTGTCTCTGATATAGGGTTTCACTGTCCCGGGAAAGTCTCTGCTAACACCCTGCAGAGCGCTGTGCCCAATATACAGAAACGTCTTGCGGTATCCCCTACAGGGAAAGTGCCAGGAGGGAAAAGTGAGGATTATGTTTAGACTTTCTCTGAACTGCTTCAAATCAACTGGATATCTTTGTGCTGTAAATCTCCCAACAGCCAAATGTAAAAGCAGCAAACATCTCGCTGTATGTCCCACATCCAAAGTGCCAAGAGAGTAATGTAGAGCTTGCTCTCCCTGTCTTTGAGTACTGTTTGCACTGTCCCGATTACCTCTTTGCTAACATTCTCTTCAGAGCTGCAGTGAAACCAGGAACCACGTGGAGAAGGCACCCACACTGAAAGTGCCTGGAAGGAACGTTGGGGCTTCTTCTCAGTGTCTCTGATATAGGGTTTCACTGTCCCGGGAAAGTCTCTGCTAACACCCTGCAGAGCGCTGTGCCCAATATACAGAAACGTCTTGCGGTATCTCCTACAGGGAAAGTGCCAGGAGGGAAAAGTGAGGATTATGCTTAGACTTTCTCGGAACTGCTTCAAATCAACTAGATATCTTTGTGCTGTAAATCTCCCAACAGCCAAACGTAAAAGCAGCAAACATCTCGCTGTATGTCCCACATCCAAAGTGCCAAGAGAGAGCTTGCTCTCCCTGTCTTTGAGTACTGTTTGCACTGTCCCGATTACCTCTTTGCTAACATTCTCTTCAGAGCTGCACTGAAACCAGGAACCACGTGGAGAAGGCACCAACTCTGAAAGTGCCTGGAATGAACGTTGGGACTTCTTCTCAGTGTCTCTGATATAGGGTTTCACTGTCCCGGGAAAGTCTCTGCTAACAGCCTGCAGAGCGCTGTGCCCAATATACAGAAACGTCTTGCGGTATCTCCTACAGGGAAAGTGCCAGGAGGGAAAAGTGAGGATTATGCTTCGACTTTCTCGGAACTGCTTCAAATCAACTGGATATCTTTGTGCTGTAAATCTCCCAACAGCCAAACGTAAAAGCAGCAAACATCTCGCTGTATGTCCCACATCCAAAGTGCCAAGAGAGTAATGTAGAGCTTGCTCTCCCTGTCTTTGAGTACTGTTTGCACTGTCCCGATTACCTCTTTGCTAACATTCTCTTCAGAGCTGCAGTGAAACCAGGAACCACGTGAAGAAGGCACCCACACTGAAAATGCCTGGAAGGAACGTTGGGGCTTCTTCTCAGTGTCTCTGATATAGGGTTTCACTGTCCCGGGAAAGTCTCTGCTAACACCCTGCAGAGCGCTGTGCCCAATATACAGAAACGTCTTGCGGTATCTCCTACAGGGAAAGTGCCAGGAGGGAAAAGTGAGGATTATGCTTAGACTTTCTCGGAACTGCTTCAAATCAACTAGATATCTTTGTGCTGTAAATCTCCCAACAGCCAAACGTAAAAGCAGCAAACATCTCGCTGTATGTTCCACATCCAAAGTGCCAAGAGAGAGCTTGCTCTCCCTGTCTTTGAGTACTGTTTGCACTGTCCCGATTACCTCTTTGCTAACATTCTCTTCAGAGCTGCAGTGAAACCAGGAACCACGTGAAGAAGGCACCCACACTGAAAATGCCTGGAAGGAACGTTGGGGCTTCTTCTCAGTGTCTCTGATATAGGGTTTCACTGTCCCGGGAAAGTCTCTGCTAACACCCTGCAGAGCGCTGTGCCCAATATACAGAAACGTCTTGCGGTATCTCCTACAGGGAAAGTGCCAGGAGGGAAAAGTGAGGATTATGTTTAGACTTTCTCGGAACTGCTTCAAATCAACTAGGTATCTTTGTGCTGTAAACCTCCCAACAGCCAAATGTAAAAGCAGCAAACATCTCGCTGTATGTTCCACATCCAAAGTGCCAAGAGAGAGCTTGCTCTCCCTGTCTTTGAGTACTGTTTGCACTGTCCCGATTACCTCTTTGCTAACATTCTCTTCAGAGCTGCAGTGAAACCAGGAACCACGTGGAGAAGGCACCCACACTGAAAGTGCCTGGAAGGAACGTTGGGGCTTCTTCTCAGTGTCTCTGATATAGGGTTTCACTGTCCCGGGAAAGTCTCTGCTAACACCCTGCAGAGCGCTGTGCCCAATATACAGAAACGTCTTGCGGTATCCCCTACAGGGAAAGTGCCAGGAGGGAAAAGTGAGGATTATGTTTAGACTTTCTCTGAACTGCTTCAAATCAACTGGATATCTTTGTGCTGTAAATCTCCCAACAGCCAAATGTAAAAGCAGCAAACATCTCGCTGTATGTCCCACATCCAAAGTGCCAAGAGAGTAATGTAGAGCTTGCTCTCCCTGTCTTTGAGTACTGTTTGCACTGTCCCGATTACCTCTTTGCTAACATTCTCTTCAGAGCTGCAGTGAAACCAGGAACCACGTGGAGAAGGCACCCACACTGAAAGTGCCTGGAAGGAACGTTGGGGCTTCTTCTCAGTGTCTCTGATATAGGGTTTCACTGTCCCGGGAAAGTCTCTGCTAACACCCTGCAGAGCGCTGTGCCCAATATACAGAAACGTCTTGCGGTATCTCCTACAGGGAAAGTGCCAGGAGGGAAAAGTGAGGATTATGCTTAGACTTTCTCGGAACTGCTTCAAATCAACTAGATATCTTTGTGCTGTAAATCTCCCAACAGCCAAACGTAAAAGCAGCAAACATCTCGCTGTATGTCCCACATCCAAAGTGCCAAGAGAGAGCTTGCTCTCCCTGTCTTTGAGTACTGTTTGCACTGTCCCGATTACCTCTTTGCTAACATTCTCTTCAGAGCTGCACTGAAACCAGGAACCACGTGGAGAAGGCACCAACTCTGAAAGTGCCTGGAATGAACGTTGGGACTTCTTCTCAGTGTCTCTGATATAGGGTTTCACTGTCCCGGGAAAGTCTCTGCTAACAGCCTGCAGAGCGCTGTGCCCAATATACAGAAACGTCTTGCGGTATCTCCTACAGGGAAAGTGCCAGGAGGGAAAAGTGAGGATTATGCTTCGACTTTCTCGGAACTGCTTCAAATCAACTGGATATCTTTGTGCTGTAAATCTCCCAACAGCCAAACGTAAAAGCAGCAAACATCTCGCTGTATGTCCCACATCCAAAGTGCCAAGAGAGTAATGTAGAGCTTGCTCTCCCTGTCTTTGAGTACTGTTTGCACTGTCCCGATTACCTCTTTGCTAACATTCTCTTCAGAGCTGCAGTGAAACCAGGAACCACGTGAAGAAGGCACCCACACTGAAAATGCCTGGAAGGAACGTTGGGGCTTCTTCTCAGTGTCTCTGATATAGGGTTTCACTGTCCCGGGAAAGTCTCTGCTAACACCCTGCAGAGCGCTGTGCCCAATATACAGAAACGTCTTGCGGTATCTCCTACAGGGAAAGTGCCAGGAGGGAAAAGTGAGGATTATGCTTAGACTTTCTCGGAACTGCTTCAAATCAACTAGATATCTTTGTGCTGTAAATCTCCCAACAGCCAAACGTAAAAGCAGCAAACATCTCGCTGTATGTTCCACATCCAAAGTGCCAAGAGAGAGCTTGCTCTCCCTGTCTTTGAGTACTGTTTGCACTGTCCCGATTACCTCTTTGCTAACATTCTCTTCAGAGCTGCAGTGAAACCAGGAACCACGTGGAGAAGGCACCCACACTGAAAATGCCTGGAAGGAACGTTGGGGCTTCTTCTCAGTGTCTCTGATATAGGGTTTCACTGTCCCGGGAAAGTCTCTGCTAACACCCTGCAGAGCGCTGTGCCCAATATACAGAAACGTCTTGCGGTATCCCCTACAGGGAAAGTGCCAGGAGGGAAAAGTGAGGATTATGTTTAGACTTTCTCGGAACTGCTTCAAATCAACTAGATATCTTTGTGCTGTAAACCTCCCAACAGCCAAATGTAAAAGCAGCAAACATCTCGCTGTATGTTCCACATCCAAAGTGCCAAGAGAGAGCTTGCTCTCCCTGTCTTTGAGTACTGTTTGCACTGTCCCGATTACCTCTTTGCTAACATTCTCTTCAGAGCTGCAGTGAAACCAGGAACCACGTGGAGAAGGCAGCAACTCTGAAAGTGCCTGGAAGGAACGTTGGGACTTCTTCTCAGTGTCTCTGATATAGGGTTTCACTGTCCCGGGAAAGTCTCTGCTAACACCCTGCAGAGCGCTGTGCCCAATATACAGAAACGTCTTGCGGTATCTCCTACAGGGAAAGTGCCAGGAGGGAAAAGTGAGGATTATGTTTAGATTTTCTCTGAACTGCTTCAAATCAACTAGATATCTTTGTGCTGTAAATCTCCCAACAGCCAAATGTAAAAGCAGCAAACATCTCGCTGTATGTTCCACATCCAAAGTGCCAAGAGAGAGCTTGCTCTCCCTGTCTTTGAGTACTGTTTGCACTGTCCCGATTACCTCTTTGCTAACATTCTCTTCAGAGCTGCAGTGAAACCAGGAACCACGTGGAGAAGGCACCCACACTGAAAGTGCCTGGAAGGAACGTTGGGGCTTCTTCTCAGTGTCTCTGATATAGGGTTTCACTGTCCCGGGAAAGTCTCTGCTAACACCCTGCAGAGCGCTGTGCCCAATATACAGAAACGTCTTGCGGTATCCCCTACAGGGAAAGTGCCAGGAGGGAAAAGTGAGGATTATGTTTAGACTTTCTCGGAACTGCTTCAAATCAACTGGATATCTTTGTGCTGTAAATCTCGCAACAGACAAACGCAAAAGCAGCAAACATCTCGCTGTATGTCCCACATCCAAAGTGCCAAGGGAGTAATGTAGAGCTTGCTCTCCCTGTCTTTGAGTACTGTTTGCACTGTCCCGATTACCTCTTTGCTAACATTCTCTTCAGAGCTGCAGTGAAACCAGGAACCACGTGGAGAAGGCACCCACACTGAAAGTGCCTGGAAGGAACGTTGGGGCTTCTTCTCAGTGTCTCTGATATAGGGTTTCACTGTCCCGGGAAAGTCTCTGCTAACACCCTGCAGAGCGCTGTGCCCAATATACAGAAACGTCTTGCGGTATCCCCTACAGGGAAAGTGCCAGGAGGGAAAAGTGAGGATTATGTTTAGACTTTCTCGGAACTGCTTCAAATCAACTGGATATCTTTGTGCTGTAAATCTCCCAACAGCCAAACGCAAAAGCAGCAAACATCTCGCTGTATGTCCCACATCCAAAGTGCCAAGAGAGTAATGTAGAGCTTGCTCTCCCTGTCTTTGAGTACTGTTTGCACTGTCCCGATTACCTCTTTGCTAACATTCTCTTCAGAGCTGCAGTGAAACCAGGAACCACGTGAAGAAGGCACCCACACTGAAAATGCCTGGAAGGAACGTTGGGACTTCTTCTCAGTGTCTCTGATATAGGGTTTCACTGTCCCGGGAAAGTCTCTGCTAACACCCTGCAGAGCGCTGTGCCCAATATACAGAAACGTCTTGCGGTATCTCCTACAGGGAAAGTGCCAGGAGGGAAAAGTGAGGATTATGCTTAGACTTTCTCGGAACTGCTTCAAATCAACTAGATATCTTTGTGCTGTAAATCTCCCAACAGCCAAATGTAAAAGCAGCAAACATCTCGCTGTATGTCCCACATCCAAAGTGCCAAGAGAGTAATGTAGAGCTTGCTCTCCCTGTCTTTGAGTACTGTTTGCACTGTCCCAATTACCTCTTTGCTAACATTCTCTTCAGAGCTGCAGTGAAACCAGGAACCACGTGGAGAAGGCACCAACTCTGAAAGTGCCTGGAATGAACGTTGGGACTTCTTCTCAGTGTCTCTGATATAGGGTTTCACTGTCCCGGGAAAGTCTCTCCTAACACCCTGCAGAGCGCTGTGCCCAATATACAGAAACGTCTTGCGGTATCTCCTACAGGGAAAGTGCCAGGAGGGAAAAGTGAGGATTATGCTTAGACTTTCTCGGAACTGCTTCAAATCAACTAGATATCTTTGTGCTGTAAATCTCGCAACAGCCAAACGTAAAAGCAGCAAATATCTCGCTGTATGTCCCACATCCAAAGTGCCAAGAGAGAGCTTGCTCTCCCTGTCTTTGAGTACTGTTTGCACTGTCCCGATTACCTCTTTGCTAACATTCTCTTCAGAGCTGCAGTGAAACCAGGAACCACGTGGAGAAGGCACCCACACTGAAAGTGCCTGGAAGGAACGTTGGGGCTTCTTCTCAGTGTCTCTGATATAGGGTTTCACTGTCCCGGGAAAGTCTCTGCTAACACCCTGCAGAGCGCTGTGCCCAATATACAGAAACGTCTTGCGGTATCCCCTACAGGGAAAGTGCCAGGAGGGAAAAGTGAGGATTATGTTTAGACTTTCTCTGAACTGCTTCAAATCAACTGGATATCTTTGTGCTGTAAATCTCCCAACAGCCAAATGTAAAAGCAGCAAACATCTCGCTGTATGTCCCACATCCAAAGTGCCAAGAGAGTAATGTAGAGCTTACTCTCCCTGTCTTTGAGTACTGTTTGCACTGTCCCGATTACCTCTTTGCTAACATTCTCTTCAGAGCTGCAGTGAAACCAGGAACCACGTGGAGAAGGCACCCACACTGAAAATGCCTGGAAGGAACCTTGGGGCTTCTTCTCAGTGTCTCTGATATAGGGTTTCACTGTCCCGGGAAAGTCTCTCCTAACAGCCTGCAGAGCGCTGTGCCCAATATACAGAAACGTCTTGCGGTATCCCCTACAGGGAAAGTGCCAGGAGGGAAAAGTGAGGATTATGTTTAGACTTTCTCTGAACTGCTTCAAATCAACTGGATATCTTTGTGCTGTAAATCTCCCCACAGCCAAATGTAAAAGCAGCAAACATCTCGCTGTATGTCCCACATCCAAAGTGCCAAGAGAGAGCTTGCTCTCCCTGTCTTTGAGTACTGTTTGCACTGTCCCGATTACCTCTTTGCTAACATTCTCTTCAGAGCTGCAGTGAAACCAGGAACCACGTGGAGAAGGCACCCACACTGAAAGTGCCTGGAAGGAACGTTGGGGCTTCTTCTCAGTGTCTCTGATATAGGGTTTCACTGTCCCGGGAAAGTCTCTGCTAACACCCTGCAGAGCGCTGTGCCCAATATACAGAAACGTCTTGCGGTATCTCCTACAGGGAAAGTGCCAGGAGGGAAAAGTGAGGATTATGCTTAGACTTTCTCGGAACTGCTTCAAATCAACTAGATATCTTTGTGCTGTAAATCTCCCAACAGCCAAACGTAAAAGCAGCAAACATCTCGCTGTATATCCCACATCCAAAGTGCCAAGAGAGAGCTTGCTCTCCCTGTCTTTGAGTACTGTTTGCACTGTCCCGATTACCTCTTTGCTAACATTCTCTTCAGAGCTGCACTGAAACCAGGAACCACGTGGAGAAGGCACCAACTCTGAAAGTGCCTGGAATGAACGTTGGGACTTCTTCTCAGTGTCTCTGATATAGGGTTTCACTGTCCCGGGAAAGTCTCTGCTAACACCCTGCAGAGCGCTGTGCCCAATATACAGAAACGTCTTGCGGTATCTCCTACAGGGAAAGTGCCAGGAGGGAAAAGTGAGGATTATGTTTAGACTTTCTCGGAACTGCTTCAAATCAACTGGATATCTTTGTGCTGTAAATCTCCCAACAGCCAAACGCAAAAGCAGCAAACATCTCGCTGTATGTCCCACATCCAAAGTGCCAAGAGAGTAATGTAGAGCTTGCTCTCCCTGTCTTTGAGTACTGTTTGCACTGTCCCGATTACCTCTTTGCTAACATTCTCTTCAGAGCTGCAGTGAAACCAGGAACCACGTGGAGAAGGCACCAACTCTGAAAGTGCCTGGAATGAACGTTGGGACTTCTTCTCAGTGTCTCTGATATAGGGTTTCACTGTCCCGGGAAAGTCTCTGCTAACACCCTGCAGAGCGCTGTGCCCAATATACAGAAACGTCTTGCGGTATCTCCTACAGGGAAAGTGCCAGGAGGGAAAAGTGAGGATTATGTTTAGACTTTCTCGGAACTGCTTCAAATCAACTAGATATCTTTGTGCTGTAAACCTCCCAACAGCCAAATGTAAAAGCAGCAAACATCTCGCTGTATGTTCCACATCCAAAGTGCCAAGAGAGAGCTTGCTCTCCCTGTCTTTGAGTACTGTTTGCACTGTCCCGATTACCTCTTTGCTAACATTCTCTTCAGAGCTGCAGTGAAACCAGGAACCACGTGGAGAAGGCACCCACACTGAAAGTGCCTGGAAGGAACGTTGGGGCTTCTTCTCAGTGTCTCTGATATAGGGTTTCACTGTCCCGGGAAAGTCTCTGCTAACACCCTGCAGAGCGCTGTGCCCAATATACAGAAACGTCTTGCGGTATCTCCTACAGGGAAAGTGCCAGGAGGGAAAAGTGAGGATTATGTTTAGACTTTCTCTGAACTGCTTCAAATCAACTGGATATCTTTGTGCTGTAAATCTCCCAACAGCTAAACGCAAAAGCAGCAAACATCTCGCTGTATGTCCCACATCCAAAGTGCCAAGAGAGTAATGTAGAGCTTGCTCTCCCTGTCTTTGAGTACTGTTTGCACTGTCCCGATTACCTCTTTGCTAACATTCTCTTCAGAGCTGCAGTGAAACCAGGAACCACGTGAAGAAGGCACCCACACTGAAAATGCCTGGAATGAACGTTGGGACTTCTTCTCAGTGTCTCTGATATAGGGTTTCACTGTCCCGGGAAAGTCTCTGCTAACACCCTGCAGAGCGCTGTGCCCAATATACAGAAACGTCTTGCGGTATCTCCTACAGGGAAAGTGCCAGGAGGGAAAAGTGAGGATTATGCTTAGACTTTCTCGGAACTGCTTCAAATCAACTAGATATCTTTGTGCTGTAAATCTCCCAACAGCCAAATGTAAAAGCAGCAAACATCTCGCTGTATGTTCCACATCCAAAGTGCCAAGAGAGAGCTTGCTCTCCCTGTCTTTGAGTACTGTTTGCACTGTCCCGATTACCTCTTTGCTAACATTCTCTTCAGAGCTGCAGTGAAACCAGGAACCACGTGGAGAAGGCACCCACACTGAAAGTGCCTGGAAGGAACGTTGGGGCTTCTTCTCAGTGTCTCTGATATAGGGTTTCACTGTCCCGGGAAAGTCTCTGCTAACACCCTGCAGAGCGCTGTGCCCAATATACAGAAACGTCTTGCGGTATCCCCTACAGGGAAAGTGCCAGGAGGGAAAAGTGAGGATTATGTTTAGACTTTCTCGGAACTGCTTCAAATCAACTGGATATCTTTGTGCTGTAAATCTCGCAACAGCCAAACGCAAAAGCAGCAAACATCTCGCTGTATGTCCCACATCCAAAGTGCCAAGAGAGTAATGTAGAGCTTGCTCTCCCTGTCTTTGAGTACTGTTTGCACTGTCCCGATTACCTCTTTGCTAACATTCTCTTCAGAGCTGCAGTGAAACCAGGAACCACGTGGAGAAGGCACCAACTCTGAAAGTGCCTGGAAGGAACGTTGGGACTTCTTCTCAGTGTCTCTGATATAGGGTTTCACTGTCCCGGGAAAGTCTCTGCTAACACCCTGCAGAGCGCTGTGCCCAATATACAGAAACGTCTTGCGGTATCTCCTACAGGGAAAGTGCCAGGAGGGAAAAGTGAGGATTATGCTTAGACTTTCTCGGAACTGCTTCAAATCAACTAGATATCTTTGTGCTGTAAATCTCCCAACAGCCAAATGTAAAAGCAGCAAACATCTCGCTGTATGTTCCACATCCAAAGTGCCAAGAGAGAGCTTGCTCTCCCTGTCTTTGAGTACTGTTTGCACTGTCCCGATTACCTCTTTGCTAACATTCTCTTCAGAGCTGCAGTGAAACCAGGAACCACGTGGAGAAGGCACCCACACTGAAAGTGCCTGGAAGGAACGTTGGGGCTTCTTCTCAGTGTCTCTGATATAGGGTTTCACTGTCCCGGGAAAGTCTCTGCTAACACCCTGCAGAGCGCTGTGCCCAATATACAGAAACGTCTTGCGGTATCCCCTACAGGGAAAGTGCCAGGAGGGAAAAGTGAGGATTATGTTTAGACTTTCTCTGAACTGCTTCAAATCAACTGGATATCTTTGTGCTGTAAATCTCGCAACAGCCAAACGCAAAAGCAGCAAACATCTCGCTGTATGTCCCACATCCAAAGTGCCAAGAGAGTAATGTAGAGCTTGCTCTCCCTGTCTTTGAGTACTGTTTGCACTGTCCCGATTACCTCTTTGCTAACATTCTCTTCAGAGCTGCAGTGAAACCAGGAACCACGTGGAGAAGGCACCAACTCTGAAAGTGCCTGGAATGAACGTTGGGACTTCTTCTCAGTGTCTCTGATATAGGGTTTCACTGTCCCGGGAAAGTCTCTGCTAACACCCTGCAGAGCGCTGTGCCCAATATACAGAAACGTCTTGCAGTATCTCCTACAGGGAAAGTGCCAGGAGGAAAAAGTGAGGATTATGCTTAGACTTTCTCGGAACTGCTTCAAATCAACTAGATATCTTTGTGCTGTAAATCTCCCAACAGCCAAACGTAAAAGCAGCAAACATCTCGCTGTATGTCCCACATCCAAAGTGCCAAGAGAGAGCTTGCTCTCCCTGTCTTTGAGTACTGTTTGCACTGTCCCGATTACCTCTTTGCTAACATTCTCTTCAGAGCTGCAGTGAAACCAGGAACCACGTGGAGAAGGCACCAACTCTGAAAGTGCCTGGAAGGAACGTTGGGACTTCTTCTCAGTGTCTCTGATATAGGGTTTCACTGTCCCGGGAAAGTCTCTGCTAACACCCTGCAGAGCGCTGTGCCCAATATACAGAAACGTCTTGCGGTATCCCCTACAGGGAAAGTGCCAGGAGGGAAAAGTGAGGATTATGTTTAGACTTTCTCGGAACTGCTTCAAATCAACTGGATATCTTTGTGCTGTAAATCTCCCAACAGCCAAATGTAAAAGCAGCAAACATCTCGCTGTATGTCCCACATCCAAAGTGCGAAGAGAGAGCTTGCTCTCCCTGTCTTTGAGTACTGTTTGCACTGTCCCGATTACCTCTTTGCTAACATTCTCTTCAGAGCTGCAGTGAAACCAGGAACCACGTGGAGAAGGCACCCACACTGAAAGTGCCTGGAAGGAACGTTGGGGCTTCTTCTCAGTGTCTCTGATATAGGGTTTCACTGTCCCGGGAAAGTCTCTGCTAACACCCTGCAGAGCGCTGTGCCCAATATACAGAAACGTCTTGCGGTATCTCCTACAGGGAAAGTGCCAGGAGGGAAAAGTGAGGATTATGCTTAGACTTTCTCGGAACTGCTTCAAATCAACTGGATATCTTTGTGCTGTAAATCTCCCAACAGCCAAACGCAAAAGCAGCAAACATCTCGCTGTATGTCCCACATCCAAAGTGCCAAGAGAGTAATGTAGAGCTTGCTCTCCCTGTCTTTGAGTACTGTTTGCACTGTCCCGATTACCTCTTTGCTAACATTCTCTTCAGAGCTGCAGTGAAACCAGGAACCACGTGGAGAAGGCACCAACTCTGAAAGTGCCTGGAAGGAACGTTGGGGCTTCTTCTCAGTGTCTCTGATATAGGGTTTCACTGTCCCGGGAAAGTCTCTGCTAACACCCTGCAGAGCGCTGTGCCCAATATACAGAAACGTCTTGCGGTATCTCCTACAGGGAAAGTGCCAGGAGGGAAAAGTGAGGATTATGTTTAGACTTTCTCGGAACTGCTTCAAATCAACTAGATATCTTTGTGCTGTAAACCTCCCAACAGCCAAATGTAAAAGCAGCAAACATCTCGCTGTATGTTCCACATCCAAAGTGCCAAGAGAGAGCTTGCTCTCCCTGTCTTTGAGTACTGTTTGCACTGTCCCGATTACCTCTTTGCTAACATTCTCTTCAGAGCTGCAGTGAAACCAGGAACCACGTGGAGAAGGCACCCACACTGAAAGTGCCTGGAAGGAACGTTGGGGCTTCTTCTCAGTGTCTCTGATATAGGGTTTCACTGTCCCGGGAAAGTCTCTGCTAACACCCTGCAGAGCGCTGTGCCCAATATACAGAAACGTCTTGCGGTATCCCCTACAGGGAAAGTGCCAGGAGGGAAAAGTGAGGATTATGTTTAGACTTTCTCTGAACTGCTTCAAATCAACTGGATATCTTTGTGCTGTAAATCTCCCAACAGCCAAACGCAAAAGCAGCAAACATCTCGCTGTATGTCCCACATCCAAAGTGCCAAGAGAGTAATGTAGAGCTTGCTCTCCCTGTCTTTGAGTACTGTTTGCACTGTCCCGATTACCTCTTTGCTAACATTCTCTTCAGAGCTGCAGTGAAACCAGGAACCACGTGGAGAAGGCACCAACTCTGAAAGTGCCTGGAATGAACGTTGGGACTTCTTCTTAGTGTCTCTGATATAGGGTTTCACTGTCCCGGGAAAGTCTCTGCTAACACCCTGCAGAGCGCTGTGCCCAATATACAGAAACGTCTTGCAGTATCTCCTACAGGGAAAGTGCCAGGAGGGAAAAGTGAGGATTATGCTTAGACTTTCTCGGAACTGCTTCAAATCAACTAGATATCTTTGTGCTGTAAATCTCCCAACAGCCAAACGTAAAAGCAGCAAACATCTCGCTGTATGTCCCACATCCAAAGTGCCAAGAGAGAGCTTGCTCTCCCTGTCTTTGAGTACTGTTTGCACTGTCCCGATTACCTCTTTGCTAACATTCTCTTCAGAGCTGCAGTGAAACCAGGAACCACGTGGAGAAGGCACCCACACTGAAAGTGCCTGGAAGGAACGTTGGGGCTTCTTCTCAGTGTCTCTGATATAGGGTTTCACTGTCCCGGGAAAGTCTCTGCTAACACCCTGCAGAGCGCTGTGCCCAATATACAGAAACGTCTTGCGGTATCCCCTACAGGGAAAGTGCCAGGAGGGAAAAGTGAGGATTATGTTTAGACTTTCTCGGAACTGCTTCAAATCAACTGGATATCTTTGTGCTGTAAATCTCCCAACAGCCAAACGCAAAAGCAGCAAACATCTCGCTGTATGTCCCACATCCAAAGTGCCAAGAGAGTAATGTAGAGCTTGCTCTCCCTGTCTTTGAGTACTGTTTGCACTGTCCCGATTACCTCTTTGCTAACATTCTCTTCAGAGCTGCAGTGAAACCAGGAACCACGTGGAGAAGGCACCAACTCTGAAAGTGCCTGGAAGGAACGTTGGGACTTCTTCTCAGTGTCTCTGATATAGGGTTTCACTGTCCCGGGAAAGTCTCTGCTAACACCCTGCAGAGCGCTGTGCCCAATATACAGAAACGTCTTGCGGTATCTCCTACAGGGAAAGTGCCAGGAGGGAAAAGTGAGGATTATGTTTAGACTTTCTCGGAACTGCTTCAAATCAACTAGATATCTTTGTGCTGTAAACCTCCCAACAGCCAAATGTAAAAGCAGCAAACATCTCGCTGTATGTTCCACATCCAAAGTGCCAAGAGAGAGCTTGCTCTCCCTGTCTTTGAGTACTGTTTGCACTGTCCCGATTACCTCTTTGCTAACATTCTCTTCAGAGCTGCAGTGAAACCAGGAACCACGTGGAGAAGGCACCCACACTGAAAGTGCCTGGAAGGAACGTTGGGGCTTCTTCTCAGTGTCTCTGATATAGGGTTTCACTGTCCCGGGAAAGTCTCTGCTAACACCCTGCAGAGCGCTGTGCCCAATATACAGAAACGTCTTGCGGTATCCCCTACAGGGAAAGTGCCAGGAGGGAAAAGTGAGGATTATGTTTAGACTTTCTCTGAACTGCTTCAAATCAACTAGATATCTTTGTGCTGTGAATCTCGCAACAGCCAAACGCAAAAGCAGCAAACATCTCGCTGTATGTCCCACATCCAAAGTGCCAAGAGAGTAATGTAGAGCTTGCTCTCCCTGTCTTTGAGTACTGTTTGCACTGTCCCGATTACCTCTTTGCTAACATTCTCTTCAGAGCTGCAGTGAAACCAGGAACCACGTGGAGAAGGCACCAACTCTGAAAGTGCCTGGAAGGAACGTTGGGACTTCTTCTCAGTGTCTCTGATATAGGGTTTCACTGTCCCGGGAAAGTCTCTGCTAACACCCTGCAGAGCGCTGTGCCCAATATACAGAAACGTCTTGCAGTATCTCCTACAGGGAAAGTGCCAGGAGGGAAAAGTGAGGATTATGCTTAGACTTTCTCGGAACTGCTTCAAATCAACTAGATATCTTTGTGCTGTAAATCTCCCAACAGCCAAACGTAAAAGCAGCAAACATCTCGCTGTATGTCCCACATCCAAAGTGCCAAGAGAGAGCTTGCTCTCCCTGTCTTTGAGTACTGTTTGCACTGTCCCGATTACCTCTTTGCTAACATTCTCTTCAGAGCTGCAGTGAAACCAGGAACCACGTGGAGAAGGCACCCACACTGAAAGTGCCTGGAAGGAACGTTGGGGCTTCTTCTCAGTGTCTCTGATATAGGGTTTCACTGTCCCGGGAAAGTCTCTGCTAACACCCTGCAGAGCGCTGTGCCCAATATACAGAAACGTCTTGCGGTATCCCCTACAGGGAAAGTGCCAGGAGGGAAAAGTGAGGATTATGTTTAGACTTTCTCGGAACTGCTTCAAATCAACTGGATATCTTTGTGCTGTAAATCTCCCAACAGCCAAACGCAAAAACAGCAAACATCTCGCTGTATGTCCCACATCCAAAGTGCCAAGAGAGTAATGTAGAGCTTGCTCTCCCTGTCTTTGAGTACTGTTTGCACTGTCCCGATTACCTCTTTGCTAACATTCTCTTCAGAGCTGCAGTGAAACCAGGAACCACGTGGAGAAGGCACCAACTCTGAAAGTGCCTGGAAGGAACGTTGGGACTTCTTCTCAGTGTCTCTGATATAGGGTTTCACTGTCCCGGGAAAGTCTCTGCTAACACCCTGCAGAGCGCTGTGCCCAATATACAGAAACGTCTTGCGGTATCTCCTACAGGGAAAGTGCCAGGAGGGAAAAGTGAGGATTATGTTTAGACTTTCTCGGAACTGCTTCAAATCAACTAGATATCTTTGTGCTGTAAACCTCCCAACAGCCAAATGTAAAAGCAGCAAACATCTCGCTGTATGTTCCACATCCAAAGTGCCAAGAGAGAGCTTGCTCTCCCTGTCTTTGAGTACTGTTTGCACTGTCCCGATTACCTCTTTGCTAACATTCTCTTCAGAGCTGCAGTGAAACCAGGAACCACGTGGAGAAGGCACCCACACTGAAAGTGCCTGGAAGGAACGTTGGGGCTTCTTCTCAGTGTCTCTGATATAGGGTTTCACTGTCCCGGGAAAGTCTCTGCTAACACCCTGCAGAGCGCTGTGCCCAATATACAGAAACGTCTTGCGGTATCCCCTACAGGGAAAGTGCCAGGAGGGAAAAGTGAGGATTATGTTTAGACTTTCTCTGAACTGCTTCAAATCAACTAGATATCTTTGTGCTGTGAATCTCGCAACAGCCAAACGCAAAAGCAGCAAACATCTCGCTGTATGTCCCACATCCAAAGTGCCAAGAGAGTAATGTAGAGCTTGCTCTCCCTGTCTTTGAGTACTGTTTGCACTGTCCCGATTACCTCTTTGCTAACATTCTCTTCAGAGCTGCAGTGAAACCAGGAACCACGTGGAGAAGGCACCAACTCTGAAAGTGCCTGGAAGGAACGTTGGGACTTCTTCTCAGTGTCTCTGATATAGGGTTTCACTGTCCCGGGAAAGTCTCTGCTAACACCCTGCAGAGCGCTGTGCCCAATCTACAGAAACGTCTTGCAGTATCTCCTACAGGGAAAGTGCCAGGAGGGAAAAGTGAGGATTATGTTTAGACTTTCTCGGAACTGCTTCAAATCAACTAGATATCTTTGTGCTGTAAACCTCTCAACAGCCAAATGTAAAAGCAGCAAACATCTCGCTGTATGTCCCACATCCAAAGTGCCAAGAGAGAGCTTGCTCTCCCTGTCTTTGAGTACTGTTTGCACTGTCCCGATTACCTCTTTGCTAACATTCTCTTCAGAGCTGCAGTGAAACCAGGAACCACGTGGAGAAGGCACCCACACTGAAAGTGCCTGGAAGGAACGTTGGGGCTTCTTCTCAGTGTCTCTGATATAGGGTTTCACTGTCCCGGGAAAGTCTCTGCTAACACCCTGCAGAGCGCTGTGCCCAATATACAGAAACGTCTTGCGGTATCCCCTACAGGGAAAGTGCCAGGAGGGAAAAGTGAGGATTATGTTTAGACTTTCTCTGAACTGCTTCAAATCAACTGGATATCTTTGTGCTGTAAATCTCCCAACAGCCAAACGCAAAAGCAGCAAACATCTCGCTGTATGTCCCACATCCAAAGTGCCAAGAGAGTAATGTAGAGCTTGCTCTCCCTGTCTTTGAGTACTGTTTGCACTGTCCCGACTACCTCTTTGCTAACATTCTCTTCAGAGCTGCAGTGAAACCAGGAACCACGTGGAGAAGGCACCCACACTGAAAATGCCTGGAAGGAACGTTGGGACTTCTTCTCAGTGTCTCTGATATAGGGTTTCACTGTCCCGGGAAAGTCTCTCCTAACAGCCTGCAGAGCGCTGTGCCCAATATACAGAAACGTCTTGCGGTATCCCCTACAGGGAAAGTGCCAGGAGGGAAAAGTGAGGATTATGTTTAGACTTTCTCGGAACTGCTTCAAATCAACTAGATATCTTTGTGCTGTAAATCTCCCAACAGCCAAATGTAAAAGCAGCAAACATCTCGCTGTATGTTCCACATCCAAAGTGCCAAGAGAGAGCTTGCTCTCCCTGTCTTTCAGTACTGTTTGCACTGTCCCGATTACCTCTTTGCTAACATTCTCTTCAGAGCTGCAGTGAAACCAGGAACCACGTGAAGAAGGCACCCACACTGAAAATGCCTGGAAGGAACGTTGGGGCTTCTTCTCAGTGTCTCTGATATAGGGTTTCACTGTCCCGGGAAAGTCTCTGCTAACACCCTGCAGAGCGCTGTGCCCAATATACAGAAACGTCTTGCGGTATCCCCTACAGGGAAAGTGCCAGGAGGGAAAAGTGAGGATTATGTTTAGACTTTCTCTGAACTGCTTCAAATCAACTGGATATCTTTGTGCTGTAAATCTCCCAACAGCCAAATGTAAAAGCAGCAAACATCTCGCTGTATGTCCCACATCCAAAGTGCCAAGAGAGAGCTTGCTCTCCCTGTCTTTGAGTACTGTTTGCACTGTCCCGATTACCTCTTTGCTAACATTCTCTTCAGAGCTGCACTGAAACCAGGAACCACGTGGAGAAGGCACCAACTCTGAAAGTGCCTGGAATGAACGTTGGGACTTCTTCTCAGTGTCTCTGATATAGGGTTTCACTGTCCCGGGAAAGTCTCTGCTAACACCCTGCAGAGCGCTGTGCCCAATATACAGAAACGTCTTGTGGTATCCCCTACAGGGAAAGTGCCAGGAGGGAAAAGTGAGGATTATGTTTAGACTTTCTCAGAACTGCTTCAAATCAACTGGATATCTTTGTGCTGTAAATCTCCCAACAGCCAAATGTAAAAGCAGCAAACATCTCGCTGTATGTCCCTCATCCAAAGTGCCAAGAGAGAGCTTGCTCTCCCTGTCTTTGAGTACTGTTTGCACTGTCCCGATTACCTCTTTGCTAACATTCTCTTCAGAGCTGCAGTGAAACCAGGAACCACGTGGAGAAGGCACCCACACTGAAAGTGCCTGGAAGGAACGTTGGGACTTCTTCTCAGTGTCTCTGATATAGGGTTTCACTGTCCCGGGAAAGTCTCTGCTAACACCCTGCAGAGCGCTGTGCCCAATATACAGAAACGTCTTGCGGTATCTCCTACAGGGAAAGTGCCAGGAGGGAAAAGTGAGGATTATGTTTAGACTTTCTCGGAACTGCTTCAAATCAACTGGATATCTTTGTGCTGTAAATCTCCCAACAGCCAAACGCAAAAGCAGCAAACATCTCGCTGTATGTCCCACATCCAAAGTGCCAAGAGAGTAATGTAGAGCTTGCTCTCCCTGTCTTTGAGTACTGTTTGCACTGTCCCGATTACCTCTTTGCTAACATTCTCTTCAGAGCTGCAGTGAAACCAGGAACCACGTGAAGAAGGCACCCACACTGAAAATGCCTGGAAGGAACGTTGGGGCTTCTTCTCAGTGTCTCTGATATAGGGTTTCACTGTCCCGGGAAAGTCTCTGCTAACACCCTGCAGAGCGCTGTGCCCAATATACAGAAACGTATTGCGGTATCTCCTACAGGGAAAGTGCCAGGAGGGAAAAGTGAGGATTATGCTTAGACTTTCTCGGAACTGCTTCAAATCAACTAGATATCTTTGTGCTGTAAATCTCCCAACAGCCAAACGTAAAAGCAGCAAACATCTCGCTGTATGTCCCACATCCAAAGTGCCAAGAGAGAGCTTGCTCTCCCTGTCTTTGAGTACTGTTTGCACTGTCCCGATTACCTCTTTGCTAACATTCTCTTCAGAGCTGCACTGAAACCAGGAACCACGTGGAGAAGGCACCCACACTGAAAATGCCTGGAAGGAACCATGGGGCTTCTTCTCAGTGTCTCTGATATAGGGTTTCACTGTCCCGGGAAAGTCTCTGCTAACACCCTGCAGAGCGCTGTGCCCAGTATACAGAAACGTCTTGCGGTATCCCCTACAGGGAAAGTGCCAGGAGGGAAAAGTGAGGATTATGTTTAGACTTTCTCTGAACTGCTTCAAATCAACTGGATATCTTTGTGCTGTAAATCTCCCAACAGCCAAACGCAAAAGCAGCAAACATCTCGCTGTATGTCCCACATCCAAAGTGCCAAGAAAGTAATGTAGAGCTTGCTCTCCCTGTCTTTGAGTACTGTTTGCACTGTCCCGACTACCTCTTTGCTAACATTCTCTTCAGAGCTGCAGTGAAACCAGGAACCACGTGGAGAAGGCACCCACACTGAAAATGCCTGGAAGGAACGTTGGGACTTCTTCTCAGTGTCTCTGATATAGGGTTTCACTGTCCCGGGAAAGTCTCTCCTAACAGCCTGCAGAGCGCTGTGCCCAATATACAGAAACGTCTTGCGGTATCCCCTACAGGGAAAGTGCCAGGAGGGAAAAGTGAGGATTATGTTTAGACTTTCTCGGAACTGCTTCAAATCAACTGGATATCTTTGTGCTGTAAATCTCCCAACAGCCAAATGTAAAAGCAGCAAACATCTCGCTGTATGTTCCACATCCAAAGTGCCAAGAGAGAGCTTGCTCTCCCTGTCTTTCAGTACTGTTTGCACTGTCCCGATTACCTCTTTGCTAACATTCTCTTCAGAGCTGCAGTGAAACCAGGAACCACGTGAAGAAGGCACCCACACTGAAAATGCCTGGAAGGAACGTTGGGGCTTCTTCTCAGTGTCTCTGATATAGGGTTTCACTGTCCCGGGAAAGTCTCTGCTAACACCCTGCAGAGCGCTGTGCCCAATATACAGAAACGTCTTGCGGTATCCCCTACAGGGAAAGTGCCAGGAGGGAAAAGTGAGGATTATGTTTAGACTTTCTCTGAACTGCTTCAAATCAACTGGATATCTTTGTGCTGTAAATCTCCCAACAGCCAAATGTAAAAGCAGCAAACATCTCGCTGTATGTCCCACATCCAAAGTGCCAAGAGAGAGCTTGCTCTCCCTGTCTTTGAGTACTGTTTGCACTGTCCCGATTACCTCTTTGCTAACATTCTCTTCAGAGCTGCACTGAAACCAGGAACCACGTGGAGAAGGCACCCACACTGAAAGTGCCTGGAATGAACGTTGGGACTTCTTCTCAGTGTCTCTGATATAGGGTTTCACTGTCCCGGGAAAGTCTCTGCTAACACCCTGCAGAGCGCTGTGCCCAATATACAGAAACGTCTTGCGGTATCTCCTACAGGGAAAGTGCCAGGAGGGAAAAGTGAGGATTATGTTTAGACTTTCTCGGAACTGCTTCAAATCAACTGGATATCTTTGTGCTGTAAATCTCCCAACAGCCAAACGCAAAAGCAGCAAACATCTCGCTGTATGTCCCACATCCAAAGTGCCAAGAGAGTAATGTAGAGCTTGCTCTCCCTGTCTTTGAGTACTGTTTGCACTGTCCCGATTACCTCTTTGCTAACATTCTCTTCAGAGCTGCAGTGAAACCAGGAACCACGTGAAGAAGGCACCCACACTGAAAATGCCTGGAAGGAACGTTGGGGCTTCTTCTCAGTGTCTCTGATATAGGGTTTCACTGTCCCGGGAAAGTCTCTGCTAACACCCTGCAGAGCGCTGTGCCCAATATACAGAAACGTCTTGCGGTATCTCCTACAGGGAAAGTGCCAAGAGGGAAAAGTGAGGATTATGCTTAGACTTTCTCGGAACTGCTTCAAATCAACTAGATATCTTTGTGCTGTAAATCTCCCAACAGCCAAACGTAAAAGCAGCAAACATCTCGCTGTATGTCCCACATCCAAAGTGCCAAGAGAGAGCTTGCTCTCCCTGTCTTTCAGTACTGTTTGCACTGTCCCGATTACCTCTTTGCTAACATTCTCTTCAGAGCTGCACTGAAACCAGGAACCACGTGGAGAAGGCACCAACTCTGAAAGTGCCTGGAATGAACGTTGGGACTTCTTCTCAGTGTCTCTGATATAGGGTTTCACTGTCCCGGGAAAGTCTCTCCTAACAGCCTGCAGAGCGCTGTGCCCAATATACAGAAACGTCTTGCGGTATCCCCTACAGGGAAAGTGCCAGGAGGGAAAAGTGAGGATTATGTTTAGACTTTCTCGGAACTGCTTCAAATCAACTAGATATCTTTGTGCTGTAAACCTCCCAACAGCCAAATGTAAAAGCAGCAAACATCTCGCTGTATGTCCCACATCCAAAGTGCCAAGAGAGTAATGTAGAGCTTGCTCTCCCTGTCTTTGAGTACTGTTTGCACTGTCCCGATTACCTCTTTGCTAACATTCTCTTCAGAGCTGCAGTGAAACCAGGAACAACGTGGAGAAGGCACCCACACTGAAAATGCCTGGAAGGAACCATGGGGCTTCTTCTCAGTGTCTCTGATATAGGGTTTCACTGTCCCGGGAAAGTCTCTGCTAACACCCTGCAGAGCGCTGTGCCCAATATACAGAAACGTCTTGCGGTATCCCCTACAGGGAAAGTGCCAGGAGGGAAAAGTGAGGATTATGTTTAGACTTTCTCGGAACTGCTTCAAATCAACTAGATATCTTTGTGCTGTAAATCTCCCAACAGCCAAACGTAAAAGCAGCAAACATCTCGCTGTATGTCCCACATCCAAAGTGCCAAGAGAGAGCTTGCTCTCCCTGTCTTTGAGTACTGTTTGCACTGTCCCGATTACCTCTTTGCTAACATTCTCTTCAGAGCTGCAGTGAAACCAGGAACCACGTGGAGAAGGCACCCACACTGAAAGTGCCTGGAAGGAACGTTGGGGCTTCTTCTCAGTGTCTCTGATATAGGGTTTCACTGTCCCGGGAAAGTCTCTGCTAACACCCTGCAGAGCGCTGTGCCCAATATACAGAAACGTCTTGCGGTATCCCCTACAGGGAAAGTGCCAGGAGGGAAAAGTGAGGATTATGTTTAGACTTTCTCGGAACTGCTTCAAATCAACTAGATATCTTTGTGCTGTAAATCTCCCAACAGCCAAACGCAAAAGCAGCAAACATCTCGCTGTATGTCCCACATCCAAAGTGCCAAGAGAGTAATGTAGAGCTTGCTCTCCCTGTCTTTGAGTACTGTTTGCACTGTCCCGACTACCTCTTTGCTAACATTCTCTTCAGAGCTGCAGTGAAACCAGGAACCACGTGGAGAAGGCACCCACACTGAAAATGCCTGGAAGGAACCATGGGGCTTCTTCTCAGTGTCTCTGATATAGGGTTTCACTGTCCCGGGAAAGTCTCTGCTAACAGCCTGCAGAGCGCTGTGCCCAATATACAGAAACGTCTTGCGGTATCCCCTACAGGGAAAGTGCCAGGAGGGAAAAGTGAGGATTATGTTTAGACTTTCTCGGAACTGCTTCAAATCAACTAGATATCTTTGTGCTGTAAATCTCCCAACAGCCAAATGTAAAAGCAGCAAACATCTCGCTGTATGTTCCACATCCAAAGTGCCAAGAGAGAGCTTGCTCTCCCTGTCTTTCAGTACTGTTTGCACTGTCCCGATTACCTCTTTGCTAACATTCTCTTCAGAGCTGCAGTGAAACCAGGAACCACGTGAAGAAGGCACCCACACTGAAAATGCCTGGAAGGAACGTTGGGGCTTCTTCTCAGTGTCTCTGATATAGGGTTTCACTGTCCCGGGAAAGTCTCTGCTAACACCCTGCAGAGCGCTGTGCCCAATATACAGAAACGTCTTGCGGTATCCCCTACAGGGAAAGTGCCAGGAGGGAAAAGTGAGGATTATGTTTAGACTTTCTCTGAACTGCTTCAAATCAACTGGATATCTTTGTGCTGTAAATCTCCCAACAGCCAAATGTAAAAGCAGCAAACATCTCGCTGTATGTCCCACATCCAAAGTGCCAAGAGAGAGCTTGCTCTCCCTGTCTTTGAGTACTGTTTGCACTGTCCCGATTACCTCTTTGCTAACATTCTCTTCAGAGCTGCACTGAAACCAGGAACCACGTGGAGAAGGCACCAACTCTGAAAGTGCCTGGAATGAACGTTGGGACTTCTTCTCAGTGTCTCTGATATAGGGTTTCACTGTCCCGGGAAAGTCTCTGCTAACACCCTGCAGAGCGCTGTGCCCAATATACAGAAACGTCTTGTGGTATCCCCTACAGGGAAAGTGCCAGGAGGGAAAAGTGAGGATTATGTTTAGACTTTCTCAGAACTGCTTCAAATCAACTGGATATCTTTGTGCTGTAAATCTCCCAACAGCCAAATGTAAAAGCAGCAAACATCTCGCTGTATGTCCCTCATCCAAAGTGCCAAGAGAGAGCTTGCTCTCCCTGTCTTTGAGTACTGTTTGCACTGTCCCGATTACCTCTTTGCTAACATTCTCTTCAGAGCTGCAGTGAAACCAGGAACCACGTGGAGAAGGCACCCACACTGAAAGTGCCTGGAAGGAACGTTGGGACTTCTTCTCAGTGTCTCTGATATAGGGTTTCACTGTCCCGGGAAAGTCTCTGCTAACACCCTGCAGAGCGCTGTGCCCAATATACAGAAACGTCTTGCGGTATCTCCTACAGGGAAAGTGCCAGGAGGGAAAAGTGAGGATTATGTTTAGACTTTCTCGGAACTGCTTCAAATCAACTGGATATCTTTGTGCTGTAAATCTCCCAACAGCCAAACGCAAAAGCAGCAAACATCTCGCTGTATGTCCCACATCCAAAGTGCCAAGAGAGTAATGTAGAGCTTGCTCTCCCTGTCTTTGAGTACTGTTTGCACTGTCCCGATTACCTCTTTGCTAACATTCTCTTCAGAGCTGCAGTGAAACCAGGAACCACGTGAAGAAGGCACCCACACTGAAAATGCCTGGAAGGAACGTTGGGGCTTCTTCTCAGTGTCTCTGATATAGGGTTTCACTGTCCCGGGAAAGTCTCTGCTAACACCCTGCAGAGCGCTGTGCCCAATATACAGAAACGTCTTGCGGTATCTCCTACAGGGAAAGTGCCAGGAGGGAAAAGTGAGGATTATGCTTAGACTTTCTCGGAACTGCTTCAAATCAACTAGATATCTTTGTGCTGTAAATCTCCCAACAGCCAAACGTAAAAGCAGCAAACATCTCGCTGTATGTCCCACATCCAAAGTGCCAAGAGAGAGCTTGCTCTCCCTGTCTTTCAGTACTGTTTGCACTGTCCCGATTACCTCTTTGCTAACATTCTCTTCAGAGCTGCACTGAAACCAGGAACCACGTGGAGAAGGCACCAACTCTGAAAGTGCCTGGAATGAACGTTGGGACTTCTTCTCAGTGTCTCTGATATAGGGTTTCACTGTCCCGGGAAAGTCTCTCCTAACAGCCTGCAGAGCGCTGTGCCCAATATACAGAAACGTCTTGCGGTATCCCCTACAGGGAAAGTGCCAGGAGGGAAAAGTGAGGATTATGTTTAGACTTTCTCGGAACTGCTTCAAATCAACTAGATATCTTTGTGCTGTAAACCTCCTAACAGCCAAATGTAAAAGCAGCAAACATCTCGCTGTATGTCCCACATCCAAAGTGCCAAGAGAGTAATGTAGAGCTTGCTCTCCCTGTCTTTGAGTACTGTTTGCACTGTCCCGATTACCTCTTTGCTAACATTCTCTTCAGAGCTGCAGTGAAACCAGGAACAACGTGGAGAAGGCACCCACACTGAAAATGCCTGGAAGGAACCATGGGGCTTCTTCTCAGTGTCTCTGATATAGGGTTTCACTGTCCCGGGAAAGTCTCTGCTAACACCCTGCAGAGCGCTGTGCCCAATATACAGAAACGTCTTGCGGTATCCCCTACAGGGAAAGTGCCAGGAGGGAAAAGTGAGGATTATGTTTAGACTTTCTCGGAACTGCTTCAAATCAACTAGATATCTTTGTGCTGTAAATCTCCCAACAGCCAAACGTAAAAGCAGCAAACATCTCGCTGTATGTCCCACATCCAAAGTGCCAAGAGAGAGCTTGCTCTCCCTGTCTTTGAGTACTGTTTGCACTGTCCCGATTACCTCTTTGCTAACATTCTCTTCAGAGCTGCAGTGAAACCAGGAACCACGTGGAGAAGGCACCCACACTGAAAGTGCCTGGAAGGAACGTTGGGGCTTCTTCTCAGTGTCTCTGATATAGGGTTTCACTGTCCCGGGAAAGTCTCTGCTAACACCCTGCAGAGCGCTGTGCCCAATATACAGAAACGTCTTGCGGTATCCCCTACAGGGAAAGTGCCAGGAGGGAAAAGTGAGGATTATGTTTAGACTTTCTCGGAACTGCTTCAAATCAACTAGATATCTTTGTGCTGTAAATCTCCCAACAGCCAAACGCAAAAGCAGCAAACATCTCGCTGTATGTCCCACATCCAAAGTGCCAAGAGAGTAATGTAGAGCTTGCTCTCCCTGTCTTTGAGTACTGTTTGCACTGTCCCGACTACCTCTTTGCTAACATTCTCTTCAGAGCTGCAGTGAAACCAGGAACCACGTGGAGAAGGCACCCACACTGAAAATGCCTGGAAGGAACCATGGGGCTTCTTCTCAGTGTCTCTGATATAGGGTTTCACTGTCCCGGGAAAGTCTCTGCTAACAGCCTGCAGAGCGCTGTGCCCAATATACAGAAACGTCTTGCGGTATCCCCTACAGGGAAAGTGCCAGGAGGGAAAAGTGAGGATTATGTTTAGACTTTCTCGGAACTGCTTCAAATCAACTAGATATCTTTGTGCTGTAAATCTCCCAACAGCCAAATGTAAAAGCAGCAAACATCTCGCTGTATGTTCCACATCCAAAGTGCCAAGAGAGAGCTTGCTCTCCCTGTCTTTCAGTACTGTTTGCACTGTCCCGATTACCTCTTTGCTAACATTCTCTTCAGAGCTGCAGTGAAACCAGGAACCACGTGAAGAAGGCACCCACACTGAAAATGCCTGGAAGGAACGTTGGGGCTTCTTCTCAGTGTCTCTGATATAGGGTTTCACTGTCCCGGGAAAGTCTCTGCTAACACCCTGCAGAGCGCTGTGCCCAATATACAGAAACGTCTTGCGGTATCCCCTACAGGGAAAGTGCCAGGAGGGAAAAGTGAGGATTATGTTTAGACTTTCTCTGAACTGCTTCAAATCAACTGGATATCTTTGTGCTGTAAATCTCCCAACAGCCAAATGTAAAAGCAGCAAACATCTCGCTGTATGTCCCACATCCAAAGTGCCAAGAGAGAGCTTGCTCTCCCTGTCTTTGAGTACTGTTTGCACTGTCCCGATTACCTCTTTGCTAACATTCTCTTCAGAGCTGCACTGAAACCAGGAACCACGTGGAGAAGGCACCAACTCTGAAAGTGCCTGGAATGAACGTTGGGACTTCTTCTCAGTGTCTCTGATATAGGGTTTCACTGTCCCGGGAAAGTCTCTGCTAACACCCTGCAGAGCGCTGTGCCCAATATACAGAAACGTCTTGTGGTATCCCCTACAGGGAAAGTGCCAGGAGGGAAAAGTGAGGATTATGTTTAGACTTTCTCAGAACTGCTTCAAATCAACTGGATATCTTTGTGCTGTAAATCTCCCAACAGCCAAATGTAAAAGCAGCAAACATCTCGCTGTATGTCCCTCATCCAAAGTGCCAAGAGAGAGCTTGCTCTCCCTGTCTTTGAGTACTGTTTGCACTGTCCCGATTACCTCTTTGCTAACATTCTCTTCAGAGCTGCAGTGAAACCAGGAACCACGTGGAGAAGGCACCCACACTGAAAGTGCCTGGAAGGAACGTTGGGACTTCTTCTCAGTGTCTCTGATATAGGGTTTCACTGTCCCGGGAAAGTCTCTGCTAACACCCTGCAGAGCGCTGTGCCCAATATACAGAAACGTCTTGCGGTATCTCCTACAGGGAAAGTGCCAGGAGGGAAAAGTGAGGATTATGTTTAGACTTTCTCGGAACTGCTTCAAATCAACTGGATATCTTTGTGCTGTAAATCTCCCAACAGCCAAACGCAAAAGCAGCAAACATCTCGCTGTATGTCCCACATCCAAAGTGCCAAGAGAGTAATGTAGAGCTTGCTCTCCCTGTCTTTGAGTACTGTTTGCACTGTCCCGATTACCTCTTTGCTAACATTCTCTTCAGAGCTGCAGTGAAACCAGGAACCACGTGAAGAAGGCACCCACACTGAAAATGCCTGGAAGGAACGTTGGGGCTTCTTCTCAGTGTCTCTGATATAGGGTTTCACTGTCCCGGGAAAGTCTCTGCTAACACCCTGCAGAGCGCTGTGCCCAATATACAGAAACGTCTTGCGGTATCTCCTACAGGGAAAGTGCCAGGAGGGAAAAGTGAGGATTATGCTTAGACTTTCTCGGAACTGCTTCAAATCAACTAGATATCTTTGTGCTGTAAATCTCCCAACAGCCAAACGTAAAAGCAGCAAACATCTCGCTGTATGTCCCACATCCAAAGTGCCAAGAGAGAGCTTGCTCTCCCTGTCTTTCAGTACTGTTTGCACTGTCCCGATTACCTCTTTGCTAACATTCTCTTCAGAGCTGCACTGAAACCAGGAACCACGTGGAGAAGGCACCAACTCTGAAAGTGCCTGGAATGAACGTTGGGACTTCTTCTCAGTGTCTCTGATATAGGGTTTCACTGTCCCGGGAAAGTCTCTCCTAACAGCCTGCAGAGCGCTGTGCCCAATATACAGAAACGTCTTGCGGTATCCCCTACAGGGAAAGTGCCAGGAGGGAAAAGTGAGGATTATGTTTAGACTTTCTCGGAACTGCTTCAAATCAACTAGATATCTTTGTGCTGTAAACCTCCTAACAGCCAAATGTAAAAGCAGCAAACATCTCGCTGTATGTCCCACATCCAAAGTGCCAAGAGAGTAATGTAGAGCTTGCTCTCCCTGTCTTTGAGTACTGTTTGCACTGTCCCGATTACCTCTTTGCTAACATTCTCTTCAGAGCTGCAGTGAAACCAGGAACCACGTGGAGAAGGCACCCACACTGAAAATGCCTGGAAGGAACCATGGGGCTTCTTCTCAGTGTCTCTGATATAGGGTTTCACTGTCCCGGGAAAGTCTCTCCTAACAGCCTGCAGAGCGCTGTGCCCAATATACAGAAACGTCTTGCGGTATCCCCTACAGGGAAAGTGCCAGGAGGGAAAAGTGAGGATTATGTTTAGACTTTCTCTGAACTGCTTCAAATCAACTAGATATCTTTGTGCTGTAAATCTCCCAACAGCCAAATGTAAAAGCAGCAAACATCTCGCTGTATGTTCCACATCCAAAGTGCCAAGAGAGAGCTTGCTCTCCCTGTCTTTGAGTACTGTTTGCACTGTCCCGATTACCTCTTTGCTAACATTCTCTTCAGAGCTGCAGTGAAACCAGGAACCACGTGAAGAAGGCACCCACACTGAAAGTGCCTGGAAGGAACGTTGGGGCTTCTTCTCAGTGTCTCTGATATAGGGTTTCACTGTCCCGGGAAAGTCTCTGCTAACACCCTGCAGAGCGCTGTGCCCAATATACAGAAACGTCTTGCGGTATCCCCTACAGGGAAAGTGCCAGGAGGGAAAAGTGAGGATTATGTTTAGACTTTCTCGGAACTGCTTCAAATCAACTGGATATCTTTGTGCTGTAAATCTCCCAACAGCCAAATGTAAAAGCAGCAAACATCTCGCTGTATGTCCCACATCCAAAGTGCCAAGAGAGAGCTTGCTCTCCCTGTCTTTGAGTACTGTTTGCACTGTCCCGATTACCTCTTTGCTAACATTCTCTTCAGAGCTGCAGTGAAACCAGGAACCACGTGGAGAAGGCACCCACACTGAAAGTGCCTGGAAGGAACGTTGGGGCTTCTTCTCAGTGTCTCTGATATAGGGTTTCACTGTCCCGGGAAAGTCTCTGCTAACACCCTGCAGAGCGCTGTGCCCAATATACAGAAACGTCTTGCGGTATCTCCTACAGGGAAAGTGCCAGGAGGGAAAAGTGAGGATTATGCTTAGACTTTCTCGGAACTGCTTCAAATCAACTAGATATCTTTGTGCTGTAAATCTCCCAACAGCCAAACGTAAAAGCAGCAAACATCTCGCTGTATGTCCCACATCCAAAGTGCCAAGAGAGAGCTTGCTCTCCCTGTCTTTCAGTACTGTTTGCACTGTCCCGATTACCTCTTTGCTAACATTCTCTTCAGAGCTGCAGTGAAACCAGGAACCACGTGGAGAAGGCACCCACACTGAAAGTGCCTGGAAGGAACGTTGGGACTTCTTCTCAGTGTCTCTGATATAGGGTTTCACTGTCCCGGGAAAGTCTCTGCTAACACCCTGCAGAGCGCTGTGCCCAATATACAGAAACGTCTTGCGGTATCTCCTACAGGGAAAGTGCCAGGAGGGAAAAGTGAGGATTATGTTTAGACTTTCTCGGAACTGCTTCAAATCAACTGGATATCTTTGTGCTGTAAATCTCCCAACAGCCAAACGCAAAAGCAGCAAACATCTCGCTGTATGTCCCACATCCAAAGTGCCAAGAGAGTAATGTAGAGCTTGCTCTCCCTGTCTTTGAGTACTGTTTGCACTGTCCCGATTACCTCTTTGCTAACATTCTCTTCAGAGCTGCAGTGAAACCAGGAACCACGTGCAGAAGGCACCCACACTGAAAATGCCTGGAAGGAACGTTGGGGCTTCTTCTCAGTGTCTCTGATATAGGGTTTCACTGTCCCGGGAAAGTCTCTGCTAACACCCTGCAGAGCGCTGTGCCCAATATACAGAAACGTCTTGCGGTATCTCCTACAGGGAAAGTGCCAGGAGGGAAAAGTGAGGATTATGCTTAGACTTTCTCGGAACTGCTTCACATCAACTAGATATCTTTGTGCTGTAAATCTCCCAACAGCCAAACGTAAAAGCAGCAAACATCTCGCTGTATGTCCCACATCCAAAGTGCCAAGAGAGAGCTTGCTCTCCCTGTCTTTCAGTACTGTTTGCACTGTCCCGATTACCTCTTTGCTAACATTCTCTTCAGAGCTGCACTGAAACCAGGAACCACGTGGAGAAGGCACCAACTCTGAAAGTGCCTGGAATGAACGTTGGGACTTCTTCTCAGTGTCTCTGATATAGGGTTTCACTGTCCCGGGAAAGTCTCTCCTAACAGCCTGCAGAGCGCTGTGCCCAATATACAGAAACGTCTTGCGGTATCCCCTACAGGGAAAGTGCCAGGAGGGAAAAGTGAGGATTATGTTTAGACTTTCTCGGAACTGCTTCAAATCAACTAGATATCTTTGTGCTGTAAACCTCCCAACAGCCAAATGTAAAAGCAGCAAACATCTCGCTGTATGTCCCACATCCAAAGTGCCAAGAGAGTAATGTAGAGCTTGCTCTCCCTGTCTTTGAGTACTGTTTGCACTGTCCCAATTACCTCTTTGCTAACATTCTCTTCAGAGCTGCAGTGAAACCAGGAACCACGTGGAGAAGGCACCCACACTGAAAATGCCTGGAAGGAACCATGGGGCTTCTTCTCAGTGTCTCTGATATAGGGTTTCACTGTCCCGGGAAAGTCTCTCCTAACAGCCTGCAGAGCGCTGTGCCCAATATACAGAAACGTCTTGCGGTATCCCCTACAGGGAAAGTGCCAGGAGGGAAAAGTGAGGATTATGTTTAGACTTTCTCGGAACTGCTTCAAATCAACTAGATATCTTTGTGCTGTAAATCTCCCAACAGCCAAATGTAAAAGCAGCAAACATCTCGCTGTATGTTCCACATCCAAAGTGCCAAGAGAGAGCTTGCTCTCCCTGTCTTTGAGTACTGTTTGCACTGTCCCGATTACCTCTTTGTTAACATTCTCTTCAGAGCTGCAGTGAAACCAGGAACCACGTGAAGAAGGCACCCACACTGAAAGTGCCTGGAAGGAACGTTGGGGCTTCTTCTCAGTGTCTCTGATATAGGGTTTCACTGTCCCGGGAAAGTCTCTGCTAACACCCTGCAGAGCGCTGTGCCCAATATACAGAAACGTCTTGCGGTATCTCCTACAGGGAAAGTGCCAGGAGGGAAAAGTGAGGATTATGTTTAGACTTTCTCTGAACTGCTTCAAATCAACTGGATATCTTTGTGCTGTAAATCTCCCAACAGCCAAATGTAAAAGCAGCAAACATCTCGCTGTATGTCCCACATCCAAAGTGCCAAGAGAGAGCTTGCTCTCCCTGTCTTTGAGTACTGTTTGCACTGTCCCGATTACCTCTTTGCTAACATTCTCTTCAGAGCTGCAGTGAAACCAGGAACCACGTGGAGAAGGCACCCACACTGAAAGTGCCTGGAAGGAACGTTGGGGCTTCTTCTCAGTGTCTCTGATATAGGGTTTCACTGTCCCGGGAAAGTCTCTGCTAACACCCTGCAGAGCGCTGTGCCCAATATACAGAAACGTCTTGCGGTATCTCCTACAGGGAAAGTGCCAGGAGGGAAAAGTGAGGATTATGCTTAGACTTTCTCGGAACTGCTTCAAATCAACTAGATATCTTTGTGCTGTAAATCTCCCAACAGCCAAACGTAAAAGCAGCAAACATCTCGCTGTATGTCCCACATCCAAAGTGCCAAGAGAGAGCTTGCTCTCCCTGTCTTTCAGTACTGTTTGCACTGTCCCGATTACCTCTTTGCTAACATTCTCTTCAGAGCTGCACTGAAACCAGGAACCACGTGGAGAAGGCACCAACTCTGAAAGTGCCTGGAATGAACGTTGGGACTTCTTCTCAGTGTCTCTGATATAGGGTTTCACTGTCCCGGGAAAGTCTCTGCTAACAGCCTGCAGAGCGCTGTGCCCAATATACAGAAACGTCTTGCGGTATCCCCTACAGGGAAAGTGCCAGGAGGGAAAAGTCAGGATTATGTTTAGACTTTCTCGGAACTGCTTCAAATCAACTAGATATCTTTGTGCTGTAAATCTCCCAACAGCCAAACGTAAAAGCAGCAAACATCTCGCTGTATGTCCCACATCCAAAGTGCCAAGAGAGTAATGTAGAGCTTGCTCTCCCTTTCTTTGAGTACTGTTTGCACTGTCCCGATTACCTCTTTGCTAACATTCTCTTCAGAGCTGCAGTGAAACCAGGAACCACGTGGAGAAGGCACCCACACTGAAAGTGCCTGGAAGGAACGTTGGGGCTTCTTCTCAGTGTCTCTGATATAGGGTTTCACTGTCCCGGGAAAGTCTCTGCTAACACCCTGCAGAGCGCTGTGCCCAATATACAGAAACGTCTTGCGGTATCTCCTACAGGGAAAGTGCCAGGAGGGAAAAGTGAGGATTATGCTTAGACTTTCTCGGAACTGCTTCAAATCAACTAGATATCTTTGTGCTGTAAATCTCCCAACAGCCAAACGTAAAAGCAGCAAACATCTCGCTGTATGTCCCACATCCAAAGTGCCAAGAGAGAGCTTGCTCTCCCTGTCTTTGAGTACTGTTTGCACTGTCCCGATTACCTCTTTGCTAACATTCTCTTCAGAGCTGCACTGAAACCAGGAACCACGTGGAGAAGGCACCAACTCTGAAAGTGCCTGGAATGAACGTTGGGACTTCTTCTCAGTGTCTCTGATATAGGGTTTCACTGTCCCGGGAAAGTCTCTCCTAACAGCCTGCAGAGCGCTGTGCCCAATATACAGAAACGTCTTGCGGTATCCCCTACAGGGAAAGTGCCAGGAGGGAAAAGTGAGGATTATGTTTAGACTTTCTCGGAACTGCTTCAAATCAACTAGATATCTTTGTGCTGTAAACCTCCCAACAGCCAAATGTAAAAGCAGCAAACATCTCGCTGTATGTCCCACATCCAAAGTGCCAAGAGAGAGCTTGCTCTCCCTGTCTTTGAGTACTGTTTGCACTGTCCCAATTACCTCTTTGCTAACATTCTCTTCAGAGCTGCAGTGAAACCAGGAACCACGTGGAGAAGGCACCCACACTGAAAGTGCCTGGAAGGAACGTTGGGGCTTCTTCTCAGTGTCTCTGATATAGGGTTTCACTGTCCCGGGAAAGTCTCTGCTAACACCCTGCAGAGCGCTGTGCCCAATATACAGAAACGTCTTGCGGTATCTCCTACAGGGAAAGTGCCAGGAGGGAAAAGTGAGGATTATGTTTAGACTTTCTCGGAACTGCTTCAAATCAACTGGATATCTTTGTGCTGTAAATCTCCCAACAGCCAAACGCAAAAGCAGCAAACATCTCGCTGTATGTCCCACATCCAAAGTGCCAAGAGAGTAATGTAGAGCTTGCTCTCCCTGTCTTTGAGTACTGTTTGCACTGTCCCGATTACCTCTTTGCTAACATTCTCTTCAGAGCTGCAGTGAAACCAGGAACCACGTGGAGAAGGCACCCACACTGAAAATGCCTGGAAGGAACCATGGGGCTTCTTCTCAGTGTCTCTGATATAGGGTTTCACTGTCCCGGGAAAGTCTCTCCTAACAGCCTGCAGAGCGCTGTGCCCAATATACAGAAACGTCTTGCGGTATCCCCTACAGGGAAAGTGCCAGGAGGGAAAAGTGAGGATTATGTTTAGACTTTCTCGGAACTGCTTCAAATCAACTAGATATCTTTGTGCTGTAAATCTCCCAACAGCCAAATGTAAAAGCAGCAAACATCTCGCTGTATGTTCCACATCCAAAGTGCCAAGAGAGAGCTTGCTCTCCCTGTCTTTCAGTACTGTTTGCACTGTCCCGATTACCTCTTTGCTAACATTCTCTTCAGAGCTGCAGTGAAACCAGGAACCACGTGAAGAAGGCACCCACACTGAAAATGCCTGGAAGGAACGTTGGGGCTTCTTCTCAGTGTCTCTGATATAGGGTTTCACTGTCCCGGGAAAGTCTCTGCTAACACCCTGCAGAGCGCTGTGCCCAATATACAGAAACGTCTTGTGGTATCCCCTACAGGGAAAGTGCCAGGAGGGAAAAGTGAGGATTATGTTTAGACTTTCTCAGAACTGCTTCAAATCAACTGGATATCTTTGTGCTGTAAATCTCCCAACAGCCAAACGCAAAAGCAGCAAACATCTCGCTGTATGTCCCACATCCAAAGTGCCAAGAGAGTAATGTAGAGCTTGCTCTCCCTGTCTTTGAGTACTGTTTGCACTGTCCCGATTACCTCTTTGCTAACATTCTCTTCAGAGCTGCAGTGAAACCAGGAACCACGTGGAGAAGGCACCCACACTGAAAATGCCTGGAAGGAACCATGGGGCTTCTTCTCAGTGTCTCTGATATAGGGTTTCACTGTCCCGGGAAAGTCTCTCCTAACAGCCTGCAGAGCGCTGTGCCCAATATACAGAAACGTCTTGCGGTATCCCCTACAGGGAAAGTGCCAGGAGGGAAAAGTGAGGATTATGTTTAGACTTTCTCTGAACTGCTTCAAATCAACTGGATATCTTTGTGCTGTAAATCTCCCAACAGCCAAACGCAAAAGCAGCAAACATCTCGCTGTATGTCCCACATCCAAAGTGCCAAGAGAGTAATGTAGAGCTTGCTCTCCCTGTCTTTGAGTACTGTTTGCACTGTCCCGATTACCTCTTTGCTAACATTCTCTTCAGAGCTGCAGTGAAACCAGGAACCACGTGAAGAAGGCACCAACTCTGAAAGTGCCTGGAAGGAACGTTGGGGCTTCTTCTCAGTGTCTCTGATATAGGGTTTCACTGTGCCGGGAAAGTCTCTGCTAACACCCTGCAGAGCGCTGTGCCCAATATACAGAAACGTCTTGCGGTATCTCCTACAGGGAAAGTGCCAGGAGGGAAAAGTGAGGATTATGTTTAGACTTTCTCTGAACTGCTTCAAATCAACTAGATATCTTTGTGCTGTAAATCTCCCAACAGCCAAATGTAAAAGCAGCAAACATCTCGCTGTATGTTCCACATCCAAAGTGCCAAGAGAGAGCTTGCTCTCCCTGTCTTTGAGTACTGTTTGCACTGTCCCGATTACCTCTTTGCTAACATTCTCTTCAGAGCTGCAGTGAAACCAGGAACCACGTGGAGAAGGCACCAACTCTGAAAGTGCCTGGAATGAACGTTGGGGCTTCTTCTCAGTGTCTCTGATATAGGGTTTCACTGTCCCGGGAAAGTCTCTGCTAACACCCTGCAGAGCGCTGTGCCCAATATACAGAAACGTCTTCCAGTATCTCCTACAGGGAAAGTGCCAGGAGGGAAAAGTGAGGATTATGCTTAGACTTTCTCGGAACTGCTTCAAATCAACTAGATATCTTTGTGCTGTAAATCTCCCAACAGCCAAACGTAAAAGCAGCAAACATCTCGCTGTATGTCCCACATCCAAAGTGCCAAGAGAGAGCTTGCTCTCCCTTTCTTTGAGTACTGTTTGCACTGTCCCGATTACCTCTTTGCTAACATTCTCTTCAGAGCTGCAGTGAAACCAGGAACCACGTGAAGAAGGCACCCACACTGAAAATGCCTGGAAGGAACGTTGGGGCTTCTTCTCAGTGTCTCTGATATAGGGTTTCACTGTCCCGGGAAAGTCTCTGCTAACACCCTGCAGAGCGCTGTGCCCAATATACAGAAACGTCTTGCGGTATCCCCTACAGGGAAAGTGCCAGGAAGGAAAAGTGAGGATTATGTTTAGACTTTCTCGGAACTGCTTCAAATCAACTGGATATCTTTGTGCTGTAAATCTCCCAACAGCCAAACGCAAAAGCAGCAAACATCTCGCTGTATGTCCCACATCCAAAGTGCCAAGAGAGTAATGTAGAGCTTGCTCTCCCTGTCTTTGAGTACTGTTTGCACTGTCCCGATTACCTCTTTGCTAACATTCTCTTCAGAGCTGCAGTGAAACCAGGAACCACGTGAAGAAGGCACCAACTCTGAAAGTGCCTGGAAGGAACGTTGGGGCTTCTTCTCAGTGTCTCTGATATAGGGTTTCACTGTGCCGGGAAAGTCTCTGCTAACACCCTGCAGAGCGCTGTGCCCAATATACAGAAACGTCTTGCGGTATCTCCTACAGGGAAAGTGCCAGGAGGGAAAAGTGAGGATTATGTTTAGACTTTCTCTGAACTGCTTCAAATCAACTAGATATCTTTGTGCTGTAAATCTCCCAACAGCCAAACGTAAAAGCAGCAAACATCTCGCTGTATGTTCCACATCCAAAGTGCCAAGAGAGAGCTTGCTCTCCCTGTCTTTGAGTACTGTTTGCACTGTCCCGATTACCTCTTTGCTAACATTCTCTTCAGAGCTGCAGTGAAACCAGGAACCACGTGGAGAAGGCACCCACACTGAAAGTGCCTGGAAGGAACCTTGGGGCTTCTTCTCAGTGTCTCTGATATAGGGTTTCACTGTCCCGGGAAAGTCTCTCCTAACACCCTGCAGAGCGCTGTGCCCAATATACAGAAACGTCTTGCGGTATCCCCTACAGGGAAAGTGCCAGGAGGGAAAAGTGAGGATTATGTTTAGACTTTCTCTGAACTGCTTCAAATCAACTGGATATCTTTGTGCTGTAAATCTCGCAACAGCCAAACGCAAAAGCAGCAAACATCTCGCTGTATGTCCCACATCCAAAGTGCCAAGAGAGTAATGTAGAGCTTGCTCTCCCTGTCTTTGAGTACTGTTTGCACTGTCCCGAATACCTCTTTGCTAACATTCTCTTCAGAGCTGCAGTGAAACCAGGAACCACGTGGAGAAGGCACCAACTCTGAAAGTGCCTGGAAGGAACGTTGGGGCTTCTTCTCAGTGTCTCTGATATAGGGTTTCACTGTCCCGGGAAAGTCTCTGCTAACACCCTGCAGAGCGCTGTGCCCAATATACAGAAACGTCTTCCAGTATCTCCTACAGGGAAAGTGCCAGGAGGGAAAAGTGAGGATTATGCTTAGACTTTCTCGGAACTGCTTCAAATCAACTAGATATCTTTGTGCTGTAAATCTCCCAACAGCCAAACGTAAAAGCAGCAAACATCTCGCTGTATGTCCCACATCCAAAGTGCCAAGAGAGAGCTTGCTCTCCCTGTCTTTGAGTACTGTTTGCACTGTCCCGATTACCTCTTTGCTAACATTCTCTTCAGAGCTGCAGTGAAACCAGGAACCACGTGGAGAAGGCACCCACACTGAAAGTGCCTGGAAGGAACGTTGGGGCTTCTTCTCAGTGTCTCTGATATAGGGTTTCACTGTCCCGGGAAAGTCTCTGCTAACACCCTGCAGAGCGCTGTGCCCAATATACAGAAACGTCTTGCGGTATCCCCTACAGGGAAAGTGCCAGGAGGGAAAAGTGAGGATTATGTTTAGACTTTCTCGGAACTGCTTCAAATCAACTGGATATCTTTGTGCTGTAAATCTCCCAACAGCCAAACGCAAAAGCAGCAAACATCTCGCTGTATGTCCCACATCCAAAGTGCCAAGAGAGTAATGTAGAGCTTGCTCTCCCTGTCTTTGAGTACTGTTTGCACTGTCCTGATTACCTCTTTGCTAACATTCTCTTCAGAGCTGCAGTGAAACCAGGAACCACGTGGAGAAGGCACCAACTCTGAAAGTGCCTGGAATGAACGTTGGGACTTCTTCTCAGTGTCTCTGATATAGGGTTTCACTGTCCCGGGAAAGTCTCTGCTAACAGCCTGCAGAGCGCTGTGCCCAATATACAGAAACGTCTTGCAGTATCTCCTACAGGGAAAGTGCCAGGAGGGAAAAGTGAGGATTATGCTTAGACTTTCTCGGAACTGCTTCAAATCAACTAGATATCTTTGTGCTGTAAATCTCCCAACAGCCAAACGTAAAAGCAGCAAACATCTCGCTGTATGTCCCACATCCAAAGTGCCAAGAGAGAGCTTGCTCTCCCTGTCTTTCAGTACTGTTTGCACTGTCCCGATTACCTCTTTGCTAACATTCTCTTCAGAGCTGCACTGAAACCAGGAACCACGTGGAGAAGGCACCAACTCTGAAAGTGCCTGGAATGAACGTTGGGACTTCTTCTCAGTGTCTCTGATATAGGGTTTCACTGTCCCGGGAAAGTCTCTGCTAACACCCTGCAGAGCGCTGTGCCCAATATACAGAAACGTCTTGCGGTATCCCCTACAGGGAAAGTGCCAGGAGGGAAAAGTGAGGATTATGTTTAGACTTTCTCGGAACTGCTTCAAATCAACTGGATATCTTTGTGCTGTAAATCTCCCAACAGCCAAATGTAAAAGCAGCAAACATCTCGCTGTATGTCCCACATCCAAAGTGCCAAGAGAGAGCTTGCTCTCCCTGTCTTTGAGTACTGTTTGCACTGTCCCGATTACCTCTTTGCTAACATTCTCTTCAGAGCTGCAGTGAAACCAGGAACCACGTGGAGAAGGCACCCACAATGAAAGTGCCTGGAAGGAACGTTGGGGCTTCTTCTCAGTGTCTCTGATATAGGGTTTCACTGTCCTGGGAAAGTCTCTGCTAACAGCCTGCAGAGCGCTGTGCCCAATATACAGAAACGTCTTGCGGTATCTCCTACAGGGAAAGTGCCAGGAGGGAAAAGTGAGGATTATGCTTAGACTTTCTCGGAACTGCTTCAAATCAACTAGATATCTTTGTGCTGTAAATCTCCCAACAGCCAAACGTAAAAGCAGCAAACATCTCGCTGTATGTCCCACATCCAAAGTGCCAAGAGAGAGCTTGCTCTCCCTGTCTTTCAGTACTGTTTGCACTGTCCCGATTACCTCTTTGCTAACATTCTCTTCAGAGCTGCACTGAAACCAGGAACCACGTGGAGAAGGCACCAACTCTGAAAGTGCCTGGAATGAACGTTGGGACTTCTTCTCAGTGTCTCTGATATAGGGTTTCACTGTCCCGGGAAAGTCTCTCCTAACAGCCTGCAGAGCGCTGTGCCCAATATACAGAAACGTCTTGCGGTATCCCCTACAGGGAAAGTGCCAGGAGGGAAAAGTGAGGATTATGTTTAGACTTTCTCGGAACTGCTTCAAATCAACTGGATATCTTTGTGCTGTAAATCTCCCAACAGCCAAATGTAAAAGCAGCAAACATCTCGCTGTATGTTCCACATCCAAAGTGCCAAGAGAGAGCTTGCTCTCCCTGTCTTTGAGTACTGTTTGCACTGTCCCGATTACCTCTTTGCTAACATTCTCTTCAGAGCTGCAGTGAAACCAGGAACCACGTGAAGAAGGCACCCACACTGAAAATGCCTGGAAGGAACGTTGGGGCTTCTTCTCAGTGTCTCTGATATAGGGTTTCACTGTCCCGGGAAAGTCTCTGCTAACACCCTGCAGAGCGCTGTGCCCAATATACAGAAACGTCTTGCGGTATCCCCTACAGGGAAAGTGCCAGGAGGGAAAAGTGAGGATTATGTTTAGACTTTCTCGGAACTGCTTCAAATCAACTGGATATCTTTGTGCTGTAAATCTCCCAACAGCCAAATGTAAAAGCAGCAAACATCTCGCTGTATGTCCCACATCCAAAGTGCCAAGAGAGAGCTTGCTCTCCCTGTCTTTGAGTACTGTTTGCACTGTCCCGATTACCTCTTTGCTAACATTCTCTTCAGAGCTGCAGTGAAACCAGGAACCACGTGGAGAAGGCACCCACACTGAAAGTGCCTGGAAGGAACGTTGGGGCTTCTTCTCAGTGTCTCTGATATAGGGTTTCACTGTCCCGGGAAAGTCTCTCCTAACACCCTGCAGAGCGCTGTGCCCAATATACAGAAACGTCTTGCGGTATCTCCTACAGGGAAAGTGCCAGGAGGGAAAAGTGAGGATTATGCTTAGACTTTCTCGGAACTGCTTCAAATCAACTAGATATCTTTGTGCTGTAAATCTCCCAACAGCCAAACGTAAAAGCAGCAAACATCTCGCTGTATGTCCCACATCCAAAGTGCCAAGAGAGAGCTTGCTCTCCCTGTCTTTGAGTACTGTTTGCACTGTCCCGATTACCTCTTTGCTAACATTCTCTTCAGAGCTGCACTGAAACCAGGAACCACGTGGAGAAGGCACCAACTCTGAAAGTGCCTGGAATGAACGTTGGGACTTCTTCTCAGTGTCTCTGATATAGGGTTTCACTGTCCCGGGAAAGTCTCTGCTAACAGCCTGCAGAGCGCTGTGCCCAATATACAGAAACGTCTTGCGGTATCCCCTACAGGGAAAGTGCCAGGAGGGAAAAGTCAGGATTATGTTTAGACTTTCTCGGAACTGCTTCAAATCAACTAGATATCTTTGTGCTGTAAATCTCCCAACAGCCAAACGTAAAAGCAGCAAACATCTCGCTGTATGTCCCACATCCAAAGTGCCAAGAGAGTAATGTAGAGCTTGCTCTCCCTGTCTTTGAGTACTGTTTGCACTGTCCCGATTACCTCTTTGCTAACATTCTCTTCAGAGCTGCAGTGAAACCAGGAACCACGTGGAGAAGGCACCCACACTGAAAATGCCTGGAAGGAACCATGGGGCTTCTTCTCAGTGTCTCTGATATAGGGTTTCACTGTCCCGGGAAAGTCTCTCCTAACAGCCTGCAGAGCGTTGTGCCCAATATACAGAAACGTCTTGCGGTATCCCCTACAGGGAAAGTGCCAGGAGGGAAAAGTGAGGATTATGTTTAGATTTTCTCGGAACTGCTTCAAATCAACTAGATATCTTTGTGCTGTAAATCTCCCAACAGCCAAATGTAAAAGCAGCAAACATCTCGCTGTATGTTCCACATCCAAAGTGCCAAGAGAGAGCTTGCTCTCCCTGTCTTTCAGTACTGTTTGCACTGTCCCGATTACCTCTTTGCTAACATTCTCTTCAGAGCTGCAGTGAAACCAGGAACCACGTGGAGAAGGCACCCACACTGAAAGTGCCTGGAAGGAACCTTGGGGCTTCTTCTCAGTGTCTCTGATATAGGGTTTCACTGTCCCGGGAAAGTCTCTCCTAACACCCTGCAGAGCGCTGTGCCCAATATACAGAAACGTCTTGCGGTATCCCCTACAGGGAAAGTGCCAGGAGGGAAAAGTGAGGATTATGTTTAGACTTTCTCTGAACTGCTTCAAATCAACTGGATATCTTTGTGCTGTAAATCTCGCAACAGCCAAACGCAAAAGCAGCAAACATCTCGCTGTATGTCCCACATCCAAAGTGCCAAGAGAGTAATGTAGAGCTTGCTCTCCCTGTCTTTGAGTACTGTTTGCACTGTCCCGAATACCTCTTTGCTAACATTCTCTTCAGAGCTGCAGTGAAACCAGGAACCACGTGGAGAAGGCACCAACTCTGAAAGTGCCTGGAAGGAACGTTGGGGCTTCTTCTCAGTGTCTCTGATATAGGGTTTCACTGTCCCGGGAAAGTCTCTGCTAACACCCTGCAGAGCGCTGTGCCCAATATACAGAAACGTCTTCCAGTATCTCCTACAGGGAAAGTGCCAGGAGGGAAAAGTGAGGATTATGCTTAGACTTTCTCGGAACTGCTTCAAATCAACTAGATATCTTTGTGCTGTAAATCTCCCAACAGCCAAACGTAAAAGCAGCAAACATCTCGCTGTATGTCCCACATCCAAAGTGCCAAGAGAGAGCTTGCTCTCCCTGTCTTTCAGTACTGTTTGCACTGTCCCGATTACCTCTTTGCTAACATTCTCTTCAGAGCTGCAGTGAAACCAGGAACCACGTGGAGAAGGCACCCACACTGAAAGTGCCTGGAAGGAACGTTGGGGCTTCTTCTCAGTGTCTCTGATATAGGGTTTCACTGTCCCGGGAAAGTCTCTGCTAACACCCTGCAGAGCGCTGTGCCCAATATACAGAAACGTCTTGCGGTATCCCCTACAGGGAAAGTGCCAGGAGGGAAAAGTGAGGATTATGTTTAGACTTTCTCGGAACTGCTTCAAATCAACTGGATATCTTTGTGCTGTAAATCTCCCAACAGCCAAACGCAAAAGCAGCAAACATCTCGCTGTATGTCCCACATCCAAAGTGCCAAGAGAGTAATGTAGAGCTTGCTCTCCCTGTCTTTGAGTACTGTTTGCACTGTCCTGATTACCTCTTTGCTAACATTCTCTTCAGAGCTGCAGTGAAACCAGGAACCACGTGGAGAAGGCACCAACTCTGAAAGTGCCTGGAATGAACGTTGGGACTTCTTCTCAGTGTCTCTGATATAGGGTTTCACTGTCCCGGGAAAGTCTCTGCTAACAGCCTGCAGAGCGCTGTGCCCAATATACAGAAACGTCTTGCAGTATCTCCTACAGGGAAAGTGCCAGGAGGGAAAAGTGAGGATTATGCTTAGACTTTCTCGGAACTGCTTCAAATCAACTAGATATCTTTGTGCTGTAAATCTCCCAACAGCCAAACGTAAAAGCAGCAAACATCTCGCTGTATGTCCCACATCCAAAGTGCCAAGAGAGAGCTTGCTCTCCCTGTCTTTGAGTACTGTTTGCACTGTCCCGATTACCTCTTTGCTAACATTCTCTTCAGAGCTGCACTGAAACCAGGAACCACGTGGAGAAGGCACCCACAATGAAAGTGCCTGGAAGGAACGTTGGGGCTTCTTCTCAGTGTCTCTGATATAGGGTTTCACTGTCCCGGGAAAGTCTCTGCTAACACCCTGCAGAGCGCTGTGCCCAATATACAGAAACGTCTTGCGGTATCTCCTACAGGGAAAGTGCCAGGAGGGAAAAGTGAGGATTATGCTTAGACTTTCTCGGAACTGCTTCAAATCAACTAGATATCTTTGTGCTGTAAATCTCCCAACAGCCAAACGTAAAAGCAGCAAACATCTCGCTGTATGTCCCACATCCAAAGTGCCAAGAGAGAGCTTGCTCTCCCTGTCTTTCAGTACTGTTTGCACTGTCCCGATTACCTCTTTGCTAACATTCTCTTCAGAGCTGCACTGAAACCAGGAACCACGTGGAGAAGGCACCAACTCTGAAAGTGCCTGGAATGAACGTTGGGACTTCTTCTCAGTGTCTCTGATATAGGGTTTCACTGTCCCGGGAAAGTCTCTCCTAACAGCCTGCAGAGCGCTGTGCCCAATATACAGAAACGTCTTGCGGTATCCCCTACAGGGAAAGTGCCAGGAGGGAAAAGTGAGGATTATGTTTAGACTTTCTCGGAACTGCTTCAAATCAACTGGATATCTTTGTGCTGTAAATCTCCCAACAGCCAAATGTAAAAGCAGCAAACATCTCGCTGTATGTTCCACATCCAAAGTGCCAAGAGAGAGCTTGCTCTCCCTGTCTTTGAGTACTGTTTGCACTGTCCCGATTACCTCTTTGCTAACATTCTCTTCAGAGCTGCAGTGAAACCAGGAACCACGTGAAGAAGGCACCCACACTGAAAATGCCTGGAAGGAACGTTGGGGCTTCTTCTCAGTGTCTCTGATATAGGGTTTCACTGTCCCGGGAAAGTCTCTGCTAACACCCTGCAGAGCGCTGTGCCCAATATACAGAAACGTCTTGCGGTATCCCCTACAGGGAAAGTGCCAGGAGGGAAAAGTGAGGATTATGTTTAGACTTTCTCGGAACTGCTTCAAATCAACTGGATATCTTTGTGCTGTAAATCTCCCAACAGCCAAATGTAAAAGCAGCAAACATCTCGCTGTATGTCCCACATCCAAAGTGCCAAGAGAGAGCTTGCTCTCCCTGTCTTTGAGTACTGTTTGCACTGTCCCGATTACCTCTTTGCTAACATTCTCTTCAGAGCTGCAGTGAAACCAGGAACCACGTGGAGAAGGCACCCACACTGAAAGTGCCTGGAAGGAACGTTGGGGCTTCTTCTCAGTGTCTCTGATATAGGGTTTCACTGTCCCGGGAAAGTCTCTCCTAACACCCTGCAGAGCGCTGTGCCCAATATACAGAAACGTCTTGCGGTATCCCCTACAGGGAAAGTGCCAGGAGGGAAAAGTGAGGATTATGCTTAGACTTTCTCGGAACTGCTTCAAATCAACTAGATATCTTTGTGCTGTAAATCTCCCAACAGCCAAACGTAAAAGCAGCAAACATCTCGCTGTATGTCCCACATCCAAAGTGCCAAGAGAGAGCTTGCTCTCCCTGTCTTTCAGTACTGTTTGCACTGTCCCGATTACCTCTTTGCTAACATTCTCTTCAGAGCTGCACTGAAACCAGGAACCACGTGGAGAAGGCACCAACTCTGAAAGTGCCTGGAATGAACGTTGGGACTTCTTCTCAGTGTCTCTGATATAGGGTTTCACTGTCCCGGGAAAGTCTCTCCTAACAGCCTGCAGAGCGCTGTGCCCAATATACAGAAACGTCTTGCGGTATCCCCTACAGGGAAAGTGCCAGGAGGGAAAAGTGAGGATTATGTTTAGACTTTCTCGGAACTGCTTCAAATCAACTGGATATCTTTGTGCTGTAAATCTCCCAACAGCCAAATGTAAAAGCAGCAAACATCTCGCTGTATGTTCCACATCCAAAGTGCCAAGAGAGAGCTTGCTCTCCCTGTCTTTGAGTACTGTTTGCACTGTCCCGATTACCTCTTTGCTAACATTCTCTTCAGAGCTGCAGTGAAACCAGGAACCACGTGAAGAAGGCACCCACACTGAAAATGCCTGGAAGGAACGTTGGGGCTTCTTCTCAGTGTCTCTGATATAGGGTTTCACTGTCCCGGGAAAGTCTCTGCTAACACCCTGCAGAGCGCTGTGCCCAATATACAGAAACGTCTTGCGGTATCCCCTACAGGGAAAGTGCCAGGAGGGAAAAGTGAGGATTATGTTTAGACTTTCTCGGAACTGCTTCAAATCAACTGGATATCTTTGTGCTGTAAATCTCCCAACAGCCAAATGTAAAAGCAGCAAACATCTCGCTGTATGTCCCACATCCAAAGTGCCAAGAGAGAGCTTGCTCTCCCTGTCTTTGAGTACTGTTTGCACTGTCCCGATTACCTCTTTGCTAACATTCTCTTCAGAGCTGCAGTGAAACCAGGAACCACGTGGAGAAGGCACCCACACTGAAAGTGCCTGGAAGGAACGTTGGGGCTTCTTCTCAGTGTCTCTGATATAGGGTTTCACTGTCCCGGGAAAGTCTCTGCTAACACCCTGCAGAGCGCTGTGCCCAATATACAGAAACGTCTTGCGGTATCTCCTACAGGGAAAGTGCCAGGAGGGAAAAGTGAGGATTATGCTTAGACTTTCTCGGAACTGCTTCAAATCAACTAGATATCTTTGTGCTGTAAATCTCCCAACAGCCAAACGTAAAAGCAGCAAACATCTCGCTGTATGTCCCACATCCAAAGTGCCAAGAGAGAGCTTGCTCTCCCTGTCTTTGAGTACTGTTTGCACTGTCCCGATTACCTCTTTGCTAACATTCTCTTCAGAGCTGCACTGAAACCAGGAACCACGTGGAGAAGGCACCAACTCTGAAAGTGCCTGGAATGAACGTTGGGACTTCTTCTCAGTGTCTCTGATATAGGGTTTCACTGTCCCGGGAAAGTCTCTGCTAACAGCCTGCAGAGCGCTGTGCCCAATATACAGAAACGTCTTGCGGTATCCCCTACAGGGAAAGTGCCAGGAGGGAAAAGTCAGGATTATGTTTAGACTTTCTCGGAACTGCTTCAAATCAACTAGATATCTTTGTGCTGTAAATCTCCCAACAGCCAAACGTAAAAGCAGCAAACATCTCGCTGTATGTCCCACATCCAAAGTGCCAAGAGAGTAATGTAGAGCTTGCTCTCCCTGTCTTTGAGTACTGTTTGCACTGTCCCGATTACCTCTTTGCTAACATTCTCTTCAGAGCTGCAGTGAAACCAGGAACCACGTGGAGAAGGCACCCACACTGAAAATGCCTGGAAGGAACCATGGGGCTTCTTCTCAGTGTCTCTGATATAGGGTTTCACTGTCCCGGGAAAGTCTCTCCTAACAGCCTGCAGAGCGTTGTGCCCAATATACAGAAACGTCTTGCGGTATCCCCTACAGGGAAAGTGCCAGGAGGGAAAAGTGAGGATTATGTTTAGATTTTCTCGGAACTGCTTCAAATCAACTAGATATCTTTGTGCTGTAAATCTCCCAACAGCCAAATGTAAAAGCAGCAAACATCTCGCTGTATGTTCCACATCCAAAGTGCCAAGAGAGAGCTTGCTCTCCCTGTCTTTCAGTACTGTTTGCACTGTCCCGATTACCTCTTTGCTAACATTCTCTTCAGAGCTGCAGTGAAACCAGGAACCACGTGGAGAAGGCACCCACACTGAAAGTGCCTGGAAGGAACCTTGGGGCTTCTTCTCAGTGTCTCTGATATAGGGTTTCACTGTCCCGGGAAAGTCTCTCCTAACACCCTGCAGAGCGCTGTGCCCAATATACAGAAACGTCTTGCGGTATCCCCTACAGGGAAAGTGCCAGGAGGGAAAAGTGAGGATTATGTTTAGACTTTCTCTGAACTGCTTCAAATCAACTGGATATCTTTGTGCTGTAAATCTCGCAACAGCCAAACGCAAAAGCAGCAAACATCTCGCTGTATGTCCCACATCCAAAGTGCCAAGAGAGTAATGTAGAGCTTGCTCTCCCTGTCTTTGAGTACTGTTTGCACTGTCCCGAATACCTCTTTGCTAACATTCTCTTCAGAGCTGCAGTGAAACCAGGAACCACGTGGAGAAGGCACCAACTCTGAAAGTGCCTGGAAGGAACGTTGGGGCTTCTTCTCAGTGTCTCTGATATAGGGTTTCACTGTCCCGGGAAAGTCTCTGCTAACACCCTGCAGAGCGCTGTGCCCAATATACAGAAACGTCTTCCAGTATCTCCTACAGGGAAAGTGCCAGGAGGGAAAAGTGAGGATTATGCTTAGACTTTCTCGGAACTGCTTCAAATCAACTAGATATCTTTGTGCTGTAAATCTCCCAACAGCCAAACGTAAAAGCAGCAAACATCTCGCTGTATGTCCCACATCCAAAGTGCCAAGAGAGAGCTTGCTCTCCCTGTCTTTGAGTACTGTTTGCACTGTCCCGATTACCTCTTTGCTAACATTCTCTTCAGAGCTGCAGTGAAACCAGGAACCACGTGGAGAAGGCACCCACACTGAAAGTGCCTGGAAGGAACGTTGGGGCTTCTTCTCAGTGTCTCTGATATAGGGTTTCACTGTCCCGGGAAAGTCTCTGCTAACACCCTGCAGAGCGCTGTGCCCAATATACAGAAACGTCTTGCGGTATCCCCTACAGGGAAAGTGCCAGGAGGGAAAAGTGAGGATTATGTTTAGACTTTCTCGGAACTGCTTCAAATCAACTGGATATCTTTGTGCTGTAAATCTCCCAACAGCCAAACGCAAAAGCAGCAAACATCTCGCTGTATGTCCCACATCCAAAGTGCCAAGAGAGTAATGTAGAGCTTGCTCTCCCTGTCTTTGAGTACTGTTTGCACTGTCCTGATTACCTCTTTGCTAACATTCTCTTCAGAGCTGCAGTGAAACCAGGAACCACGTGGAGAAGGCACCAACTCTGAAAGTGCCTGGAATGAACGTTGGGACTTCTTCTCAGTGTCTCTGATATAGGGTTTCACTGTCCCGGGAAAGTCTCTGCTAACACCCTGCAGAGCGCTGTGCCCAATATACAGAAACGTCTTGCAGTATCTCCTACAGGGAAAGTGCCAGGAGGGAAAAGTGAGGATTATGCTTAGACTTTCTCGGAACTGCTTCAAATCAACTAGATATCTTTGTGCTGTAAATCTCCCAACAGCCAAACGTAAAAGCAGCAAACATCTCGCTGTATGTCCCACATCCAAAGTGCCAAGAGAGAGCTTGCTCTCCCTGTCTTTGAGTACTGTTTGCACTGTCCCGATTACCTCTTTGCTAACATTCTCTTCAGAGCTGCACTGAAACCAGGAACCACGTGGAGAAGGCACCAACTCTGAAAGTGCCTGGAATGAACGTTGGGACTTCTTCTCAGTGTCTCTGATATAGGGTTTCACTGTCCCGGGAAAGTCTCTGCTAACACCCTGCAGAGCGCTGTGCCCAATATACAGAAACGTCTTGCGGTATCCCCTACAGGGAAAGTGCCAGGAGGGAAAAGTGAGGATTATGTTTAGACTTTCTCGGAACTGCTTCAAATCAACTGGATATCTTTGTGCTGTAAATCTCCCAACAGCCAAATGTAAAAGCAGCAAACATCTCGCTGTATGTCCCACATCCAAAGTGCCAAGAGAGAGCTTGCTCTCCCTGTCTTTGAGTACTGTTTGCACTGTCCCGATTACCTCTTTGCTAACATTCTCTTCAGAGCTGCAGTGAAACCAGGAACCACGTGGAGAAGGCACCCACAATGAAAGTGCCTGGAAGGAACGTTGGGGCTTCTTCTCAGTGTCTCTGATATAGGGTTTCACTGTCCCGGGAAAGTCTCTGCTAACAGCCTGCAGAGCGCTGTGCCCAATATACAGAAACGTCTTGCGGTATCTCCTACAGGGAAAGTGCCAGGAGGGAAAAGTGAGGATTATGCTTAGACTTTCTCGGAACTGCTTCAAATCAACTAGATATCTTTGTGCTGTAAATCTCCCAACAGCCAAACGTAAAAGCAGCAAACATCTCGCTGTATGTCCCACATCCAAAGTGCCAAGAGAGAGCTTGCTCTCCCTGTCTTTCAGTACTGTTTGCACTGTCCCGATTACCTCTTTGCTAACATTCTCTTCAGAGCTGCACTGAAACCAGGAACCACGTGGAGAAGGCACCAACTCTGAAAGTGCCTGGAATGAACGTTGGGACTTCTTCTCAGTGTCTCTGATATAGGGTTTCACTGTCCCGGGAAAGTCTCTCCTAACAGCCTGCAGAGCGCTGTGCCCAATATACAGAAACGTCTTGCGGTATCCCCTACAGGGAAAGTGCCAGGAGGGAAAAGTGAGGATTATGTTTAGACTTTCTCGGAACTGCTTCAAATCAACTGGATATCTTTGTGCTGTAAATCTCCCAACAGCCAAATGTAAAAGCAGCAAACATCTCGCTGTATGTTCCACATCCAAAGTGCCAAGAGAGAGCTTGCTCTCCCTGTCTTTGAGTACTGTTTGCACTGTCCCGATTACCTCTTTGCTAACATTCTCTTCAGAGCTGCAGTGAAACCAGGAACCACGTGAAGAAGGCACCCACACTGAAAATGCCTGGAAGGAACGTTGGGGCTTCTTCTCAGTGTCTCTGATATAGGGTTTCACTGTCCCGGGAAAGTCTCTGCTAACACCCTGCAGAGCGCTGTGCCCAATATACAGAAACGTCTTGCGGTATCCCCTACAGGGAAAGTGCCAGGAGGGAAAAGTGAGGATTATGTTTAGACTTTCTCGGAACTGCTTCAAATCAACTGGATATCTTTGTGCTGTAAATCTCCCAACAGCCAAATGTAAAAGCAGCAAACATCTCGCTGTATGTCCCACATCCAAAGTGCCAAGAGAGAGCTTGCTCTCCCTGTCTTTGAGTACTGTTTGCACTGTCCCGATTACCTCTTTGCTAACATTCTCTTCAGAGCTGCAGTGAAACCAGGAACCACGTGGAGAAGGCACCCACACTGAAAGTGCCTGGAAGGAACGTTGGGGCTTCTTCTCAGTGTCTCTGATATAGGGTTTCACTGTCCCGGGAAAGTCTCTCCTAACACCCTGCAGAGCGCTGTGCCCAATATACAGAAACGTCTTGCGGTATCTCCTACAGGGAAAGTGCCAGGAGGGAAAAGTGAGGATTATGCTTAGACTTTCTCGGAACTGCTTCAAATCAACTAGATATCTTTGTGCTGTAAATCTCCCAACAGCCAAACGTAAAAGCAGCAAACATCTCGCTGTATGTCCCACATCCAAAGTGCCAAGAGAGAGCTTGCTCTCCCTGTCTTTGAGTACTGTTTGCACTGTCCCGATTACCTCTTTGCTAACATTCTCTTCAGAGCTGCACTGAAACCAGGAACCACGTGGAGAAGGCACCAACTCTGAAAGTGCCTGGAATGAACGTTGGGACTTCTTCTCAGTGTCTCTGATATAGGGTTTCACTGTCCCGGGAAAGTCTCTGCTAACAGCCTGCAGAGCGCTGTGCCCAATATACAGAAACGTCTTGCGGTATCCCCTACAGGGAAAGTGCCAGGAGGGAAAAGTGAGGATTATGTTTAGACTTTCTCGGAACTGCTTCAAATCAACTAGATATCTTTGTGCTGTAAATCTCCCAACAGCCAAACGTAAAAGCAGCAAACATCTCGCTGTATGTCCCACATCCAAAGTGCCAAGAGAGTAATGTAGAGCTTGCTCTCCCTGTCTTTGAGTACTGTTTGCACTGTCCCGATTACCTCTTTGCTAACATTCTCTTCAGAGCTGCAGTGAAACCAGGAACCACGTGGAGAAGGCACCCACACTGAAAATGCCTGGAAGGAACCATGGGGCTTCTTCTCAGTGTCTCTGATATAGGGTTTCACTGTCCCGGGAAAGTCTCTCCTAACAGCCTGCAGAGCGTTGTGCCCAATATACAGAAACGTCTTGCGGTATCCCCTACAGGGAAAGTGCCAGGAGGGAAAAGTGAGGATTATGTTTAGATTTTCTCGGAACTGCTTCAAATCAACTAGATATCTTTGTGCTGTAAATCTCCCAACAGCCAAATGTAAAAGCAGCAAACATCTCGCTGTATGTTCCACATCCAAAGTGCCAAGAGAGAGCTTGCTCTCCCTGTCTTTCAGTACTGTTTGCACTGTCCCGATTACCTCTTTGCTAACATTCTCTTCAGAGCTGCAGTGAAACTAGGAACCACGTGAAGAAGGCACCCACACTGAAAATGCCTGGAAGGAACGTTGGGGCTTCTTCTCAGTGTCTCTGATATAGGGTTTCACTGTCCCGGGAAAGTCTCTCCTAACAGCCTGCAGAGCGCTGTGCCCAATATACAGAAACGTCTTGCGGTATCCCCTACAGGGAAAGTGCCAGGAGGGAAAAGTGAGGATTATGTTTAGACTTTCTCTGAACTGCTTCAAATCAACTGGATATCTTTGTGCTGTAAATCTCCCAACAGCCAAATGTAAAAGCAGCAAACATCTCGCTGTATGTCCCACATCCAAAGTGCCAAGAGAGAGCTTGCTCTCCCTGTCTTTGAGTACTGTTTGCACTGTCCCGATTACCTCTTTGCTAACATTCTCTTCAGAGCTGCAGTGAAACCAGGAACCACGTGGAGAAGGCACCCACACTGAAAGTGCCTGGAAGGAACGTTGGGGCTTCTTCTCAGTGTCTCTGATATAGGGTTTCACTGTCCCGGGAAAGTCTCTGCTAACACCCTGCAGAGCGCTGTGCCCAATATACAGAAACGTCTTGCGGTATCTCCTACAGGGAAAGTGCCAGGAGGGAAAAGTGAGGATTATGCTTAGACTTTCTCGGAACTGCTTCAAATCAACTAGATATCTTTGTGCTGTAAATCTCCCAACAGCCAAACGTAAAAGCAGCAAACATCTCGCTGTATGTCCCACATCCAAAGTGCCAAGAGAGAGCTTGCTCTCCCTGTCTTTCAGTACTGTTTGCACTGTCCCGATTACCTCTTTGCTAACATTCTCTTCAGAGCTGCACTGAAACCAGGAACCACGTGAAGAAGGCACCCACACTGAAAATGCCTGGAAGGAACGTTGGGGCTTCTTCTCAGTGTCTCTGATATAGGGTTTCACTGTCCCGGGAAAGTCTCTGCTAACACCCTGCAGAGCGCTGTGCCCAATATACAGAAACGTCTTGCGGTATCCCCTACAGGGAAAGTGCCAGGAGGGAAAAGTGAGGATTATGTTCAGACTTTCTCGGAACTGCTTCAAATCAACTGGATATCTTTGTGCTGTAAATCTCCCAACAGCCAAATGTAAAAGCAGCAAACATCTCGCTGTATGTCCCACATCCAAAGTGCCAAGAGAGAGCTTGCTCTCCCTGTCTTTGAGTACTGTTTGCACTGTCCCGATTACCTCTTTGCTAACATTCTCTTCAGAGCTGCAGTGAAACCAGGAACCACGTGGAGAAGGCACCCACACTGAAAGTGCCTGGAAGGAACGTTGGGGCTTCTTCTCAGTGTCTCTGATATAGGGTTTCACTGTCCCGGGAAAGTCTCTGCTAACACCCTGCAGAGCGCTGTGCCCAATATACAGAAACGTCTTGCGGTATCCCCTACAGGGAAAGTGCCAGGAGGGAAAAGTGAGGATTATGTTTAGACTTTCTCTGAACTGCTTCAAATCAACTGGATATCTTTGTGCTGTAAATCTCCCAACAGCCAAACGCAAAAGCAGCAAACATCTCGCTGTATGTCCCACATCCAAAGTGCCAAGAGAGAGCTTGCTCTCCCTGTCTTTGAGTACTGTTTGCACTGTCCCGATTACCTCTTTGCTAACATTCTCTTCAGAGCTGCAGTGAAACCAGGAACCACGTGGAGAAGGCACCCACAATGAAAGTGCCTGGAAGGAACGTTGGGGCTTCTTCTCAGTGTCTCTGATATAGGGTTTCACTGTCCCGGGAAAGTCTCTGCTAACACCCTGCAGAGCGCTGTGCCCAATATACAGAAACGTCTTGCGGTATCTCCTACAGGGAAAGTGCCAGGAGGGAAAAGTGAGGATTATGCTTAGACTTTCTCGGAACTGCTTCAAATCAACTAGATATCTTTGTGCTGTAAATCTCCCAACAGCCAAACGTAAAAGCAGCAAACATCTCGCTGTATGTCCCACATCCAAAGTGCCAAGAGAGAGCTTGCTCTCCCTGTCTTTGAGTACTGTTTGCACTGTCCCGATTACCTCTTTGCTAACATTCTCTTCAGAGCTGCAGTGAAACCAGGAACCACGTGGAGAAGGCACCAACTCTGAAAGTGCCTGGAATGAACGTTGGGACTTCTTCTCAGTGTCTCTGATATAGGGTTTCACTGTGCCGGGAAAGTCTCTGCTAACACCCTGCAGAGCGCTGTGCCCAATATACAGAAACGTCTTGCGGTATCTCCTACAGGGAAAGTGCCAGGAGGGAAAAGTGAGGATTATGTTTAGACTTTCTCTGAACTGCTTCAAATCAACTAGATATCTTTGTGCTGTAAATCTCCCAACAGCCAAATGTAAAAGCAGCAAACATCTCGCTGTATGTTCCACATCCAAAGTGCCAAGAGAGAGCTTGCTCTCCCTGTCTTTGAGTACTGTTTGCACTGTCCCGATTACCTCTTTGCTAACATTCTCTTCAGAGCTGCAGTGAAACCAGGAACCACGTGGAGAAGGCACCCACACTGAAAGTGCCTGGAAGGAATGTTGGGGCTTCTTCTCAGTGTCTCTGATATAGGGTTTCACTGTCCCGGGAAAGTCTCTCCTAACAACCTGCAGAGCGCTGTGCCCAATATACAGAAACGTCTTGCGGTATCCCCTACAGGGAAAGTGCCAGGAGGGAAAAGTGAGGATTATGTTTAGACTTTCTCGGAACTGCTTCAAATCAACTGGATATCTTTGTGCTGTAAATCTCCCAACAGCCAAACGTAAAAGCAGCAAACATCTCGCTGTATGTCCCACATCCAAAGTGCCAAGAGAGTAATGTAGAGCTTGCTCTCCCTGTCTTTGAGTACTGTTTGCACTGTCCCGACTACCTCTTTGCTAACATTCTCTTCAGAGCTGCAGTGAAACCAGGAACCACGTGGAGAAGGCACCCACACTGAAAATGCCTGGAAGGAACGTTGGGACTTCTTCTCAGTGTCTCTGATATAGGGTTTCACTGTCCCGGGAAAGTCTCTGCTAACACCCTGCAGAGCGCTGTGCCCAATATACAGAAACGTCTTGCGGTATCCCCTACAGGGAAAGTGCCAGGAGGGAAAAGTGAGGATTATGTTTAGACTTTCTCTGAACTGCTTCAAATCAACTGGATATCTTTGTGCTGTAAATCTCCCAACAGCCAAATGTAAAAGCAGCAAACATCTCGCTGTATGTCCCACATCCAAAGTGCCAAGAGAGAGCTTGCTCTCCCTGTCTTTGAGTACTGTTTGCACTGTCCCGATTACCTCTTTGCTAACATTCTCTTCAGAGCTGCAGTGAAACCAGGAACCACGTGGAGAAGGCACCCACAATGAAAGTGCCTGGAAGGAACGTTGGGGCTTCTTCTCAGTGTCTCTGATATAGGGTTTCACTGTCCCGGGAAAGTCTCTGCTAACACCCTGCAGAGCGCTGTGCCCAATATACAGAAACGTCTTGCGGTATCTCCTACAGGGAAAGTGCCAGGAGGGAAAAGTGAGGATTATGCTTAGACTTTCTCGGAACTGCTTCAAATCAACTAGATATCTTTGTGCTGTAAATCTCCCAACAGCCAAACGTAAAAGCAGCAAACATCTCGCTGTATGTCCCACATCCAAAGTGCCAAGAGAGAGCTTGCTCTCCCTGTCTTTGAGTACTGTTTGCACTGTCCCGATTACCTCTTTGCTAACATTCTCTTCAGAGCTGCACTGAAACCAGGAACCACGTGGAGAAGGCACCAACTCTGAAAGTGCCTGGAATGAACGTTGGGACTTCTTCTCAGTGTCTCTGATATAGGGTTTCACTGTCCCGGGAAAGTCTCTGCTAACACCCTGCAGAGCGCTGTGCCCAATATACAGAAACGTCTTGTGGTATCCCCTACAGGGAAAGTGCCAGGAGGGAAAAGTGAGGATTATGTTTAGACTTTCTCAGAACTGCTTCAAATCAACTGGATATCTTTGTGCTGTAAATCTCCCAACAGCCAAATGTAAAAGCAGCAAACATCTCGCTGTATGTCCCTCATCCAAAGTGCCAAGAGAGAGCTTGCTCTCCCTGTCTTTGAGTACTGTTTGCACTGTCCCGATTACCTCTTTGCTAACATTCTCTTCAGAGCTGCAGTGAAACCAGGAACCACGTGGAGAAGGCACCCACACTGAAAGTGCCTGGAATGAACGTTGGGACTTCTTCTCAGTGTCTCTGATATAGGGTTTCACTGTCCCGGGAAAGTCTCTGCTAACACCCTGCAGAGCGCTGTGCCCAATATACAGAAACGTCTTGCGGTATCTCCTACAGGGAAAGTGCCAGGAGGGAAAAGTGAGGATTATGTTTAGACTTTCTCGGAACTGCTTCAAATCAACTGGATATCTTTGTGCTGTAAATCTCCCAACAGCCAAACGCAAAAGCAGCAAACATCTCGCTGTATGTCCCACATCCAAAGTGCCAAGAGAGTAATGTAGAGCTTGCTCTCCCTGTCTTTGAGTACTGTTTGCACTGTCCCGATTACCTCTTTGCTAACATTCTCTTCAGAGCTGCAGTGAAACCAGGAACCACGTGGAGAAGGCACCCACACTGAAAATGCCTGGAAGGAACCATGGGGCTTCTTCTCAGTGTCTCTGATATAGGGTTTCACTGTCCCGGGAAAGTCTCTGCTAACACCCTGCAGAGCGCTGTGCCCAATATACAGAAACGTCTTGCGGTATCCCCTACAGGGAAAGTGCCAGGAGGGAAAAGTGAGGATTATGTTTAGACTTTCTCGGAACTGCTTCAAATCAACTAGATATCTTTGTGCTGTAAACCTCCCAACAGCCAAATGTAAAAGCAGCAAACATCTCGCTGTATGTCCCACATCCAAAGTGCCAAGAGAGAGCTTGCTCTCCCTGTCTTTGAGTACTGTTTGCACTGTCCCGATTACCTCTTTGCTAACATTCTCTTCAGAGCTGCAGTGAAACCAGGAACCACGTGGAGAAGGCACCCACACTGAAAGTGCCTGGAAGGAACGTTGGGGCTTCTTCTCAGTGTCTCTGATATAGGGTTTCACTGTCCCGGGAAAGTCTCTGCTAACACCCTGCAGAGCGCTGTGCCCAATATACAGAAACGTCTTGCGGTATCCCCTACAGGGAAAGTGCCAGGAGGGAAAAGTGAGGATTATGTTTAGACTTTCTCGGAACTGCTTCAAATCAACTAGATATCTTTGTGCTGTAAATCTCCCAACAGCCAAACGCAAAAGCAGCAAACATCTCGCTGTATGTCCCACATCCAAAGTGCCAAGAGAGTAATGTAGAGCTTGCTCTCCCTGTCTTTGAGTAGTGTTTGCACTGTCCCGACTACCTCTTTGCTAACATTCTCTTCAGAGCTGCAGTGAAACCAGGAACCACGTGGAGAAGGCACCCACACTGAAAATGCCTGGAAGGAACCATGGGGCTTCTTCTCAGTGTCTCTGATATAGGGTTTCACTGTCCCGGGAAAGTCTCTCCTAACAGCCTGCAGAGCGCTGTGCCCAATATACAGAAACGTCTTGCGGTATCCCCTACAGGGAAAGTGCCAGGAGGGAAAAGTGAGGATTATGTTTAGACTTTCTCGGAACTGCTTCAAATCAACTAGATATCTTTGTGCTGTAAATCTCCCAACAGCGAAATGTAAAAGCAGCAAACATCTCGCTGTATGTTCCACATCCAAAGTGCCAAGAGAGAGCTTGCTCTCCCTGTCTTTGAGTACTGTTTGCACTGTCCCGATTACCTCTTTGCTAACATTCTCTTCAGAGCTGCAGTGAAACCAGGAACCACGTGAAGAAGGCACCCACACTGAAAATGCCTGGAAGGAACGTTGGGGCTTCTTCTCAGTGTCTCTGATATAGGGTTTCACTGTCCCGGGAAAGTCTCTGCTAACACCCTGCAGAGCGCTGTGCCCAATATACAGAAACGTCTTGCGGTATCCCCTACAGGGAAAGTGCCAGGAGGGAAAAGTGAGGATTATGTTTAGACTTTCTCTGAACTGCTTCAAATCAACTGGATATCTTTGTGCTGTAAATCTCCCAACAGCCAAATGTAAAAGCAGCAAACATCTCGCTGTATGTCCCACATCCAAAGTGCCAAGAGAGTAATGTAGAGCTTGCTCTCCCTGTCTTTGAGTACTGTTTGCACTGTCCCGATTACCTCTTTGCTAACATTCTCTTCAGAGCTGCAGTGAAACCAGGAACCACGTGAAGAAGGCACCCACACTGAAAATGCCTGGAAGGAACGTTGGGGCTTCTTCTCAGTGTCTCTGATATAGGGTTTCACTGTCCCGGGAAAGTCTCTCCTAACAGCCTGCAGAGCGCTGTGCCCAATATACAGAAACGTCTTGCGGTATCCCCTACAGGGAAAGTGCCAGGAGGGAAAAGTGAGGATTATGTTTAGACTTTCTCGGAACTGCTTCAAATCAACTAGATATCTTTGTGCTGTAAACCTCCCAACAGCCAAATGTAAAAGCAGCAAACATCTCGCTGTATGTCCCACATCCAAAGTGCCAAGAGAGAGCTTGCTCTCCCTGTCTTTGAGTACTGTTTGCACTGTCCCGATTACCTCTTTGCTAACATTCTCTTCAGAGCTGCAGTGAAACCAGGAACCACGTGGAGAAGGCACCCACACTGAAAGTGCCTGGAAGGAACGTTGGGGCTTCTTCTCAGTGTCTCTGATATAGGGTTTCACTGTCCCAGGAAAGTCTCTGCTAACACCCTGCAGAGCGCTGTGCCCAATATACAGAAACGTCTTGCGGTATCCCCTACAGGGAAAGTGCCAGGAGGGAAAAGTGAGGATTATGTTTAGACTTTCTCGGAACTGCTTCAAATCAACTAGATATCTTTGTGCTGTAAATCTCCCAACAGCCAAACGCAAAAGCAGCAAACATCTCGCTGTATGTCCCACATCCAAAGTGCCAAGAGAGTAATGTAGAGCTTGCTCTCCCTGTCTTTGAGTACTGTTTGCACTGTCCCGACTACCTCTTTGCTAACATTCTCTTCAGAGCTGCAGTGAAACCAGGAACCACGTGGAGAAGGCACCCACACTGAAAATGCCTGGAAGGAACCATGGGGCTTCTTCTCAGTGTCTCTGATATAGGGTTTCACTGTCCCGGGAAAGTCTCTCCTAACAGCCTGCAGAGCGCTGTGCCCAATATACAGAAACGTCTTGCGGTATCCCCTACAGGGAAAGTGCCAGGAGGGAAAAGTGAGGATTATGTTTAGACTTTCTCGGAACTGCTTCAAATCAACTAGATATCTTTGTGCTGTAAATCTCCCAACAGCCAAATGTAAAAGCAGCAAACATCTCGCTGTATGTTCCACATCCAAAGTGCCAAGAGAGAGCTTGCTCTCCCTGTCTTTCAGTACTGTTTGCACTGTCCCGATTACCTCTTTGCTAACATTCTCTTCAGAGCTGCAGTGAAACCAGGAACCACGTGAAGAAGGCACCCACACTGAAAATGCCTGGAAGGAACGTTGGGGCTTCTTCTCAGTGTCTCTGATATAGGGTTTCACTGTCCCGGGAAAGTCTCTGCTAACACCCTGCAGAGCGCTGTGCCCAATATACAGAAACGTCTTGCGGTATCCCCTACAGGGAAAGTGCCAGGAGGGAAAAGTGAGGATTATGTTTAGACTTTCTCTGAACTGCTTCAAATCAACTAGATATCTTTGTGCTGTAAATCTCCCAACAGCCAAATGTAAAAGCAGCAAACATCTCGCTGTATGTCCCACATCCAAAGTGCCAAGAGAGAGCTTGCTCTCCCTGTCTTTGAGTACTGTTTGCACTGTCCCGATTACCTCTTTGCTAACATTCTCTTCAGAGCTGCAGTGAAACCAGGAACCACGTGGAGAAGGCACCAACTCTGAAAGTGCCTGGAATGAACGTTGGGGCTTCTTCTCAGTGTCTCTGATATAGGGTTTCACTGTCCCGGGAAAGTCTCTGCTAACACACTGCAGAGCGCTGTGCCCAATATACAGAAACGTCTTGTGGTATCCCCTACAGGGAAAGTGCCAGGAGGGAAAAGTGAGGATTATGTTTAGACTTTCTCAGAACTGCTTCAAATCAACTGGATATCTTTGTGCTGTAAATCTCCCAACAGCCAAATGTAAAAGCAGCAAACATCTCGCTGTATGTCCCTCATCCAAAGTGCCAAGAGAGAGCTTGCTCTCCCTGTCTTTGAGTACTGTTTGCACTGTCCCGATTACCTCTTTGCTAACATTCTCTTCAGAGCTGCAGTGAAACCAGGAACCACGTGGAGAAGGCACCCACACTGAAAGTGCCTGGAAGGAACGTTGGGACTTCTTCTCAGTGTCTCTGATATAGGGTTTCACTGTCCCGGGAAAGTCTCTGCTAACACCCTGCAGAGCGCTGTGCCCAATATACAGAAACGTCTTGCGGTATCTCCTACAGGGAAAGTGCCAGGAGGGAAAAGTGAGGATTATGTTTAGACTTTCTCGGAACTGCTTCAAATCAACTGGATATCTTTGTGCTGTAAATCTCCCAACAGCCAAACGCAAAAGCAGCAAACATCTCGCTGTATGTCCCACATCCAAAGTGCCAAGAGAGTAATGTAGAGCTTGCTCTCCCTGTCTTTGAGTACTGTTTGCACTGTCCCGATTACCTCTTTGCTAACATTCTCTTCAGAGCTGCAGTGAAACCAGGAACCACGTGAAGAAGGCACCCACACTGAAAATGCCTGGAAGGAACGTTGGGGCTTCTTCTCAGTGTCTCTGATATAGGGTTTCACTGTCCCGGGAAAGTCTCTCCTAACAGCCTGCAGAGCGCTGTGCCCAATATACAGAAACGTCTTGCGGTATCCCCTACAGGGAAAGTGCCAGGAGGGAAAAGTGAGGATTATGTTTAGACTTTCTCGGAACTGCTTCAAATCAACTAGATATCTTTGTGCTGTAAACCTCCCAACAGCCAAATGTAAAAGCAGCAAACATCTCGCTGTATGTCCCACATCCAAAGTGCCAAGAGAGTAATGTAGAGCTTGCTCTCCCTGTCTTTGAGTACTGTTTGCACTGTCCCGATTACCTCTTTGCTAACATTCTCTTCAGAGCTGCAGTGAAACCAGGAACCACGTGAAGAAGGCACCCACACTGAAAATGCCTGGAAGGAACGTTGGGGCTTCTTCTCAGTGTCTCTGATATAGGGTTTCACTGTCCCGGGAAAGTCTCTGCTAACACCCTGCAGAGCGCTGTGCCCAATATACAGAAACGTCTTGCGGTATCCCCTACAGGGAAAGTGCCAGGAGGGAAAAGTGAGGATTATGTTTAGACTTTCTCTGAACTGCTTCAAATCAACTGGATATCTTTGTGCTGTAAATCTCCCAACAGCCAAATGTAAAAGCAGCAAACATCTCGCTGTATGTCCCACATCCAAAGTGCCAAGAGAGAGCTTGCTCTCCCTTTCTTTGAGTACTGTTTGCACTGTCCCGATTACCTCTTTGCTAACATTCTCTTCAGAGCTGCAGTGAAACCAGGAACCACGTGGAGAAGGCACCCACACTGAAAGTGCCTGGAAGGAACGTTGGGGCTTCTTCTCAGTGTCTCTGATATAGGGTTTCACTGTCCCGGGAAAGTCTCTGCTAACACCCTGCAGAGCGCTGTGCCCAATATACAGAAACGTCTTGCGGTATCTCCTACAGGGAAAGTGCCAGGAGGGAAAAGTGAGGATTATGCTTAGACTTTCTCGGAACTGCTTCAAATCAACTAGATATCTTTGTGCTGTAAATCTCCCAACAGCCAAACGTAAAAGCAGCAAACATCTCGCTGTATGTCCCACATCCAAAGTGCCAAGAGAGAGCTTGCTCTCCCTGTCTTTGAGTACTGTTTGCACTGTCCCGATTACCTCTTTGCTAACATTCTCTTCAGAGCTGCACTGAAACCAGGAACCACGTGGAGAAGGCACCAACTCTGAAAGTGCCTGGAATGAACGTTGGGACTTCTTCTCAGTGTCTCTGATATAGGGTTTCACTGTCCCGGGAAAGTCTCTCCTAACAGCCTGCAGAGCGCTGTGCCCAATATACAGAAACGTCTTGCGGTATCCCCTACAGGGAAAGTGCCAGGAGGGAAAAGTGAGGATTATGTTTAGACTTTCTCGGAACTGCTTCAAATCAACTAGATATCTTTGTGCTGTAAACCTCCCAACAGCCAAATGTAAAAGCAGCAAACATCTCGCTGTATGTCCCACATCCAAAGTGCCAAGAGAGAGCTTGCTCTCCCTGTCTTTGAGTACTGTTTGCACTGTCCCAATTACCTCTTTGCTAACATTCTCTTCAGAGCTGCAGTGAAACCAGGAACCACGTGGAGAAGGCACCCACACTGAAAGTGCCTGGAAGGAACGTTGGGGCTTCTTCTCAGTGTCTCTGATATAGGGTTTCACTGTCCCGGGAAAGTCTCTGCTAACACCCTGCAGAGCGCTGTGCCCAATATACAGAAACGTCTTGCGGTATCTCCTACAGGGAAAGTGCCAGGAGGGAAAAGTGAGGATTATGTTTAGACTTTCTCGGAACTGCTTCAAATCAACTGGATATCTTTGTGCTGTAAATCTCCCAACAGCCAAACGCAAAAGCAGCAAACATCTCGCTGTATGTCCCACATCCAAAGTGCCAAGAGAGTAATGTAGAGCTTGCTCTCCCTGTCTTTGAGTACTGTTTGCACTGTCCCGATTACCTCTTTGCTAACATTCTCTTCAGAGCTGCAGTGAAACCAGGAACCACGTGGAGAAGGCACCCACACTGAAAATGCCTGGAAGGAACCATGGGGCTTCTTCTCAGTGTCTCTGATATAGGGTTTCACTGTCCCGGGAAAGTCTCTCCTAACAGCCTGCAGAGCGCTGTGCCCAATATACAGAAACGTCTTGCGGTATCCCCTACAGGGAAAGTGCCAGGAGGGAAAAGTGAGGATTATGTTTAGACTTTCTCGGAACTGCTTCAAATCAACTAGATATCTTTGTGCTGTAAATCTCCCAACAGCCAAATGTAAAAGCAGCAAACATCTCGCTGTATGTTCCACATCCAAAGTGCCAAGAGAGAGCTTGCTCTCCCTGTCTTTGAGTACTGTTTGCACTGTCCCGATTACCTCTTTGCTAACATTCTCTTCAGAGCTGCAGTGAAACCAGGAACCACGTGAAGAAGGCACCCACACTGAAAATGCCTGGAAGGAACGTTGGGGCTTCTTCTCAGTGTCTCTGATATAGGGTTTCACTGTCCCGGGAAAGTCTCTGCTAACACCCTGCAGAGCGCTGTGCCCAATATACAGAAACGTCTTGCGGTATCTCCTACAGGGAAAGTGCCAGGAGGGAAAAGTGAGGATTATGTTTAGACTTTCTCGGAACTGCTTCAAATCAACTGGATATCTTTGTGCTGTAAATCTCCCAACAGCCAAACGCAAAAGCAGCAAACATCTCGCTGTATGTCCCACATCCAAAGTGCCAAGAGAGTAATGTAGAGCTTGCTCTCCCTGTCTTTGAGTACTGTTTGCACTGTCCCGATTACCTCTTTGCTAACATTCTCTTCAGAGCTGCAGTGAAACCAGGAACCACGTGGAGAAGGCACCCACACTGAAAATGCCTGGAAGGAACGTTGGGGCTTCTTCTCAGTGTCTCTGATATAGGGTTTCACTGTCCCGGGAAAGTCTCTCCTAACAGCCTGCAGAGCGCTGTGCCCAATATACAGAAACGTCTTGCGGTATCCCCTACAGGGAAAGTGCCAGGAGGGAAAAGTGAGGATTATGTTTAGACTTTCTCGGAACTGCTTCAAATCAACTAGATATCTTTGTGCTGTAAACCTCCCAACAGCCAAATGTAAAAGCAGCAAACATCTCGCTGTATGTCCCACATCCAAAGTGCCAAGAGAGTAATGTAGAGCTTGCTCTCCCTGTCTTTGAGTACTGTTTGCACTGTCCCAATTACCTCTTTGCTAACATTCTCTTCAGAGCTGCAGTGAAACCAGGAACCACGTGGAGAAGGCACCCACACTGAAAATGCCTGGAAGGAACCATGGGGCTTCTTCTCAGTGTCTCTGATATAGGGTTTCACTGTCCCGGGAAAGTCTCTCCTAACAGCCTGCAGAGCGCTGTGCCCAATATACAGAAACGTCTTGCGGTATCCCCTACAGGGAAAGTGCCAGGAGGGAAAAGTGAGGATTATGTTTAGACTTTCTCGGAACTGCTTCAAATCAACTAGATATCTTTGTGCTGTAAATCTCCCAACAGCCAAATGTAAAAGCAGCAAACATCTCGCTGTATGTTCCACATCCAAAGTGCCAAGAGAGAGCTTGCTCTCCCTGTCTTTGAGTACTGTTTGCACTGTCCCGATTACCTCTTTGCTAACATTCTCTTCAGAGCTGCAGTGAAACCAGGAACCACGTGAAGAAGGCACCCACACTGAAAATGCCTGGAAGGAACGTTGGGGCTTCTTCTCAGTGTCTCTGATATAGGGTTTCACTGTCCCGGGAAAGTCTCTGCTAACACCCTGCAGAGCGCTGTGCCCAATATACAGAAACGTCTTGCGGTATCCCCTACAGGGAAAGTGCCAGGAGGGAAAAGTGAGGATTATGCTTAGACTTTCTCGGAACTGCTTCAAATCAACTAGATATCTTTGTGCTGTAAATCTCCCAACAGCCAAACGTAAAAGCAGCAAACATCTCGCTGTATGTCCCACATCCAAAGTGCCAAGAGAGAGCTTGCTCTCCCTGTCTTTGAGTACTGTTTGCACTGTCCCGATTACCTCTTTGCTAACATTCTCTTCAGAGCTGCACTGAAACCAGGAACCACGTGGAGAAGGCACCAACTCTGAAAGTGCCTGGAATGAACGTTGGGACTTCTTCTCAGTGTCTCTGATATAGGGTTTCACTGTCCCGGGAAAGTCTCTCCTAACAGCCTGCAGAGCGCTGTGCCCAATATACAGAAACGTCTTGCGGTATCCCCTACAGGGAAAGTGCCAGGAGGGAAAAGTGAGGATTATGTTTAGACTTTCTCGGAACTGCTTCAAATCAACTAGATATCTTTGTGCTGTAAACCTCCCAACAGCCAAATGTAAAAGCAGCAAACATCTCGCTGTATGTCCCACATCCAAAGTGCCAAGAGAGAGCTTGCTCTCCCTGTCTTTGAGTACTGTTTGCACTGTCCCAATTACCTCTTTGCTAACATTCTCTTCAGAGCTGCAGTGAAACCAGGAACCACGTGGAGAAGGCACCCACACTGAAAGTGCCTGGAAGGAACGTTGGGGCTTCTTCTCAGTGTCTCTGATATAGGGTTTCACTGTCCCGGGAAAGTCTCTGCTAACACCCTGCAGAGCGCTGTGCCCAATATACAGAAACGTCTTGCGGTATCTCCTACAGGGAAAGTGCCAGGAGGGAAAAGTGAGGATTATGTTTAGACTTTCTCGGAACTGCTTCAAATCAACTGGATATCTTTGTGCTGTAAATCTCCCAACAGCCAAACGCAAAAGCAGCAAACATCTCGCTGTATGTCCCACATCCAAAGTGCCAAGAGAGTAATGTAGAGCTTGCTCTCCCTGTCTTTGAGTACTGTTTGCACTGTCCCGATTACCTCTTTGCTAACATTCTCTTCAGAGCTGCAGTGAAACCAGGAACCACGTGGAGAAGGCACCCACACTGAAAATGCCTGGAAGGAACCATGGGGCTTCTTCTCAGTGTCTCTGATATAGGGTTTCACTGTCCCGGGAAAGTCTCTCCTAACAGCCTGCAGAGCGCTGTGCCCAATATACAGAAACGTCTTGCGGTATCCCCTACAGGGAAAGTGCCAGGAGGGAAAAGTGAGGATTATGTTTAGACTTTCTCGGAACTGCTTCAAATCAACTAGATATCTTTGTGCTGTAAATCTCCCAACAGCCAAATGTAAAAGCAGCAAACATCTCGCTGTATGTTCCACATCCAAAGTGCCAAGAGAGAGCTTGCTCTCCCTGTCTTTGAGTACTGTTTGCACTGTCCCGATTACCTCTTTGCTAACATTCTCTTCAGAGCTGCAGTGAAACCAGGAACCACGTGAAGAAGGCACCCACACTGAAAATGCCTGGAAGGAACGTTGGGGCTTCTTCTCAGTGTCTCTGATATAGGGTTTCACTGTCCCGGGAAAGTCTCTGCTAACACCCTGCAGAGCGCTGTGCCCAATATACAGAAACGTCTTGCGGTATCTCCTACAGGGAAAGTGCCAGGAGGGAAAAGTGAGGATTATGTTTAGACTTTCTCGGAACTGCTTCAAATCAACTGGATATCTTTGTGCTGTAAATCTCCCAACAGCCAAACGCAAAAGCAGCAAACATCTCGCTGTATGTCCCACATCCAAAGTGCCAAGAGAGTAATGTAGAGCTTGCTCTCCCTGTCTTTGAGTACTGTTTGCACTGTCCCGATTACCTCTTTGCTAACATTCTCTTCAGAGCTGCAGTGAAACCAGGAACCACGTGGAGAAGGCACCCACACTGAAAATGCCTGGAAGGAACGTTGGGGCTTCTTCTCAGTGTCTCTGATATAGGGTTTCACTGTGCCGGGAAAGTCTCTGCTAACACCCTGCAGAGCGCTGTGCCCAATATACAGAAACGTCTTGCGGTATCTCCTACAGGGAAAGTGCCAGGAGGGAAAAGTGAGGATTATGTTTAGACTTTCTCGGAACTGCTTCAAATCAACTAGATATCTTTGTGCTGTAAATCTCCCAACAGCCAAACGTAAAAGCAGCAAACATCTCGCTGTATGTCCCACATCCAAAGTGCCAAGAGAGAGCTTGCTCTCCCTTTCTTTGAGTACTGTTTGCACTGTCCCGATTACCTCTTTGCTAACATTCTCTTCAGAGCTGCAGTGAAACCAGGAACCACGTGGAGAAGGCACCCACACTGAAAATGCCTGGAAGGAACGTTGGGGCTTCTTCTCAGTGTCTCTGATATAGTGTTTCACTGTCCCGGGAAAGTCTCTGCTAACACCCTGCAGAGCGCTGTGCCCAATATACAGAAACGTCTTGCGGTATCCCCTACAGGGAAAGTGCCAGGAGGGAAAAGTGAGGATTATGTTTAGACTTTCTCGGAACTGCTTCAAATCAACTGGATATCTTTGTGCTGTAAATCTCCCAACAGCCAAACGCAAAAGCAGCAAACATCTCGCTGTATGTCCCACATCCAAAGTGCCAAGAGAGTAATGTAGAGCTTGCTCTCCCTGTCTTTGAGTACTGTTTGCACTGTCCCGATTACCTCTTTGCTAACATTCTCTTCAGAGCTGCAGTGAAACCAGGAACCACGTGGAGAAGGCACCAACTCTGAAAGTGCCTGGAATGAACGTTGGGGCTTCTTCTCAGTGTCTCTGATATAGGGTTTCACTGTCCCGGGAAAGTCTCTGCTAACACCCTGCAGAGCGCTGTGCCCAATATACAGAAACGTCTTCCAGTATCTCCTACAGGGAAAGTGCCAGGAGGGAAAAGTGAGGATTATGCTTAGACTTTCTCGGAACTGCTTCAAATCAACTAGATATCTTTGTGCTGTAAATCTCCCAACAGCCAAACGTAAAAGCAGCAAACATCTCGCTGTATGTCCCACATCCAAAGTGCCAAGAGAGAGCTTGCTCTCCCTTTCTTTGAGTACTGTTTGCACTGTCCCGATTACCTCTTTGCTAACATTCTCTTCAGAGCTGCAGTGAAACCAGGAACCACGTGAAGAAGGCACCCACACTGAAAATGCCTGGAAGGAACGTTGGGGCTTCTTCTCAGTGTCTCTGATATAGGGTTTCACTGTCCCGGGAAAGTCTCTGCTAACACCCTGCAGAGCGCTGTGCCCAATATACAGAAACGTCTTGCGGTATCTCCTACAGGGAAAGTGCCAGGAGGGAAAAGTGAGGATTATGTTTAGACTTTCTCGGAACTGCTTCAAATCAACTGGATATCTTTGTGCTGTAAATCTCCCAACAGCCAAACACAAAAGCAGCAAACATCTCGCTGTATGTCCCACATCCAAAGTGCCAAGAGAGTAATGTAGAGCTTGCTCTCCCTGTCTTTGAGTACTGTTTGCACTGTCCCGATTACCTCTTTGCTAACATTCTCTTCAGAGCTGCAGTGAAACCAGGAACCACGTGGAGAAGGCACCAACTCTGAAAGTGCCTGGAATGAACGTTGGGACTTCTTCTCAGTGTCTCTGATATAGGGTTTCACTGTCCCGGGAAAGTCTCTGCTAACAGCCTGCAGAGCGCTGTGCCCAATATACAGAAACGTCTTGCAGTATCTCCTACAGGGAAAGTGCCAGGAGGGAAAAGTGAGGATTATGCTTAGACTTTCTCGGAACTGCTTCAAATCAACTAGATATCTTTGTGCTGTAAATCTCCCAACAGCCAAACGTAAAAGCAGCAAACATCTTGCTGTATGTCCCACATCCAAAGTGCCAAGAGAGAGCTTGCTCTCCCTGTCTTTCAGTACTGTTTGCACTGTCCCGATTACCTCTTTGCTAACATTCTCTTCAGAGCTGCACTGAAACCAGGAACCACGTGGAGAAGGCACCAACTCTGAAAGTGCCTGGAATGAACGTTGGGACTTCTTCTCAGTGTCTCTGATATAGGGTTTCACTGTCCCGGGAAAGTCTCTGCTAACACCCTGCAGAGCGCTGTGCCCAATATACAGAAACGTCTTGCGGTATCCCCTACAGGGAAAGTGCCAGGAGGGAAAAGTGAGGATTATGTTTAGACTTTCTCGGAACTGCTTCAAATCAACTGGATATCTTTGTGCTGTAAATCTCCCAACAGCCAAACGCAAAAGCAGCAAACATCTCGCTGTATGTCCCACATCCAAAGTGCCAAGAGAGTAATGTAGAGCTTGCTCTCCCTGTCTTTGAGTACTGTTTGCACTGTCCCGATTACCTCTTTGCTAACATTCTCTTCAGAGCTGCAGTGAAACCAGGAACCACGTGGAGAAGGCACCCACACTGAAAATGCCTGGAAGGAACCATGGGGCTTCTTCTCAGTGTCTCTGATATAGGGTTTCACTGTCCCGGGAAAGTCTCTCCTAACAGCCTGCAGAGCGTTGTGCCCAATATACAGAAACGTCTTGTGGTATCCCCTACAGGGAAAGTGCCAGGAGGGAAAAGTGAGGATTATGTTTAGATTTTCTCGGAACTGCTTCAAATCAACTAGATATCTTTGTGCTGTAAATCTCCCAACAGCCAAATGTAAAAGCAGCAAACATCTCGCTGTATGTTCCACATCCAAAGTGCCAAGAGAGAGCTTGCTCTCCCTGTCTTTGAGTACTGTTTGCACTGTCCCGATTACCTCTTTGCTAACATTCTCTTCAGAGCTGCAGTGAAACCAGGAACCACGTGAAGAAGGCACCCACACTGAAAATGCCTGGAAGGAACGTTGGGGCTTCTTCTCAGTGTCTCTGATATAGGGTTTCACTGTCCCGGGAAAGTCTCTGCTAACACCCTGCAGAGCGCTGTGCCCAATATACAGAAACGTCTTGCGGTATCCCCTACAGGGAAAGTGCCAGGAGGGAAAAGTGAGGATTATGTTTAGACTTTCTCTGAACTGCTTCAAATCAACTGGATATCTTTGTGCTGTAAATCTCCCAACAGCCAAATGTAAAAGCAGCAAACATCTCGCTGTATGTCCCACATCCAAAGTGCCAAGAGAGAGCTTGCTCTCCCTGTCTTTGAGTACTGTTTGCACTGTCCCGATTACCTCTTTGCTAACATTCTCTTCAGAGCTGCAGTGAAACCAGGAACCACGTGGAGAAGGCACCCACAATGAAAGTGCCTGGAAGGAACGTTGGGGCTTCTTCTCAGTGTCTCTGATATAGGGTTTCACTGTCCCGGGAAAGTCTCTGCTAACACCCTGCAGAGCGCTGTGCCCAATATACAGAAACGTCTTGCGGTATCTCCTACAGGGAAAGTGCCAGGAGGGAAAAGTGAGGATTATGTTTAGACTTTCTCGGAACTGCTTCAAATCAACTAGATATCTTTGTGCTGTAAATCTCCCAACAGCCAAACGTAAAAGCAGCAAACATCTCGCTGTATGTCCCACATCCAAAGTGCCAAGAGAGAGCTTGCTCTCCCTGTCTTTCAGTACTGTTTGCACTGTCCCGATTACCTCTTTGCTAACATTCTCTTCAGAGCTGCAGTGAAACCAGGAACCACGTGGAGAAGGCACCCACACTGAAAATGCCTGGAAGAAACCATGGGGCTTCTTCTCAGTGTCTCTGATATAGGGTTTCACTGTCCCGGGAAAGTCTCTCCTAACAGCCTGCAGAGCGCTGTGCCCAATATACAGAAACGTCTTGCGGTATCCCCTACAGGGAAAGTGCCAGGAGGGAAAAGTGAGGATTATGTTTAGACTTTCTCGGAACTGCTTCAAATCAACTAGATATCTTTGTGCTGTAAATCTCCCAACAGCCAAATGTAAAAGCAGCAAACATCTCGCTGTATGTTCCACATCCAAAGTGCCAAGAGAGAGCTTGCTCTCCCTGTCTTTGAGTACTGTTTGCACTGTCCCGATTACCTCTTTGCTAACATTCTCTTCAGAGCTGCAGTGAAACCAGGAACCACTTGAAGAAGGCACCAACTCTGAAAGTGCCTGGAAGGAACGTTGGGGCTTCTTCTCAGTGTCTCTGATATAGGGTTTCACTGTGCCGGGAAAGTCTCTGCTAACACCCTGCAGAGCGCTGTGCCCAATATACAGAAACGTCTTGCGGTATCTCCTACAGGGAAAGTGCCAGGAGGGAAAAGTGAGGATTATGTTTAGACTTTCTCTGAACTGCTTCAAATCAACTAGATATCTTTGTGCTGTAAATCTCCCAACAGCCAAATGTAAAAGCAGCAAACATCTCGCTGTATGTTCCACATCCAAAGTGCCAAGAGAGAGCTTGCTCTCCCTGTCTTTGAGTACTGTTTGCACTGTCCCGATTACCTCTTTGCTAACATTCTCTTCAGAGCTGCAGTGAAACCAGGAACCACGTGGAGAAGGCACCAACTCTGAAAGTGCCTGGAATGAACGTTGGGGCTTCTTCTCAGTGTCTCTGATATAGGGTTTCACTGTCCCGGGAAAGTCTCTGCTAACACCCTGCAGAGCGCTGTGCCCAATATACAGAAACGTCTTCCAGTATCTCCTACAGGGAAAGTGCCAGGAGGGAAAAGTGAGGATTATGTTTAGACTTTCTCGGAACTGCTTCAAATCAACTAGATATCTTTGTGCTGTAAATCTCCCAACAGCCAAACGTAAAAGCAGCAAACATCTCGCTGTATGTCCCACATCCAAAGTGCCAAGAGAGAGCTTGCTCTCCCTTTCTTTGAGTACTGTTTGCACTGTCCCGATTACCTCTTTGCTAACATTCTCTTCAGAGCTGCAGTGAAACCAGGAACCACGTGGAGAAGGCACCCACACTGAAAATGCCTGGAAGGAACGTTGGGGCTTCTTCTCAGTGTCTCTGATATAGTGTTTCACTGTCCCGGGAAAGTCTCTGCTAACACCCTGCAGAGCGCTGTGCCCAATATACAGAAACGTCTTGCGGTATCCCCTACAGGGAAAGTGCCAGGAGGGAAAAGTGAGGATTATGTTTAGACTTTCTCTGAACTGCTTCAAATCAACTGGATATCTTTGTGCTGTAAATCTCCCAACAGCCAAACGCAAAAGCAGCAAACATCTCGCTGTATGTCCCACATCCAAAGTGCCAAGAGAGTAATGTAGAGCTTGCTCTCCCTGTCTTTGAGTACTGTTTGCACTGTCCCGATTACCTCTTTGCTAACATTCTCTTCAGAGCTGCAGTGAAACCAGGAACCACGTGGAGAAGGCACCCACACTGAAAGTGCCTGGAAGGAACCTTGGGGCTTCTTCTCAGTGTCTCTGATATAGGGTTTCACTGTCCCGGGAAAGTCTCTCCTAACACCCTGCAGAGCGCTGTGCCCAATATACAGAAACGTCTTGCGGTACCCCCTACAGGGAAAGTGCCAGGAGGGAAAAGTGAGGATTATGCTTAGACTTTCTCGGAACTGCTTCAAATCAACTAGATATCTTTGTGCTGTAAATCTCCCAACAGCCAAACGTAAAAGCAGCAAACATCTCGCTGTATGTCCCACATCCAAAGTGCCAAGAGAGAGCTTGCTCTCCCTGTCTTTGAGTACTGTTTGCACTGTCCCGATTACCTCTTTGCTAACATTCTCTTCAGAGCTGCAGTGAAACCAGGAACCACGTGAAGAAGGCACCCACACTGAAAATGCCTGGAAGGAACGTTGGGGCTTCTTCTCAGTGTCTCTGATATAGGGTTTCACTGTCCCGGGAAAGTCTCTGCTAACACCCTGCAGAGCGCTGTGCCCAATATACAGAAACGTCTTGCGGTATCTCCTACAGGGAAAGTGCCAGGAGGGAAAAGTGAGGATTATGTTTAGACTTTCTCGGAACTGCTTCAAATCAACTAGATATCTTTGTGCTGTAAATCTCCCAACAGCCAAACACAAAAGCAGCAAACATCTCGCTGTATGTCCCACATCCAAAGTGCCAAGAGAGTAATGTAGAGCTTGCTCTCCCTGTCTTTGAGTACTGTTTGCACTGTCCCGATTACCTCTTTGCTAACATTCTCTTCAGAGCTGCAGTGAAACCAGGAACCACGTGGAGAAGGCACCAACTCTGAAAGTGCCTGGAATGAACGTTGGGACTTCTTCTCAGTGTCTCTGATATAGGGTTTCACTGTCCCGGGAAAGTCTCTGCTAACAGCCTGCAGAGCGCTGTGCCCAATATACAGAAACGTCTTGCAGTATCTCCTACAGGGAAAGTGCCAGGAGGGAAAAGTGAGGATTATGCTTAGACTTTCTCGGAACTGCTTCAAATCAACTAGATATCTTTGTGCTGTAAATCTCCCAACAGCCAAACGTAAAAGCAGCAAACATCTTGCTGTATGTCCCACATCCAAAGTGCCAAGAGAGAGCTTGCTCTCCCTGTCTTTGAGTACTGTTTGCACTGTCCCGATTACCTCTTTGCTAACATTCTCTTCAGAGCTGCACTGAAACCAGGAACCACGTGGAGAAGGCACCAACTCTGAAAGTGCCTGGAATGAACGTTGGGACTTCTTCTCAGTGTCTCTGATATAGGGTTTCACTGTCCCGGGAAAGTGTCTGCTAACACCCTGCAGAGCGCTGTGCCCAATATACAGAAACGTCTTGCGGTATCCCCTACAGGGAAAGTGCCAGGAGGGAAAAGTGAGGATTATGTTTAGACTTTCTCGGAACTGCTTCAAATCAACTGGATATCTTTGTGCTGTAAATCTCCCAACAGCCAAACGCAAAAGCAGCAAACATCTCGCTGTATGTCCCACATCCAAAGTGCCAAGAGAGTAATGTAGAGCTTGCTCTCCCTGTCTTTGAGTACTGTTTGCACTGTCCCGATTACCTCTTTGCTAACATTCTCTTCAGAGCTGCAGTGAAACCAGGAACCACGTGGAGAAGGCACCCACACTGAAAATGCCTGGAAGGAACCATGGGGCTTCTTCTCAGTGTCTCTGATATAGGGTTTCACTGTCCCGGGAAAGTCTCTCCTAACAGCCTGCAGAGCGTTGTGCCCAATATACAGAAACGTCTTGTGGTATCCCCTACAGGGAAAGTGCCAGGAGGGAAAAGTGAGGATTATGTTTAGATTTTCTCGGAACTGCTTCAAATCAACTAGATATCTTTGTGCTGTAAATCTCCCAACAGCCAAATGTAAAAGCAGCAAACATCTCGCTGTATGTTCCACATCCAAAGTGCCAAGAGAGAGCTTGCTCTCCCTGTCTTTGAGTACTGTTTGCACTGTCCCGATTACCTCTTTGCTAACATTCTCTTCAGAGCTGCAGTGAAACCAGGAACCACGTGAAGAAGGCACCCACACTGAAAATGCCTGGAAGGAACGTTGGGGCTTCTTCTCAGTGTCTCTGATATAGGGTTTCACTGTCCCGGGAAAGTCTCTGCTAACACCCTGCAGAGCGCTGTGCCCAATATACAGAAACGTCTTGCGGTATCCCCTACAGGGAAAGTGCCAGGAGGGAAAAGTGAGGATTATGTTTAGACTTTCTCTGAACTGCTTCAAATCAACTGGATATCTTTGTGCTGTAAATCTCCCAACAGCCAAATGTAAAAGCAGCAAACATCTCGCTGTATGTCCCACATCCAAAGTGCCAAGAGAGAGCTTGCTCTCCCTGTCTTTGAGTACTGTTTGCACTGTCCCGATTACCTCTTTGCTAACATTCTCTTCAGAGCTGCAGTGAAACCAGGAACCACGTGGAGAAGGCACCCACAATGAAAGTGCCTGGAAGGAACGTTGGGGCTTCTTCTCAGTGTCTCTGATATAGGGTTTCACTGTCCCGGGAAAGTCTCTGCTAACACCCTGCAGAGCGCTGTGCCCAATATACAGAAACGTCTTGCGGTATCTCCTACAGGGAAAGTGCCAGGAGGGAAAAGTGAGGATTATGTTTAGACTTTCTCGGAACTGCTTCAAATCAACTAGATATCTTTGTGCTGTAAATCTCCCAACAGCCAAACGTAAAAGCAGCAAACATCTCGCTGTATGTCCCACATCCAAAGTGCCAAGAGAGAGCTTGCTCTCCCTGTCTTTCAGTACTGTTTGCACTGTCCCGATTACCTCTTTGCTAACATTCTCTTCAGAGCTGCAGTGAAACCAGGAACCACGTGGAGAAGGCACCCACACTGAAAATGCCTGGAAGGAACCATGGGGCTTCTTCTCAGTGTCTCTGATATAGGGTTTCACTGTCCCGGGAAAGTCTCTCCTAACAGCCTGCAGAGCGCTGTGCCCAATATACAGAAACGTCTTGCGGTATCCCCTACAGGGAAAGTGCCAGGAGGGAAAAGTGAGGATTATGTTTAGACTTTCTCGGAACTGCTTCAAATCAACTAGATATCTTTGTGCTGTAAATCTCCCAACAGCCAAATGTAAAAGCAGCAAACATCTCGCTGTATGTTCCACATCCAAAGTGCCAAGAGAGAGCTTGCTCTCCCTGTCTTTGAGTACTGTTTGCACTGTCCCGATTACCTCTTTGCTAACATTCTCTTCAGAGCTGCAGTGAAACCAGGAACCACGTGAAGAAGGCACCCACACTGAAAATGCCTGGAAGGAACGTTGGGGCTTCTTCTCAGTGTCTCTGATATAGGGTTTCACTGTCCCGGGAAAGTCTCTGCTAACACCCTGCAGAGCGCTGTGCCCAATATACAGAAACGTCTTGCGGTATCTCCTACAGGGAAAGTGCCAGGAGGGAAAAGTGAGGATTATGTTTAGACTTTCTCGGAACTGCTTCAAATCAACTGGATATCTTTGTGCTGTAAATCTCCCAACAGCCAAACGCAAAAGCAGCAAACATCTCGCTGTATGTCCCACATCCAAAGTGCCAAGAGAGTAATGTAGAGCTTGCTCTCCCTGTCTTTGAGTACTGTTTGCACTGTCCCGATTACCTCTTTGCTAACATTCTCTTCAGAGCTGCAGTGAAACCAGGAACCACGTGGAGAAGGCACCCACACTGAAAATGCCTGGAAGGAACGTTGGGGCTTCTTCTCAGTGTCTCTGATATAGGGTTTCACTGTCCCGGGAAAGTCTCTCCTAACAGCCTGCAGAGCGCTGTGCCCAATATACAGAAACGTCTTGCGGTATCCCCTACAGGGAAAGTGCCAGGAGGGAAAAGTGAGGATTATGTTTAGACTTTCTCGGAACTGCTTCAAATCAACTAGATATCTTTGTGCTGTAAACCTCCCAACAGCCAAATGTAAAAGCAGCAAACATCTCGCTGTATGTCCCACATCCAAAGTGCCAAGAGAGTAATGTAGAGCTTGCTCTCCCTGTCTTTGAGTACTGTTTGCACTGTCCCAATTACCTCTTTGCTAACATTCTCTTCAGAGCTGCAGTGAAACCAGGAACCACGTGGAGAAGGCACCCACACTGAAAATGCCTGGAAGGAACCATGGGGCTTCTTCTCAGTGTCTCTGATATAGGGTTTCACTGTCCCGGGAAAGTCTCTCCTAACAGCCTGCAGAGCGCTGTGCCCAATATACAGAAACGTCTTGCGGTATCCCCTACAGGGAAAGTGCCAGGAGGGAAAAGTGAGGATTATGTTTAGACTTTCTCGGAACTGCTTCAAATCAACTAGATATCTTTGTGCTGTAAATCTCCCAACAGCCAAATGTAAAAGCAGCAAACATCTCGCTGTATGTTCCACATCCAAAGTGCCAAGAGAGAGCTTGCTCTCCCTGTCTTTGAGTACTGTTTGCACTGTCCCTATTACCTCTTTGCTAACATTCTCTTCAGAGCTGCAGTGAAACCAGGAACCACGTGAAGAAGGCACCCACACTGAAAATGCCTGGAAGGAACGTTGGGGCTTCTTCTCAGTGTCTCTGATATAGGGTTTCACTGTCCCGGGAAAGTCTCTGCTAACACCCTGCAGAGCGCTGTGCCCAATATACAGAAACGTCTTGCGGTATCCCCTACAGGGAAAGTGCCAGGAGGGAAAAGTGAGGATTATGTTTAGACTTTCTCTGAACTGCTTCAAATCAACTGGATATCTTTGTGCTGTAAATCTCCCAACAGCCAAATGTAAAAGCAGCAAACATCTCGCTGTATGTCCCACATCCAAAGTGCCAAGAGAGAGCTTGCTCTCCCTTTCTTTGAGTACTGTTTGCACTGTCCCGATTACCTCTTTGCTAACATTCTCTTCAGAGCTGCAGTGAAACCAGGAACCACGTGGAGAAGGCACCCACACTGAAAGTGCCTGGAAGGAACGTTGGGGCTTCTTCTCAGTGTCTCTGATATAGGGTTTCACTGTCCCGGGAAAGTCTCTGCTAACACCCTGCAGAGCGCTGTGCCCAATATACAGAAACGTCTTGCGGTATCTCCTACAGGGAAAGTGCCAGGAGGGAAAAGTGAGGATTATGCTTAGACTTTCTCGGAACTGCTTCAAATCAACTAGATATCTTTGTGCTGTAAATCTCCCAACAGCCAAACGTAAAAGCAGCAAACATCTCGCTGTATGTCCCACATCCAAAGTGCCAAGAGAGAGCTTGCTCTCCCTGTCTTTGAGTACTGTTTGCACTGTCCCGATTACCTCTTTGCTAACATTCTCTTCAGAGCTGCACTGAAACCAGGAACCACGTGGAGAAGGCACCAACTCTGAAAGTGCCTGGAATGAACGTTGGGACTTCTTCTCAGTGTCTCTGATATAGGGTTTCACTGTCCCGGGAAAGTCTCTCCTAACAGCCTGCAGAGCGCTGTGCCCAATATACAGAAACGTCTTGCGGTATCCCCTACAGGGAAAGTGCCAGGAGGGAAAAGTGAGGATTATGTTTAGACTTTCTCGGAACTGCTTCAAATCAACTAGATATCTTTGTGCTGTAAACCTCCCAACAGCCAAATGTAAAAGCAGCAAACATCTCGCTGTATGTCCCACATCCAAAGTGCCAAGAGAGAGCTTGCTCTCCCTGTCTTTGAGTACTGTTTGCACTGTCCCAATTACCTCTTTGCTAACATTCTCTTCAGAGCTGCAGTGAAACCAGGAACCACGTGGAGAAGGCACCCACACTGAAAGTGCCTGGAAGGAACGTTGGGGCTTCTTCTCAGTGTCTCTGATATAGGGTTTCACTGTCCCGGGAAAGTCTCTGCTAACACCCTGCAGAGCGCTGTGCCCAATATACAGAAACGTCTTGCGGTATCTCCTACAGGGAAAGTGCCAGGAGGGAAAAGTGAGGATTATGTTTAGACTTTCTCGGAACTGCTTCAAATCAACTGGATATCTTTGTGCTGTAAATCTCCCAACAGCCAAACGCAAAAGCAGCAAACATCTCGCTGTATGTCCCACATCCAAAGTGCCAAGAGAGTAATGTAGAGCTTGCTCTCCCTGTCTTTGAGTACTGTTTGCACTGTCCCGATTACCTCTTTGCTAACATTCTCTTCAGAGCTGCAGTGAAACCAGGAACCACGTGGAGAAGGCACCCACACTGAAAATGCCTGGAAGGAACCATGGGGCTTCTTCTCAGTGTCTCTGATATAGGGTTTCACTGTCCCGGGAAAGTCTCTCCTAACAGCCTGCAGAGCGCTGTGCCCAATATACAGAAACGTCTTGCGGTATCCCCTACAGGGAAAGTGCCAGGAGGGAAAAGTGAGGATTATGTTTAGACTTTCTCGGAACTGCTTCAAATCAACTAGATATCTTTGTGCTGTAAATCTCCCAACAGCCAAATGTAAAAGCAGCAAACATCTCGCTGTATGTTCCACATCCAAAGTGCCAAGAGAGAGCTTGCTCTCCCTGTCTTTGAGTACTGTTTGCACTGTCCCGATTACCTCTTTGCTAACATTCTCTTCAGAGCTGCAGTGAAACCAGGAACCACGTGAAGAAGGCACCCACACTGAAAATGCCTGGAAGGAACGTTGGGGCTTCTTCTCAGTGTCTCTGATATAGGGTTTCACTGTCCCGGGAAAGTCTCTGCTAACACCCTGCAGAGCGCTGTGCCCAATATACAGAAACGTCTTGCGGTATCTCCTACAGGGAAAGTGCCAGGAGGGAAAAGTGAGGATTATGTTTAGACTTTCTCTGAACTGCTTCAAATCAACTAGATATCTTTGTGCTGTAAATCTCCCAACAGCCAAATGTAAAAGCAGCAAACATCTCGCTGTATGTCCCACATCCAAAGTGCCAAGAGAGAGCTTGCTCTCCCTGTCTTTGAGTACTGTTTGCACTGTCCCGATTACCTCTTTGCTAACATTCTCTTCAGAGCTGCAGTGAAACCAGGAACCACGTGGAGAAGGCACCAACTCTGAAAGTGCCTGGAATGAACGTTGGGGCTTCTTCTCAGTGTCTCTGATATAGGGTTTCACTGTCCCGGGAAAGTCTCTGCTAACACCCTGCAGAGCGCTGTGCCCAATATACAGAAACGTCTTCCAGTATCTCCTACAGGGAAAGTGCCAGGAGGGAAAAGTGAGGATTATGTTTAGACTTTCTCGGAACTGCTTCAAATCAACTAGATATCTTTGTGCTGTAAATCTCCCAACAGCCAAACGTAAAAGCAGCAAACATCTCGCTGTATGTCCCACATCCAAAGTGCCAAGAGAGAGCTTGCTCTCCCTTTCTTTGAGTACTGTTTGCACTGTCCCGATTACCTCTTTGCTAACATTCTCTTCAGAGCTGCAGTGAAACCAGGAACCACGTGAAGAAGGCACCCACACTGAAAATGCCTGGAAGGAACGTTGGGGCTTCTTCTCAGTGTCTCTGATATAGTGTTTCACTGTCCCGGGAAAGTCTCTGCTAACACCCTGCAGAGCGCTGTGCCCAATATACAGAAACGTCTTGCGGTATCCCCTACAGGGAAAGTGCCAGGAGGGAAAAGTGAGGATTATGTTTAGACTTTCTCGGAACTGCTTCAAATCAACTGGATATCTTTGTGCTGTAAATCTCCCAACAGCCAAACGCAAAAGCAGCAAACATCTCGCTGTATGTCCCACATCCAAAGTGCCAAGAGAGTAATGTAGAGCTTGCTCTCCCTGTCTTTGAGTACTGTTTGCACTGTCCCGATTACCTCTTTGCTAACATTCTCTTCAGAGCTGCAGTGAAACCAGGAACCACGTGAAGAAGGCACCAACTCTGAAAGTGCCTGGAAGGAACGTTGGGGCTTCTTCTCAGTGTCTCTGATATAGGGTTTCACTGTGCCGGGAAAGTCTCTGCTAACACCCTGCAGAGCGCTGTGCCCAATATACAGAAACGTCTTGCGGTATCTCCTACAGGGAAAGTGCCAGGAGGGAAAAGTGAGGATTATGTTTAGACTTTCTCTGAACTGCTTCAAATCAACTAGATATCTTTGTGCTGTAAATCTCCCAACAGCCAAACGTAAAAGCAGCAAACATCTCGCTGTATGTTCCACATCCAAAGTGCCAAGAGAGAGCTTGCTCTCCCTGTCTTTGAGTACTGTTTGCACTGTCCCGATTACCTCTTTGCTAACATTCTCTTCAGAGCTGCAGTGAAACCAGGAACCACGTGGAGAAGGCACCCACACTGAAAGTGCCTGGAAGGAACGTTGGGGCTTCTTCTCAGTGTCTCTGATATAGGGTTTCACTGTCCCGGGAAAGTCTCTGCTAACACCCTGCAGAGCGCTGTGCCCAATATACAGAAACGTCTTGCGGTATCTCCTACAGGGAAAGTGCCAGGAGGGAAAAGTGAGGATTATGTTTAGACTTTCTCGGAACTGCTTCAAATCAACTGGATATCTTTGTGCTGTAAATCTCCCAACAGCCAAACACAAAAGCAGCAAACATCTCGCTGTATGTCCCACATCCAAAGTGCCAAGAGAGTAATGTAGAGCTTGCTCTCCCTGTCTTTGAGTACTGTTTGCACTGTCCCGATTACCTCTTTGCTAACATTCTCTTCAGAGCTGCAGTGAAACCAGGAACCACGTGGAGAAGGCACCAACTCTGAAAGTGCCTGGAATGAACGTTGGGACTTCTTCTCAGTGTCTCTGATATAGGGTTTCACTGTCCCGGGAAAGTCTCTGCTAACAGCCTGCAGAGCGCTGTGCCCAATATACAGAAACGTCTTGCAGTATCTCCTACAGGGAAAGTGCCAGGAGGGAAAAGTGAGGATTATGCTTAGACTTTCTCGGAACTGCTTCAAATCAACTAGATATCTTTGTGCTGTAAATCTCCCAACAGCCAAACGTAAAAGCAGCAAACATCTTGCTGTATGTCCCACATCCAAAGTGCCAAGAGAGAGCTTGCTCTCCCTGTCTTTGAGTACTGTTTGCACTGTCCCGATTACCTCTTTGCTAACATTCTCTTCAGAGCTGCACTGAAACCAGGAACCACGTGGAGAAGGCACCAACTCTGAAAGTGCCTGGAATGAACGTTGGGACTTCTTCTCAGTGTCTCTGATATAGGGTTTCACTGTCCCGGGAAAGTCTCTGCTAACACCCTGCAGAGCGCTGTGCCCAATATACAGAAACGTCTTGCGGTATCCCCTACAGGGAAAGTGCCAGGAGGGAAAAGTGAGGATTATGTTTAGACTTTCTCGGAACTGCTTCAAATCAACTGGATATCTTTGTGCTGTAAATCTCCCAACAGCCAAACGCAAAAGCAGCAAACATCTCGCTGTATGTCCCACATCCAAAGTGCCAAGAGAGAGCTTGCTCTCCCTGTCTTTGAGTACTGTTTGCACTGTCCCGATTACCTCTTTGCTAACATTCTCTTCAGAGCTGCAGTGAAACCAGGAACCACGTGGAGAAGGCACCCACAATGAAAGTGCCTGGAAGGAACGTTGGGGCTTCTTCTCAGTGTCTCTGATATAGGGTTTCACTGTCCCGGGAAAGTCTCTCCTAATACCCTGCAGAGCGCTGTGCCCAATATACAGAAACGTCTTGCGGTATCTCCTACAGGGAAAGTGCCAGGAGGGAAAAGTGAGGATTATGCTTAGACTTTCTCGGAACTGCTTCAAATCAACTAGATATCTTTGTGCTGTAAATCTCCCAACAGCCAAACGTAAAAGCAGCAAACATCTCGCTGTATGTCCCACATCCAAAGTGCCAAGAGAGAGCTTGCTCTCCCTGTCTTTGAGTACTGTTTGCACTGTCCCGATTACCTCTTTGCTAACATTCTCTTCAGAGCTGCACTGAAACCAGGAACCACGTGGAGAAGGCACCAACTCTGAAAGTGCCTGGAATGAACGTTGGGACTTTTTCTCAGTGTCTCTGATATAGGGTTTCACTGTCCCGGGAAAGTCTCTGCTAACAGCCTGCAGAGCGCTGTGCCCAATATACAGAAACGTCTTGCGGTATCCCCTACAGGGAAAGTGCCAGGAGGGAAAAGTGAGGATTATGTTTAGACTTTCTCGGAACTGCTTCAAATCAACTAGATATCTTTGTGCTGTAAATCTCCCAACAGCCAAACGTAAAAGCAGCAAACATCTCGCTGTATGTCCCACATCCAAAGTGCCAAGAGAGTAATGTAGAGCTTGCTCTCCCTGTCTTTGAGTACTGTTTGCACTGTCCCGATTACCTCTTTGCTAACATTCTCTTCAGAGCTGCAGTGAAACCAGGAACCACGTGAAGAAGGCACCAACTCTGAAAGTGCCTGGAAGGAACGTTGGGGCTTCTTCTCAGTGTCTCTGATATAGGGTTTCACTGTGCCGGGAAAGTCTCTGCTAACACCCTGCAGAGCGCTGTGCCCAATATACAGAAACGTCTTGCGGTATCTCCTACAGGGAAAGTGCCAGGAGGGAAAAGTGAGGATTATGTTTAGACTTTCTCTGAACTGCTTCAAATCAACTAGATATCTTTGTGCTGTAAACCTCCCAACAGCCAAACGTAAAAGCAGCAAACATCTCGCTGTATGTCCCACATCCAAAGTGCCAAGAGAGAGCTTGCTCTCCCTGTCTTTGAGTACTGTTTGCACTGTCCCGATTACCTCTTTGCTAACATTCTCTTCAGAGCTGCAGTGAAACCAGGAACCACGTGGAGAAGGCACCCACACTGAAAGTGCCTGGAAGGAACGTTGGGGCTTCTTCTCAGTGTCTCTGATATAGGGTTTCACTGTCCCGGGAAAGTCTCTGCTAACACCCTGCAGAGCGCTGTGCCCAATATACAGAAACGTCTTGCGGTATCCCCTACAGGGAAAGTGCCAGGAGGGAAAAGTGAGGATTATGTTTAGACTTTCTCGGAACTGCTTCAAATCAACTGGATATCTTTGTGCTGTAAATCTCCCAACAGCCAAACGCAAAAGCAGCAAACATCTCGCTGTATGTCCCACATCCAAAGTGCCAAGAGAGTAATGTAGAGCTTGCTCTCCCTGTCTTTGAGTACTGTTTGCACTGTCCCGATTACCTCTTTGCTAACATTCTCTTCAGAGCTGCAGTGAAACCAGGAACCACGTGAAGAAGGCACCAACTCTGAAAGTGCCTGGAAGGAACGTTGGGGCTTCTTCTCAGTGTCTCTGATATAGGGTTTCACTGTGCCGGGAAAGTCTCTGCTAACACCCTGCAGAGCGCTGTGCCCAATATACAGAAACGTCTTGCGGTATCCCCTACAGGGAAAGTGCCAGGAGGGAAAAGTGAGGATTATGTTTAGACTTTCTCTGAACTGCTTCAAATCAACTAGATATCTTTGTGCTGTAAACCTCCCAACAGCGAAATGTAAAAGCAGCAAACATCTCGCTGTATGTCCCACATCCAAAGTGCCAAGAGAGAGCTTGCTCTCCCTGTCTTTGAGTACTGTTTGCACTGTCCCGATTACCTCTTTGCTAACATTCTCTTCAGAGCTGCAGTGAAACCAGGAACCACGTGGAGAAGGCACCCACACTGAAAGTGCCTGGAAGGAACGTTGGGGCTTCTTCTCAGTGTCTCTGATATAGGGTTTCACTGTCCCGGGAAAGTCTCTGCTAACACCCTGCAGAGCGCTGTGCCCAATATACAGAAACGTCTTGCGGTATCCCCTACAGGGAAAGTGCCAGGAGGGAAAAGTGAGGATTATGTTTAGACTTTCTCGGAACTGCTTCAAATCAACTGGATATCTTTGTGCTGTAAATCTCCCAACAGCCAAACGCAAAAGCAGCAAACATCTCGCTGTATGTCCCACATCCAAAGTGCCAAGAGAGTAATGTAGAGCTTGCTCTCCCTGTCTTTGAGTACTGTTTGCACTGTCCCGATTACCTCTTTGCTAACATTCTCTTCAGAGCTGCAGTGAAACCAGGAACCACGTGGAGAAGGCACCCACACTGAAAATGCCTGGAAGGAACCATGGGGCTTCTTCTCAGTGTCTCTGATATAGGGTTTCACTGTCCCGGGAAAGTCTCTCCTAACAGCCTGCAGAGCGTTGTGCCCAATATACAGAAACGTCTTGTGGTATCCCCTACAGGGAAAGTGCCAGGAGGGAAAAGTGAGGATTATGTTTAGATTTTCTCGGAACTGCTTCAAATCAACTAGATATCTTTGTGCTGTAAATCTCCCAACAGCCAAATGTAAAAGCAGCAAACATCTCGCTGTATGTTCCACATCCAAAGTGCCAAGAGAGAGCTTGCTCTCCCTGTCTTTCAGTACTGTTTGCACTGTCCCGATTACCTCTTTGCTAACATTCTCTTCAGAGCTGCAGTGAAACCAGGAACCACGTGAAGAAGGCACCCACACTGAAAATGCCTGGAAGGAACGTTGGGGCTTCTTCTCAGTGTCTCTGATATAGGGTTTCACTGTCCCGGGAAAGTCTCTCCTAACAGCCTGCAGAGCGCTGTGCCCAATATACAGAAACGTCTTGCGGTATCCCCTACAGGGAAAGTGCCAGGAGGTAAAAGTGAGGATTATGTTTAGACTTTCTCTGAACTGCTTCAAATCAACTGGATATCTTTGTGCTGTAAATCTCCCAACAGCCAAATGTAAAAGCAGCAAACATCTCGCTGTATGTCCCACATCCAAAGTGCCAAGAGAGAGCTTGCTCTCCCTGTCTTTGAGTACTGTTTGCACTGTCCCGATTACCTCTTTGCTAACATTCTCTTCAGAGCTGCAGTGAAACCAGGAACCACGTGGAGAAGGCACCCACAATGAAAGTGCCTGGAAGGAACGTTGGGGCTTCTTCTCAGTGTCTCTGATATAGGGTTTCACTGTCCCGGGAAAGTCTCTGCTAACACCCTGCAGAGCGCTGTGCCCAATATACAGAAACGTCTTGCGGTATCTCCTACAGGGAAAGTGCCAGGAGGGAAAAGTGAGGATTATGCTTAGACTTTCTCGGAACTGCTTCAAATCAACTAGATATCTTTGTGCTGTAAATCTCCCAACAGCCAAACGTAAAAGCAGCAAACATCTCGCTGTATGTCCCACATCCAAAGTGCCAAGAGAGAGCTTGCTCTCCCTGTCTTTCAGTACTGTTTGCACTGTCCCGATTACCTCTTTGCTAACATTCTCTTCAGAGCTGCAGTGAAACCAGGAACCACGTGAAGAAGGCACCCACACTGAAAATGCCTGGAAGGAACGTTGGGGCTTCTTCTCAGTGTCTCTGATATAGGGTTTCACTGTCCCGGGAAAGTCTCTGCTAACACCCTGCAGAGCGCTGTGCCCAATATACAGAAACGTCTTGCGGTATCCCCTACAGGGAAAGTGCCAGGAGGGAAAAGTGAGGATTATGTTTAGACTTTCTCGGAACTGCTTCAAATCAACTGGATATCTTTGTGCTGTAAATCTCCCAACAGCCAAATGTAAAAGCAGCAAACATCTCGCTGTATGTCCCACATCCAAAGTGCCAAGAGAGAGCTTGCTCTCCCTGTCTTTGAGTACTGTTTGCACTGTCCCGATTACCTCTTTGCTAACATTCTCTTCAGAGCTGCAGTGAAACCAGGAACCACGTGGAGAAGGCACCCACACTGAAAGTGCCTGGAAGGAACGTTGGGGCTTCTTCTCAGTGTCTCTGATATAGGGTTTCACTGTCCCGGGAAAGTCTCTCCTAACACCCTGCAGAGCGCTGTGCCCAATATACAGAAACGTCTTGCGGTATCTCCTACAGGGAAAGTGCCAGGAGGGAAAAGTGAGGATTATGCTTAGACTTTCTCGGAACTGCTTCAAATCAACTAGATATCTTTGTGCTGTAAATCTCCCAACAGCCAAACGTAAAAGCAGCAAACATCTCGCTGTATGTCCCACATCCAAAGTGCCAAGAGAGTAATGTAGAGCTTGCTCTCCCTGTCTTTGAGTACTGTTTGCACTGTCCCGATTACCTCTTTGCTAACATTCTCTTCAGAGCTGCAGTGAAACCAGGAACCACGTGAAGAAGGCACCAACTCTGAAAGTGCCTGGAAGGAACGTTGGGGCTTCTTCTCAGTGTCTCTGATATAGGGTTTCACTGTGCCGGGAAAGTCTCTGCTAACACCCTGCAGAGCGCTGTGCCCAATATACAGAAACGTCTTGCGGTATCTCCTACAGGGAAAGTGCCAGGAGGTAAAAGTGAGGATTATGTTTAGACTTTCTCTGAACTGCTTCAAATCAACTAGATATCTTTGTGCTGTAAATCTCCCAACAGCCAAATGTAAAAGCAGCAAACATCTCGCTGTATGTTCCACATCCAAAGTGCCAAGAGAGAGCTTGCTCTCCCTGTCTTTGAGTACTGTTTGCACTGTCCCGATTACCTCTTTGCTAACATTCTCTTCAGAGCTGCAGTGAAACCAGGAACCACGTGGAGAAGGCACCCACACTGAAAGTGCCTGGAAGGAATGTTGGGGCTTCTTCTCAGTGTCTCTGATATAGGGTTTCATTGTCCCGGGAAAGTCTCTCCTAACAACCTGCAGAGCGCTGTGCCCAATATACAGAAACGTCTTGCGGTATCCCCTACAGGGAAAGTGCCAGGAGGGAAAAGTGAGGATTATGTTTAGACTTTCTCGGAACTGCTTCAAATCAACTGGATATCTTTGTGCTGTAAATCTCGCAACAGCCAAACGCAAAAGCAGCAAACATCTCGCTGTATGTCCCACATCCAAAGTGCCAAGAGAGTAATGTAGAGCTTGCTCTCCCTGTCTTTGAGTACTGTTTGCACTGTCCCGATTACCTCTTTGCTAACATTCTCTTCAGAGCTGCAGTGAAACCAGGAACCACGTGGAGAAGGCACCAACTCTGAAAGTGCCTGGAATGAACGTTGGGACTTCTTCTCAGTGTCTCTGATATAGGGTTTCACTGTCCCGGGAAAGTCTCTCCTAACAGCCTGCAGAGCGCTGTGCCCAATATACAGAAACGTCTTCCAGTATCTCCTACAGGGAAAGTGCCAGGAGGGAAAAGTGAGGATTATGCTTAGACTTTCTCGGAACTGCTTCAAATCAACTAGATATCTTTGTGCTGTAAATCTCCCAACAGCCAAATGTAAAAGCAGCAAACATCTCGCTGTATGTCCCACATCCAAAGTGCCAAGAGAGAGCTTGCTCTCCCTGTCTTTGAGTACTGTTTGCACTGTCCCGATTACCTCTTTGCTAACATTCTCTTCAGAGCTGCAGTGAAACCAGGAACCACGTGAAGAAGGCACCCACACTGAAAATGCCTGGAAGGAACGTTGGGGCTTCTTCTCAGTGTCTCTGATATAGGGTTTCACTGTCCCGGGAAAGTCTCTGCTAACACCCTGCAGAGCGCTGTGCCCAATATACAGAAACGTCTTGCGGTATCTCCTACAGGGAAAGTGCCAGGAGGGAAAAGTGAGGATTATGCTTAGACTTTCTCGGAACTGCTTCAAATCAACTGGATATCTTTGTGCTGTAAATCTCCCAACAGCCAAACGCAAAAGCAGCAAACATCTCGCTGTATGTCCCACATCCAAAGTGCCAAGAGAGTAATGTAGAGCTTGCTCTCCCTGTCTTTGAGTACTGTTTGCACTGTCCCGATTACCTCTTTGCTAACATTCTCTTCAGAGCTGCAGTGAAACCAGGAACCACGTGGAGAAGGCACCCACACTGAAAGTGCCTGGAAGGAACGTTGGGGCTTCTTCTCAGTGTCTCTGATATAGGGTTTCACTGTCCCGGGAAAGCCTCTGCTAACACCCTGCAGAGCGCTGTGCCCAATATACAGAAACGTCTTGCGGTATCCCCTACAGGGAAAGTGCCAGGAGGGAAAAGTGAGGATTATGCTTAGACTTTCTCGGAACTGCTTCAAATCAACTAGATATCTTTGTGCTGTAAATCTCCCAACAGCCAAACGTAAAAGCAGCAAACATCTCGCTGTATGTCCCACATCCAAAGTGCCAAGAGAGAGCTTGCTCTCCCTGTCTTTGAGTACTGTTTGCACTGTCCCGATTACCTCTTTGCTAACATTCTCTTCAGAGCTGCACTGAAACCAGGAACCACGTGGAGAAGGCACCAACTCTGAAAGTGCCTGGAAGGAACTGGGGGCTGCAGGCTTTCCTGCTGCCTTCAGCCTCAAAACCACCCTTTCCCACATGGCGTCACGCCAGGCACAAAAATGGCCATATGTCTGGAGGTTGGTCCCACGCCCAAAGAGCCAGCAGGGAAAACTGTGCCTTGTTCTAAAGCTCTTTGGGAACCGCTTGCGTAGCCCCACACACCTGGGGGCTGCAGGCTTTCCTGCTGCCTTCAGCCTCAAAACAACCCTTTCCCACTTGGCGCCGCGCCAGGTCCAGAAAAGGCCATATGACTGGAGATTGGTTCCACGCCCAAAGAGCCAGCAGGGAAAACTATGCCTTGTTCTAAATCTCTTTGGGAACCGCTTGCGTAGCCCCACACACCTGGGGGCTGCAGGCTTTCCTGCTGCCTTCAGCCTCAAAACCACCCTTTCCCACATGCCGTCACCCCAGGCCCAAAAATGGCCATATATCTGGAGACTGGTCCCACGCCGAAAGAGCCAGCAGGGAAAACTATGCCTTGTTCTAAAGCTCTTTGGGAACCGCTTGCGTAGCCCCACAGACCTGGGGGCTGCAGGCTTTCCTGCTGCCTTCAGCCTCAAAACAACCCTGTCCCACTTGGCGCCGCGCCAGGCCCAAAAATGGCCATATGTCTGGAGACTGGTCCCACGCCCAAAGAGCCAGCAGGGAAAGCTATGCCTTGCTCTAAAGCTCTTTGGGAACCGCTTGCATAGCCCCACACACCTGGGGGCTGCAGGCTTTCCTGCTGCCTTCAGCCTCAAAACAACCCTTTCCCACTTGGCGTCGCGCCAGGCACAAAAATGGCCATATGTCTGGAGATTGGTCCCACGCCCAAAGAGCCAGCAGGGAAAACTATGCCTTGTTCTAAAGCTCTTTGGGAACCGCTTGCGTAGCCCCACACACCTGGGGGCTGCAGGCTTTCCTGCTCTCTTCAGCCTCAAAACAACCCTTTCCCACTTGGCGCCGCGCCAGGTCCAGAAAAGGCCATATATCTGGAGATTGGTCCCACGCCCAAAGAGCCAGCAGGGAAAACTATGCCTTGTTCTAAAGCTCTTTGGGAACCGCTTGCGTAGCCCCACACACCTGGGGGGCTGCAGGCTTTTCTCGCGCTTTCAGCCTCAAAACGAGACTTTCCCTCATGGCATCACGCCAGGCACAAAAATGGCCAGCTGTCTGGAGACTGGTCCCTTTCCCAAAGAGCCAGCAGGGAAAACTATGCCTTGTTCTAAAGCTCTTTGGGAACCGCTTGCGTAGCCCCACACACCTGGGGGCTGCAGGCTTTCCTGCTCTCTTCAGCCTTAAAACAACCCTTTCCCACTTGGCGCCGCGCCAGGCCCAAAAATGGCCATATGGCTGGAGACTGGTCCCACGCCCAAAGAGCCAGCAGGGAAAGCTATGCCCTGTTCTAAAGCTCTTTGGGAACCGCTTGCGTAGCCCCACACACCTGGGGGCTGCAGGCTTTCCTGCTGCCTTCAGCCTCAAAACAACCCTTTCCCACTTGGCGTCGCGCCAGGCACAAAAATGGCCATATGTCTGGAGACTGGTCCCACGCCCAAAGAGCCAGGAGGGAAAACTATGCCTTGTTCTAAAGCTCTTTGGGAACCGCTTGCGTAGCCCCACACACCTGGGGGCTGCAGGCTTTCCTGCTGTCTTCAGCCTCAAAACAACCCTTTCCCACATGGCGTCACGCCAGGCACAAAAATGGCCATATGTCTGGAGGTTGGTCCCACGCCCAAAGAGCCAGCAGGGAAAACTGTGCCTTGTTCTAAAGCTCTTTGGGAACCGCTTGCGTAGCCCCACACACCTGGGGGCTGCAGGCTTTCCTGCTGCCTTCAGCCTCAAAACCTCCATTTCCCACGTGGCCCCGCGCCAGGCACAAAAACGGCCATATATCTGGAGACTGGTCCCACGCCCAAAGAGCCAGCAGGGAAAACTATGCCTTGTTCTAAAGCTCTTTGGGAACCGCTTCCGTAGCCCCACAGACCTGGGGGCTGCAGTCTTTCCTGCTGCCTTCAGCCTCAAAACCACCCTTTCCCACTTGTCCCAGCGCCAGGCACAAAAACGGCCATATGTCTGGAGATTGGTCCCACGCCGAAAGAGCCAGCAGGGAAAACTATGCCTTGTTCTAAAGCTCTTTGGGAACCGCTTGCGTAGCCCCACACACCTGGGGGCTGCAGGCTTTCCTGCTGCCTTCAGCCTCAAAACCACCCTTTCCCACATGGCGTCACGCCAGGCACAAAAATGGCCATATGTCTGGAGACTGGTCCCACGCCCAAAGAGCCAGCAGGGAAAACTATGCCTTGTTCTAAAGCTCTTTGGGAACCGCTTGCGTAGCCCCACACACCTGGGGGCTGCAGGCTTTCCTGCTGCCTTCAGCCTCAAAACCACACTTTCCCACTTGTCCCAGCGCCAGGCACAAAAATGGCCATATGTCTGGAGACTGGTCCCACGCTCAAAGAGCCAGCAGGGAAAACTATGCCTTGTTTTAAAGCTCTTTGGGAACCGCTTGCGTAGCCCCACACACCTGGGGGCTGCAGGCTTTCCTGCTCTCTTCAGCCTCAAAACCACCCTTTCCCACATGCCGTCACCCTAGGCCCAAAAATGGCCATATGTCTGGAGATTGGTCCCACGCCCAAAGAGCCAGCAGGGAAAACTATGCCTTGTTCTAAAGCTCTTTGGGAACCTCTTGCGTAGCCCCACACACCTGGGGGCTGCAGGCTTTCCTGCTGCCTTCAGCCTCAAAACCACCCTTTCCCACTTGGCTTCGCTTCAGGCACAAAAACGGCCATATGTCTGGAGACTGGTCCCACGCCCAAAGAGCCAGCACGGAAAACTATGCCTTGTTCTAAAGCTCTTTGGGAACCGCTTGCGTAGCCCCACACACCTCGGGGCTGCAGGCTTTCCTGCTGCCTTCAGCCTCAAAACCACCCTTTCCCACTTGGCTTCGCTCCAGGCACAAAAATGGCCATATGTCTGGAGACTGGTCCCACGCCCAAAGAGCCAGCAGGGAAAACTATGCCTGGTTCTAAAGCTCTTTGGGAACCGCTTGCGCGGCCCCACACACCTGCGGGCTGCAGACTTTCCTGCTGCCTTCAGCCTCAAAACCACCCTTTCCCACATGGCGTCGCGCCAGGCACAAAAATGTTCATATGTCTGGAGATTGGTCCCACGCCCAAAGAGCCAGCAGGGAAAACTATGCCTTGTTCTAAAGCTCTTTGGGAACCGCTTGCGTAGCCCCACACACCTGGGGGCTGCAGGCTTTCCTGCTCTGTTCAGCCTCAAAACAACCCTTTCCCACTTGGCGCCGCGCCAGGCCCAAAAATGGCCATATGTCTGGAGACTGGTCCCACGCCCAAAGAGCCAGCAGGGAAAGCTATGCCTTGTTCTAAAGCTCTTTGGGAACCGCTTGCGTAGCCCCACACACCTGGGGGCTGCAGGCTTTCCTGCTGCCTTCAGCCTCAAAACAACCCTTTCCCACTTGGCGTCGCGCCAGGCACAAAAATGGCCATATGTCTGGAGATTGGTCCCACGCCCAAAGAGCCAGCAGGGAAAACTATGCCTTGTTCTAAAGCTCTTTGGGAACCGCTTGCGTAGCCCCACACACCTGGGGGCTGCAGGCTTTCCTGCTCTCTTCAGCCTCAAAACAACCCTTTCCCACTTGGAGACGCGCCAGGTCCAGAAAAGGCCATATGTCTGGAGACTGGTCCCACGCCCAAAGAGCCAGCAGGGAAAACTATGCCTTGTTCTAAAGCTCTTTGGGAACCGCTTGCGTAGCCCCACACACCTGGGGGCTGCAGGCTTTTCTCGCGCTTTCAGCCTCAAAACGACACTTTCCCTCATGGCATCACGCCAGGCACAAAAATGGCCAGATGTCTGGAGGTTGGTCCCACGCCCAAAGAGCCAGCAGGGAAAACTATGCCTTGTTCTAAAGCTCTTTGGGAACCGCTTGCGTAGCCCCACACACCTGGGGGCTGCAGGCTTTCCTGCTCTCTTCAGCCTTAAAACAACCCTTTCCCACTTGGCGCCGCGCCAGGCCCAAAAATGGCCATATGTCTGGAGACTGGTCCCACGCCCAAAGAGCCAGCAGGGAAAGCTATGCCTTGTTCTAAAGCTCTTTGGGAACCGCTTGCGTAGCCCCACAGACCTGGGGGCTGCAGGCTTTCCTGCTGCCTTCAGCCTCAAAACAACCCTTTCCCACTTGGCGTCGCGCCAGGCACAAAAATGGCCATATCTCTGGAGATTGGTCCCACGCCCAAAGAGCCAGCAGGGAAAACTATGCCTTGTTCTAAAGCTCTTTGGGAACCGCTTGCGTAGCCCCACACACCTGGGGGCTGCAGGCTTTCCTGCTGTCTTCAGCCTCAAAACAACCCTTTCCCACATGGCGTCACGCCAGGCACAAAAATGGCCATATGTCTGGAGGTTGGTCCCACGCCCAAAGAGCCAGCAGGGAAAACTATGCCTTGTTCTAAAGCTCTTTGGGAACCGCTTGCGTAGCCCCACACACCTGGGGGCTGCAGGCTTTCCTGCTGCCTTCAGCCTCAAAACCTCCATTTCCCACGTGGCCCCGCGCCAGGCACAAAAACGGCCATATATCTGGAGACTGGTCCCACGCCCAAAGAGCCAGCAGGGAAAACTATGCCTTGTTCTAAAGCTCTTTGGGAACCGCTTCCGTAGCCCCACACACCTGGGGGCTGCAGGCTTTCCTGCTGCCTTCTGCCTCAAAACCACCCTTTCCCACTTGTCCCAGCGCCAGGCACAAAAACGGCCATATGTCTGGAGATTGGTCCCACGCCGAAAGAGCCAGCAGGGAAAACTATGCCTTGTTCTAAAGCTCTTTGGGAACCGCTTGCGTAGCCCCACACACCTGGGGGCTGCAGGCTTTCCTGCTGCCTTCAGCCTCAAAACCACCCTTTCCCACATGGCGTCACGCCAGGCACAAAAATGGCCACATGTCTGGAGACTGGTCCCACGCCCAAAGAGCCAGCAGGGAAAACTATGCCTTGTTCTAAAGCTCTTTGGGAACCGCTTGCGTAGCCCCACACACCTGGGGGCTGCAGGCTTTCCTGCTGCCTTCAGCCTCAAAACCACCCTTTCCCACTTGTCCCAGCGCCAGGCACAAAAATGGCCATATGTCTGGAGACTGGTCCCACGCTCAAAGAGCCAGCAGGGAAAACTATGCCTTGTTCTAAAGCTCTTTGGGAACCGCTTGCGTAGCCCCACACACCTGGGGGCTGCAGGATTTCCTGCTGCCTTCAGCCTCAAAACCACCCTTTCCCCCATGCCGTCACCCTAGGCCCAAAAATGGCGATAGGTCTGGAGATTGGTCCCACGCCCAAAGAGCCAGCAGGGAAAACTATGCCTTGTTCTAAAGCTCTTTGGTAACCGCTTGCATAGCCCCACATACCTGGGGGCTGCAGGCTTTCCTGCTCTGTTCAGCCTCAAAACAACCCTTTCCCACTTGGCGCGGCGCCAGGCACAAAAATGGCCATATGTCTAGAGATTGGTCCCACGCTCAAAGAGCCAGCAGGGAAAGCTATGCCTTGTTCTAAAGCTCTTTGGGAACCGCTTGCGTAGCCCCACACACCTGGGGGCTGCAGGCTTTCCTGCTGCCTTCAGCCTCAAAACCACCCTTTCCCACTTGGCGTCGCGCCAGGCACAAAAGTGGCCATATGTCTGGAGACTGGTCCCACGCCCAAAGAGCCAGCAGGGAAAACTATGCCTTTTTCTAAAGCTGTTTGGGAACCGCTTGCGTAGCCCCACAGACCTGTGGGCTGCAGGCTTTCCTGCTGCCTTCAGCCTCAAAACCACCCTTTCCCACATGGCGTCACGCCAGGCACAAAAATGGCCATATGTCTGGAGGTTGGTCCCACGCCCAAAGAGCCAGCAGGGAAAACTGTGCCTTGTTCTAAAGCTCTTTGGGAACCGCTTGCGTAGCCCCACACACCTGGGGGCTGCAGGCTTTTCTCGCGCTTTCAGCCTCAAAACGACACTTTCCCTCATGGCATCACGCCAGGCACAAAAATGGCCAGATGTCTGGAGACTGGTCCCTTTCCCAAAGAGCCAGCAGGGAAAACTATGCCTTGTTCTAAAGCTCTTTGGGAACCGCTTGCGTAGCCCCACACACCTGGGGGCTGCAGGCTTTCCTGCTGCCTTCAGCCTCAAAACCACCCTTTCCCACTTGGCGCCGCGCCAGGCCCAAAAATGGCCATATGTCTGGAGACTGGTCCCACGCCCAAGAGCCAGCAGGGAAAACTATGCCTTGTTCTAAAGCTCTTTGGGAACCGCTTGCGTAGCCCTACACACCTGGGGGCTGCAGGCTTTCCTCCTGCCTTCAGCCTCAAAACCACCCTTTCCCATTTGGCCCTGTGCCAGGCCCAAAAATGGCCATATGTCTGGAGACTGGTCCCACGCCCAAAGAGCCAGCAGGGAAAACTATGCCTTGTTCTAAAGCTCTTTGGGAACAGATTGCGTAGCCCCACACACCTGGGGGCTGCAGGCTTTCCTGCTGCCTTCAGCCTCAAAACAACCCTTTCCCACATGGCGTCACGCCAGGCACAAAAATGGCCATATGTCTGGAGATTGGTCCCACGCCCAAAGAGCCAGCAGGGAAAACTATGCCTTGTTCTAAAGCTCTTTGGGAACGGCTTGCGTAGCCCCACAGACCTGCGGGCTGCAGGCTTTCCTGCTGCGTTAAGCCTCAAAAGCACCCTTTCCCACATGCCGTCACGCCAGGCCCAAAAATGGCCATATGGCTGGAGATTGGTCCCACGCCCAAAGAGACAGCAGGGAAAACTATGCCTTGTTCTAAAGCTCTTTGGGAACCGCTTGCATAGCCCCACAGACCAGGGGGCTGCAAGCTTTCCTGCTGCCTTCAGCCTCAAAACAACCCTTTCCCACTTGGAGACTCGCCAGGCCCAAAAATGGCCATATGTCTGGAGACTGGTCCCACGCCGAAAGAGCCAGCAGGGAAAACTATGCCTTGTTCTAAAGCTCTTTGGGAACCGCTTGCGTAGCCCCACACACCTGGGGGCTGCAGGCTTTCCTGCTGCCTTCAGCCTCAAAACCACCCTTTCCCACTTGGCGCCGCGCCAGGCCCAAAAATGGCCATATGTCTGGAGACTGGTCCCACGCCCAAGAGCCAGCAGCGAAAACTATGCCTTGTTCTAAAGCTCTTTGGGAACGGCTTGCGTAGCCCCACAGATCTGCGGGATGCAGGCTTTCCTGCTGCCTTCAGCCTCAAAACCTCCCTTTCCCACTTGGCCCCGCTCCAGGCACAAAAATGGCCATATGTCTGGAGACTGGTCCCACGCCCAAAGAGCCAGCAGGGAAAACTATGCCTTGTTCTAAAGCTCTTTGGGAACCGCTTGCGTAGCCCCACACACCTGGGGGCTGCAGGCTTTCCTGCTGCCTTCAGCCTCAAAACCACCCTTTCCCACATGCCGTCACCCCAGGCCCAAAAATGGCCATATATCTGGAGATTGGTCCCACGCCCAAAGAGCCAGCAGGGAAAACTATGCCTTGTTCTAAAGCTCTTTGGGAACCGCTTCCGTAGCCCCACACACCTGGGGGCTGCAGGCTTTCCTGCTCTCTTCAGCCTCAAAACAACCCTTTCCCACTTGGCGCCGCGCCAGGCCCAAAAATGGCCATATGTCTAGAGATTGGTCCCACGCCAAAAGAGCCAGCAGGGAAAGCTATGCCTTGTTCTAAAGCTCTTTGGGAACCGCTTGCGTAGCCCCACACACCTGGGGGCTGCAGGCTTTCCTGCTGCCTTCAGCCTCAAAACCACCCTTTCCCACTTGGCGTCGCGCCAGGCACAAAAGTGGCCATATGTCTGGAGACTGGTCCCACGCCCAAAGAGCCAGCAGGGAAAACTATGCCTTGTTCTAAAGCTCTTTGGGAACGGCTTGCGTAGCCCCACACACCTGGGGGCTGCAGGCTTTCCTGCTGCCTTCAGCCTCAAAACAACCCTTTCCCACATGGCGTCACGCCAGGCACAAAAATGGCCATATGTCTGGAGGTTGGTCCCACGCCCAAAGAGCCAGCAGGGAAAACTATGCCTTGTTCTAAAGCTCTTTGGGAACCGCTTGCGTAGCCCCACACACCTGGGGGCTGCAGGCTTTCCTGCTGCCTTCGGCCTCAAAACCACCCTTTCCCACTTGGCGCCGCGCCAGGCACAAAAATGGCCATATGTCTGGAGACTGGTCCCACGCCCAAGAGCCAGCAGGGAAAACTATGCCTTGTTGTAAAGCTCTTTGGGAACCGCTTTCGTAGCCCCACACACCTGGGGGCTGCAGGCTTTCCTGCTGCCTTCAGCCTCTAAACCTCCCCTTCCCACTTGGCCCTGCTCCAGGCACAAAAATGGCCATATGTCTGGAGATTGGTCCCACGCCCAAAGAGCCAGCAGGGAAAACTATGCCTTGTTCTAAAGCTCTTTGGGAACCGCTTGCGTAGCCCCACACACCTGGGGGCTGCAGGCTTTCCTGCTGCCTTCAGCCTCAAAACCACCCTTTCCCACATGCCGTCACCCCAGGCCCAAAAATGGCCATATATCTGGAGATTGGTCCCACGCCCAAAGAGCCAGCAGGGAAAACTATGCCTTGTTCTAAAGCTCTTTGGGAACCGCTTGCGTAGCCCCACACACCTGGGGGCTGCAGGCTTTCCTGCTCTCTTCAGCCTCAAAACAACCCTTTCCCACTTGGCGCCGCGCCAGGCCCAAAATGGCCATATGTCTAGAGATTGGTCCCACGCCCAAAGAGCCAGCAGGGAAAGCTATGCCTTGTTCTAAAGCTCTTTGGGAACCGCTTGCGTAGCCCCACACACCTGGGGGCTGCAGGCTTTCCTGCTGCCTTCAGCCTCAAAACAACCCTTTCACACTTGGCGTCGCGCCAGGCACACAATTGGCCATATGTCTGGAGACTGGTCCCACGCCCAAAGAGCCAGCAGGGAAAACTATGCCTTGTTCTAAAGCTCTTTGGGAACCGCTTGCGTAGCCCCACACACCTGGGGGCTGCAGGCTTTCCTGCTGCCTTCAGCCTCAAAACCTCCATTTCCCACGTGGCCCCGCGCCAGGCACAAAAACGGCCATATATCTGGAGACTGGTCCCACGCCCAAAGAGCCAGCAGGGAAAACTATGCCTTGTTCTAAAGCTCTTTGGGAACCGCTTGCGTAGCCCCACACACCTGGGGGCTGCAGGCTTTCCTGCTGCCTTCAGCCTCAAAACCACCCTTTCCCACTTGTCCCAGCGCCAGGCACAAAAACGGCCATATGTCTGGAGATTGGTCCCACGCCCAAAGAGCCAGCAGGGAAAACTATGCCTTGTTCTAAAGCTCTTTGGGAACCGCTTGCGTAGCCCCACACACCTGGGGGCTGCAGGCTTTCCTGCTGCCTTCAGCCTCAAAACCACCCTTTCCCACATGGCGTCGCGCCAGGCACAAAAATGGCCATATGACTGGAGATTGGTTCCACGCCCAAAGAGCCAGCAGGGAAAACTATGCCTTGTTCTAAAGCTCTTTGGGAACCGCTTGCGTAGCCCCACACACCTGGGGGCTGCAGGCTTTCCTGCTGCCTTCAGCCTCAAAACCACCCTTTCCCACATGCCGTCATCCCAGGCCCAAAAATGGCCATATGTCTGGAGACTGGTCCCACGCCCAAAGAGCCAGCAGGGAAAGCTATGCCTTGTTCTAAAGCTCTTTGGGAACCGCTTGCGTAGCCCCACACACCTGGGGGCTGCAGGCTTTCCTGGTGCCTTCAGCCTCAAAACAACCCTTTCCCACTTGGCGTCGCGCCAGGCACAAAAATGGCCATATGTCTGGAGATTGGTCCCACGCCCAAAGAGCCAGCAGGGAAAACTATGCCTTGTTCTAAAGCTCTTTGGGAACCGCTTGCGTAGCCCCACACACCTGGGGGCTGCAGGCTTTTCTCGCGCTTTCAGCCTCAAAACGACACTTTCCCTCATGGCATCACGCCAGTCACAAAAATGGCCATATGTCTGGAGGTTGGTCCCACGCCCAAAGAGCCAGCAGGGAAAACTATGCCTTGTTCTAAAGCTCTTTGGGAACCGCTTGCGTAGCCCCACACACCTGGGGGCTGCAGGCTTTCCTGCTCTCTTCAGCCTTAAAACAACCCTTTCCCACTTGGCGCCGCGCCAGGCCCAAAAATGGCCATATGTCTGGAGACTGGTCCCACGCCCAAAGAGCCAGCAGGGAAAGCTATGCCTTGTTCTAAAGCTCTTTGGGAACCGCTTGCGTAGCCCCACAGACCTGGGGGCTGCAGGCTTTCCTGCTGCCTTCAGCCTCAAAACAACCCTTTCCCACTTGGCGTCGCGCCAGGCACAAAAATGGCCATATGTCTGGAGATTGGTCCCACGCCCAAAGAGCCAGCAGGGAAAACTATGCCTTGTTCTAAAGCTCTTTGGGAACCGCTTGCGTAGCCCCACACACCTGGGGGCTGCAGGCTTTCCTGCTGTCTTCAGCCTCAAAACAACCCTTTCCCACATGGCGTCACGCCAGGCACAAAAACGGCCATATGTCTGGAGGTTGGTCCCACGCCCAAAGAGCCAGCAGGGAAAACTATGCCTTGTTCTAAAGCTCTTTGGGAACCGCTTGCGTAGCCCCACAGACCTGGGGGCTGCAGGCTTTCCTGCTGCCTTCAGCCTCAAAACCACCCTTTCCCACTTGTCCCAGCGCCAGGCACAAAAACGGCCATATGTCTGGAGATTGGTCCCACGCCGAAAGAGCCAGCAGGGAAAACTATGCCTTGTTCTAAAGCTCTTTGGGAACCGCTTGCGTAGCCCCACACACCTGGGGGCTGCAGGCTTTCCTGCTGCCTTCAGCCTCAAAACCACCCTTTCCCACATGGCGTCACGCCAGGCACAAAAATGGCCATATGTCTGGAGACTGGTCCCACGCCCAAAGAGCCAGCAGGGAAAACTATGCCTTGTTCTAAAGCTCTTTGGGAACCGCTTGCGTAGCCCCACACACCTGGGGGCTGCAGGCTTTCCTGCTGCCTTCAGCCTCAAAACCACCCTTTCCCACTTGTCCCAGCGCCAGGCACAAAAATGGCCATATGTCTGGAGACTGGTCCCACGCTCAAAGAGCCAGCAGGGAAAACTATGCCTTGTTCTAAAGCTCTTTGGGAACCGCTTGCGTAGCCCCACACACCTGGGGGCTGCAGGATTTCCTGCTGCCTTCAGCCTCAAAACCACCCTTTCCCCCATGCCATCACCCTAGGCCCAAAAATGGCCATAGGTCTGGAGATTGGTCCCACGCCCAAAGAGCCAGCAGGGAAAACTATGCCTTGTTCTAAAGCTCTTTGGGAACGGCTTGCATAGCCCCACATACCTGGGGGCTGCAGGCTTTCCTGCTGCCTTCAGCCTCAAAACCACCCTTTCCCACTTGGCGCGGCGCCAGGCACAAAAATGGCCATATGTCTGGAGACTGGTCCCACGCCCAAAGAGCCAGCAGGGAAAACTATGCCTTGTTCTAAAGCTCTTTGGGAACCGCTTGCGTAGCCCCACAGACCTGGGGGCTGCAGGCTTTCCTGCTGCCTTCAGCCTCAAAACCACCCTTTCCCACATGGCGTCACGCCAGGCCCAAAAATGGCCATATGTCTGGAGGTTGGTCCCACGCCCAAAGAGCCAGCAGGGAAAACTATGCCTTGTTCTAAAGCTCTTTGGGAACCGCTTGCGTAGCCCCACACACCTGGGGGCTGCAGGCTTTCCTGCTGCCTTCAGCCTCAAAACCACCCTTTCCCTCTTGGCGCCGCGCCAGGTCCAGAAAAGGCCATATGTCTGGAGATTGGTCCCACGCCCAAAGAGCCAGCAGGGAAAACTATGCCTTGTTCTAAAGCTCTTTGGGAACCGCTTGCGTAGCCCCACACACCTGGGGGCTGCAGGCTTTTCTCGCGCTTTCAGCCTCAAAACGACACTTTCCCTCATGGCATCACGCCAGGCACAAAAATGGCCAGATGTCTGGAGACTGGTCCCTTTCCCAAAGAGCCAGCAGGGAAAACTATGCCTTGTTCTAAAGCTCTTTGGGAACCGCTTGCGTAGCCCCACACACCTGGGGGCTGCAGGCTTTCCTGCTGCCTTCAGCCTCAAAACCACCCTTTCCCACTTGGCGCCGCGCCAGGCCCAAAAATGGCCATATGTCTGGAGACTGGTCCCACGCCCAAGAGCCAGCAGGGAAAACTATGCCTTGTTCTAAAGCTCTTTGGGAACCGCTTGCGTAGCCCTACACACCTGGGGGCTGCAGGCTTTCCTCCTGCCTTCAGCCTCAAAACCACCCTTTCCCACTTGGCCCTGTGCCAGGCCCAAAAATGGCCATATGTCTGGAGACTGGTCCCACGCCCAAAGAGCCAGCAGGGAAAACTATGCCTTGTTCTAAAGCTCTTTGGGAACAGATTGCGTAGCCCCACACACCTGGGGGCTGCAGGCTTTCCTGCTGCCTTCAGCCTCAAAACAACCCTTTCCCACATGGCGTCACGCCAGGCACAAAAATGGCCATATGTCTGGAGATTGGTCCCACGCCCAAAGAGCCAGCAGGGAAAAATATGCCTTGTTCTAAAGCTCTTTGGGAACGGCTTGCGTAGCCCCACACACCTGCGGGCTGCAGGCTTTCCTGCTGCGTTAAGCCTCAAAAGCACCCTTTCCCACATGCCGTCACGCCAGGCACAAAAATGGCCATATGGCTGGAGATTGGTCCCACGCCCAAAGAGACAGCAGGGAAAACTATGCCTTGTTCTAAAGCTCTTTGGGAACCGCTTGCATAGCCCCACACACCTGGGGGCTGCAGGCTTTCCTGCTGCCTTCAGCCTCAAAACAACCCTTTCCCACTTGGAGACTCCCCAGGCCCAAAAATGGCCATATGTCTGGAGACTGGTCCCACGCTCAAAGAGCCAGCAGGGAAAACTATGCCTTGTTCTAAAGCTCTTTGGGAACCGCTTGCGTAGCCCCACACACCTGGGGGCTGCAGGCTTTCCTGCTGCCTTCAGCCTCAAAACCACCCTTTCCCACTTGGCGCCGCGCCAGGCCCAAAAATGGCCATATGTCTGGAGACTGGTCCCACGCCCAAGAGCCAGCAGCGAAAACTATGCCTTGTTCTAAAGCTCTTTGGGAACGGCTTGCGTAGCCCCACAGATCTGCGGGCTGCAGGCTTTCCTGCTGCCTTCAGCCTCAAAACCTCCCTTTCCCACTTGGCCCCGCTCCAGGCACAAAAATGGCCATATGTCTGGAGATTGGTCCCACGCCCAAAGAGCCAGCAGGGAAAACTATGCCTTGTTCTAAAGCTCTTTGGGAACGGCTTGCGTAGCCCCACACACCTGGGGGCTGCAGGCTTTCCTGCTGCCTTCAGCCTCAAAACCACCCATTCCCACATGCCGTCACCCCAGGCCCAAAAATGGCCATATATCTGGAGATTGGTCCCACGCCCAAAGAGCCAGCAGGGAAAACTATGCCTTGTTCTAAAGCTCTTTGGGAACCGCTTCCGTAGCCCCACACACCTGGGGGCTGCAGGCTTTCCTGCTCTCTTCAGCCTCAAAACAACCCTTTCCCACTTGGCGCCGCGCCAGGCCCAAAAATGGCCATATGTCTAGAGATTGGTCCCACGCCAAAAGAGCCAGCAGGGAAAGCTATGCCTTGTTCTAAAGCTCTTTGGGAACCGCTTGCGTAGCCCCACACACCTGGGGGCTGCAGGCTTTCCTGCTGCCTTCAGCCTCAAAACCACCCTTTCCAACTTGGTGTCACGCCAGGCCCAAAAATGGCCATATATCTGGAGATTGGTCCCACGCCCAAAGAGCCAGCAGGGAAAACTATGCCTTGTTCTAAAGCTCTTTGGGAACCGCTTGCGTAGCCCCACAGACCTGGGGGCTGCAGGCTTTCCTGCTCTCTTCAGCCTCAAAACAACCCTTTCCCACTTAGCGCCGCGCCAGGCCCAAAAATGGCCATATGTCTGGAGGTTGGTCCCACGCCCAAAGAGCCAGCAGGGAAAACTATGCCTTGTTCTAAAGCTCTTTGGGAACGGCTTGCGTAGCCCCACAGATCTGCGGGCTGCAGGCTTTCCTGCTGCCTTCAGCCTCAAAACCTCCCTTTCCCACTTGGCCCCGCTCCAGGCACAAAAATGGCCATATGTCTGGAGATTGGTCCCACGCCCAAAGAGCCAGCAGGGAAAACTATGCCTTGTACTAAAGCTCTTTGGGAACGGCTTGCGTAGCCCCACACACCTGGGGGCTGCAGGCTTTCCTGCTGCCTTCAGCCTCAAAACCACCCATTCCCACATGCCGTCACCCCAGGCCCAAAAATGGCCATATATCTGGAGATTGGTCCCACGCCCAAAGAGCCAGCAGGGAAAACTATGCCTTGTTCTAAAGCTCTTTGGGAACCGCTTGCGTAGCCCCACAGACCTGGGGGCTGCAGGCTTTCCTGCTCTCTTCAGCCTCAAAACAACCCTTTCCCACTTAGCGCCGCGCCAGGCCCAAAAATGGCCATATGTCTGGAGGTTGGTCCCACGCCCAAAGAGCCAGCAGGGAAAACTATGCCTTGTTCTAAAGCTCTTTGGGAACCGCTTGCGTAGCCCCACACACCTGGGGGCTGCAGGCTTTCCTGCTGCCTTCAGCCTCAAAACAACACTTTCCCACTTGGCGTCGCGCCAGGCCCAAAAATGGCCATATGTCTGGAGACTGGTCCCACGCCCAAAGAGCCAGCAGGGAAAACTATGCCTTTTTCTAAAGCTCTTTGGGAACCGCTTGCGTAGCCCCACACACCTGGGGGCTGCAGGCTTTCCTGCTGCCTTCAGCCTCAAAACCACCCTTTCCCAAATGGCGTCACGCCAGGCACAAAAATGGCCATATGTCTGGAGACTGGTCCCACGCCCAAAGAGCCAGCAGGGAAAACTATGCCTTGTTCTAAAGCTCTTTGGGAACCGCTTGCGTAGCCCCACACACCTGGGGGCTGCAGGCTTTCCTGCTGCCTTCAGCCTCAAAACCACCCTTTCCCACTTGGCGCCGCGCCAGGCACAAAAATGGACATATGTCTGGAGACTGGTCCCACGCCCAAGAGCCAGCAGGGAAAACTATGCCTTGTTGTAAAGCTCTTTGGGAACCGCTTGCGTAGCCCCACACACCTGGGGGCTGCAGGCTTTCCTGCTGCCTTCAGCCTCAAAACCTCCCTTTCCCACTTGGCCCCGCTCCAGGCACAAAAATGGCCATATGCCTGGAGACTGGTCCCACGCCGAAAGAGCCAGCAGGGAAAACTATGCCTTGTACTAAAGCTCTTTGGGAACGGCTTGCGTAGCCCCACACACCTGGGGGCTGCAGGCTTTCCTGCTGCCTTCAGCCTCAAAACCACCCTTTCCCACATGGCGTCATGCCAGGCACAAAAATGGCCATATGTCTGGAGATTGGTCCCACGCCCAAAGAGCCAGCAGGGAAAACTATGCCTTGTTCTAAAGCTCTTTGGGAACCGCTTGCGTAGCCCCACAGACCTGCGGGCTGCAGGCTTTCCTGCTGCCTTAAGCCTCAAAACCACCCTTTTCCACATGCCGTCACGCCAGGCACAAAAATGGCCATATGTCTGGAGATTGGTCCGACGCCCAAAGAGCCAGCAGGGAAAACTATGCCTTGTTCTAAAGCTCTTTGGGAACCGCTTTCATAGCCCCACAGACCTGGGGGCTGCAGGCTTTCCTGCTGCCTTCAGCCTCAAAACAACCCTTTCCCACTTGGCCCTGCGCCAGGCCCAAAGATGGCCATATGTCTGGAGACTGGTCCCACGCCCAAAGAGCCAGCAGGGAAAACTATGCCTTGTTCTAAAGCTCTTTGGGAACCGCTTGCGTAGCCCCACACACCTGGGGGCTGCAGGCTTTCCTGCTGCCTTCAGCCTCAAAAGCACCCTTTCCCACATGCCGTCACGCCAGGCACAAAAATGGCCATATGTCTGGAGATTGGTCCCACGCCCAAAGAGCCAGCAGGGAAAACTATGCCTTGTTCTAAAGCTCTTTGGGAACCGCTTGCGTGGCCCCACAGACCTGGGGGCTGCAGGCTTTCCTGCTCTCTTCAGCCTCAAAACAACCCTTTCCCACTTGGAGACGCGCCAGGCACAAAAATGGCCATATGTCTAGAGATTGGTCCCACGCCCAAAGAGCCAGCAGGGAAAACTATGCCTTGTTCTAAAGCTCTTTGGGAACCGCTTGCGTAGCCCCACACACCTGGGGGCTGCAGGCTTTCCTGCTCTCTTCAGCCTCAAAACAACCCTTTCCCACTTGGCCCCGCGCCAGGCCCAAAAATGGCCATATGTCTAGAGATTGGTCCCACGCCCAAAGAGCCAGCAGGGAAAACTATGCCTTGTTCTAAAGCTCTTTGGGAACCGCTTGCGTAGCCCCACACACCTGGGGGCTGCAGGCTTTCCTGCTGCCTTCAGCCTCAAAACCACCCTTTCCCACTTGGCGCCGCGCCAGGCACAAAAATGGCCATATGTCTGGAGACTGGTCCCACGCCCAAAGAGCCAGCAGGGAAAACTATGCCTTGTTCTAAAGCTCTTTGGGAACCGCTTGCGTAGCTCCACACACCTGGGGGCTGCAGGCTTTTCTCGCGCTTTCAGCCTCAAAACCACCCTTTCCCTCATGGCATCACGCCAGGCACAAAAATGGCCAGATGTCTGGAGACTGGTCCCACGCCCAAAGAGCCAGCAGGGAAAACTATGCCTTGTTCTAAAGCTCTTTGGGAACCGCTTGCGTAGCCCCACACACCTGGGGGCTGCAGGCTTTCCTGCTGTCTTCAGCCTCAAAACAACCCTTTCCCACATGGCGTCACGCCAGGCAAAAAAATGGCCATATGTCTGGAGACTGGTCCCACGCCCAAAGAGCCAGCAGGGAAAACTATGCCTTGTTCTAAAGCTCTTTGGGAACCGCTTGCGTAGCCCCACACACCTGGGGGCTGCAGGCTTTCCTGCTGCCTTCAGCCTCAAAACCACCCTTTCCCACTTGGAGACGCGCCAGGCCCAAAAATGGCCATATGTCTGGAGACTGGTCCCACGCCCAAAGAGCCAGCAGGGAAAACTATGCCTTGTTCTAAAGCTCTTTGGGAACCGCTTGCGTAGCCCCACACACCTGGGGGCTGCAGGCTTTTCTCGCGCTTTCAGCCTCAAAACCACACTTTCCCTCATGGCATCACGCCAGGCACAAAAATGGCCAGATGTCTGGAGACTGGTCCCTTTCCCAAAGAGCCAGCAGGGAAAACTATGCCTTGTTCTAAAGCTCTTTGGGAACCGCTTGCGTGGCCCCACAGACCTGGGGGCTGCAGGCTTTTCTCGCGCTTTCAGCCTCAAAACCACCCTTTCCCACATGGCGTCGCGCCAGGCACAAAAATGGCCATATGTCTGGAGATTGGTCCCACGCCCAAAGAGCCAGCAGGGAAAACTATGCCTTGTTCTAAAGCTCTTTGGGAATGGCTTGCGTAGCCACACAGACCTGGGGGCTGCAGGCTTTCCTGCTGCCTTCAGCCTCAAAACCACCCTTTCCCACATGCCGTCACCCTAGGCCCAAAAATGGCCATATGTTGGAGATTGGTCCCACGCCGAAAGAGCCAGCAGGGAAAACTGTGCCTTGTACTAAAGCTCTTTGGTAACCGCTTGCGTAGCCCCACACACCTGGGGGCTGCAGGCTTTCCTGCTGCCTTCAGCCTCAAAACCACCCTTTCCCACATGGCGTCACGCCAGGCCCAAAAATGGCCATATGTCTGGAGACTGGTCCCACGCCCAAAGAGCCAGCAGGGAAAACTATGCCTTGTTCTAAAGCTCTTTGGGAACCGCTTGCGTAGACCCACAGACCTGGGGGCTGCAGGATTTCCTGCTGCCTTCAGCCTCAAAACCACCCTTTCCCACTTGGAGACGCGCCAGGCCCAAAAATGGCCATATGTCTGGAGACTGGTCCCACGCCCAAAGAGCCAGCAGGGAAAACTATGCCTTGTTCTAAAGCTCTTTGGGAACCGCTTGCGTAGCCCCACACACCTGGGGGCTGCAGGCTTTTCTCGCGCTTTCAGCCTCAAAACCACACTTTCCCTCATATCATCACGCCAGGCACAAAAATGGCCATATGTCTGGAGATTGGTCCCACGCCCAAAGAGCCAGCAGGGAAAAATATGCCTTGTTCTAAAGCTCTTTGGGAAAGGCTTGCGTAGCCCGACAGACCTGCGGGCTGCAGGCTTTCCTGCTGCCTTAAGCCTCAAAACCACCCTTTCCCACATGCCGTCACGCCAGGCACAAAAATGGCCATATGTCTGGAGATTGGTCCCACGCCCAAAGAGCCAGCAGGGAAAACTATGCCTTGTTCTAAAGCTCTTTTGGAACCGCTTGCATAAGCCCACAGACCTGGGGGCTGCAGGCTTTCCTGCTGCCTTCAGCCTCAAAACAACCCTTTCCCACTTGGTGCCGCGCCAGGCACAAAAATGGCCATATGTCTGGAGACTGGTCCCACGCCCAAAGAGCCAGCAGGGAAAACTATGCCTTGTTCTAAAGCTCTTTGGGAACCGCTTGCGTAGCCCCACACACCTGGGGGCTGCAGGCTTTCCTGCTGCCTTCAGCCTCAAAACCACCCTTTCCCACATTCCGTCACGCCAGGCCCAAAGATGGCCATATGTCTGGAGACTGGTCCCACGCCCAAAGAGCCAGCAGGGAAAACTATGCCTTGTTCTAAAGCTCTTTGGGAACCGCTTGCGTAGCCCCACACACCTGGGGGCTGCAGGCTTTCCTGCTGCCTTCAGCCTCAAAACCACCCTTTCCCACTTGGCGCCGCGCCAGGCCCAAAGATGGCCATATGTCTGGAGACTGGTCCCACGCCCAAAGAGCCAGCAGGGAAAACTATGCCTTGTTCTAAAGCTCTTTGGGAACCGCTTGCGTAGCCCCAGAGACCTGCGGGCTGCAGGCTTTCCAGCTGCCTTAAGCCTCAAAAACACCCTTTCCCACATGCCGTCACGCCAGGCACAAAAATGGCCATATGTCTGGAGATTGGTCCCACGCCCAAAGAGCCAGCAGGGAAAACTATGCCTTGTTCTAAAGCTCTTTGGGAACCGCTTGCGTGGCCCCACAGACCTGGGGGCTGCAGGCTATCCTGCTGCCTTCAGCCTCAAAACCACCCTTTCCCACTTGGAGACGCGCCAGGCACAAAAATGGCCATATGTCTAGAGATTGGTCCCACGCCCAAAGAGCCAGCAGGGAAAACTATGCCTTGTTCTAAAGCTCTTTGGGAACCGCTTGCGTAGTCCCACACACCTGGGGGCTGCAGGTTTCCTGATGCCTTCAGCCTCAAAACCACCCTTTCCCACTTGGCGCCGCGCCAGGCACAAAAATGGCCATATGTCTGGAGACTGGTCCCACGCCCAAAGAGCCAGCAGGGAAAACTATGCCTTGTTCTAAAGCTCTTTGGGAACCGCTTGCGTAGCCCCACACACCTGGGGGCTGCAGGCTTTTCTCGCGCTTTCAGCCTCAAAACCACCCTTTCCCTCATGGCATCACGCCAGGCCCAAAAATGGCCATATGTCTGGAGACTGGTCCCACGCCCAAAGAGCCAGCAGGGAAAACTATGCCTTGTTCTAAAGCTCTTTGGGAACCGCTTGCGTAGCCCCACACACCTGGGGGCTGCAGGCTTTTCTGGCACCTTCAGCCTCAAAACCACCCTTTCCCACATGGCGTCACGCCAGGCACAAAAATGGCCATATATCTGGAGACTGGTCCCACGCCCAAAGAGCCAGCAGGGAAAACTATGCCTTGTTCTAAAGCTCTTTGGGAATGGCTTGCGTAGCCCCACAGACCTGGGGGCTGCAGGCTTTCCTGCTGCCTTCAGCCTCAAAACCACCCTTTCCCACTTGGCGCCGCGCCAGGCCCAAAAATGGCCATATGTCTGGAGACTGGTCCCACGCCCAAAGAGCCAGCAGGGAAAAATATGCCTTGTTCTAAAGCTCTTTGGGAACGGCTTGCGTAGCCCCACAGACCTGGGGGCTGCAGGATTTCCTGCTGCCTTCAGCCTCAAAACCACCCTTTCCCACTTGGAGACGCGCCAGGCCCAAAAATGGCCATATGTCTGGAGACTGGTCCCACGCCCAAAGAGCCAGCAGGGAAAACTATGCCTTGTTCTAAAGCTCTTTGGGAACCGCTTGCGTAGCCCCACACACCTGGGGGCTGCAGGCTTTTCTCGCGCTTTCAGCCTCAAAACCACACTTTCCCTCATGGCATCACGCCAGGCACAAAAATGGCCAGATGTCTGGAGACTGGTCCCACGCCCAAAGAGCCAGCAGGGAAAACTATGCCTTGTTCTAAAGCTCTTTGGGAACCGCTTGCGTAGCCCCACAGACCTGGGGGCTGCAGGCTTTCCTGCTGCCTTCAGCCTCAAAACCACCCTTTCCCACATGCCGTCACCCTAGGCCCAAAAATGGCCATATGTTGGAGATTGGTCCCACGCCCAAAGAGCCAGCAGGGAAAACTATGCCTTGTTCTAAAGCTCTTTGGGAACCGCTTGCATAGCCCCACAGACCTGGAGGCTGCAGGCTTTCCTGCTCTCTTCAGCCTCAAAACCACCCTTTCCCACTTGGCGCCGCGCCAGGCAGAAAAATGGTCATATGTCTGGAGACTGGTCCCACGCCCAAAGAGCCAGCAGGGAAAACTATGCCTTGTTCTAAAGCTCTTTGGGAACCGCTTGCGTAGCCCCAGAGACCTGCGGGCTGCAGGCTTTCCAGCTGCCTTAAGCCTCAAAAACACCCTTTCCCACATGCCGTCACGCCAGGCACAAAAATGGCCATATGTCTGGAGATTGGTCCCACGCCCAAAGAGCCAGCAGGGAAAACTATGCCTTGTTCTAAAGCTCTTTGGGAACCGCTTGCGTGGCCCCACAGACCTGGGGGCTGCAGGCTTTCCTGCTCTCTTCAGCCTCAAAACAACCCTTTCCCACTTGGAGACGCGCCAGGCACAAAAATGGCCATATGTCTAGAGATTGGTCCCACGCCCAAAGAGCCAGCAGGGAAAACTATGCCTTGTTCTAAAGCTCTTTGGGAACCGCTTGCGTAGCCCCACACACCTGGGGGCTGCAGGTTTCCTGATGCCTTCAGCCTCAAAACCACCCTTTCCCACTTGGCGCCGTGCCAGGCACAAAAATGGCCATATGTCTGGAGACTGGTCCCACGCCCAAAGAGCCAGCAGGGAAAAATATGCCTTGTTCTAAAGCTCTTTGGGAACGGCTTGCGTAGCCCCACAGACCTGGGGGCTGCAGGATTTCCTGCTGCCTTCAGCCTCAAAACCACCCTTTCCCACTTGGAGACGCGCCAGGCCCAAAAATGGCCATATGTCTGGAGACTGGTCCCACGCCCAAAGAGCCAGCAGGGAAAACTATGCCTTGTTCTAAAGCTCTTTGGGAACCGCTTGCGTAGCCCCACACACCTGGGGGCTGCAGGCTTTTCTCGCGCTTTCAGCCTCAAAACCACACTTTCCCTCATGGCATCACGCCAGGCACAAAAATGGCCAGATGTCTGGAGACTGGTCCCACGCCCAAAGAGCCAGCAGGGAAAACTATGCCTTGTTCTAAAGCTCTTTGGGAACCGCTTGCGTAGCCCCACAGACCTGGGGGCTGCAGGCTTTCCTGCTGCCTTCAGCCTCAAAACCACCCTTTCCCACATGCCGTCACCCTAGGCCCAAAAATGGCCATATGTTGGAGATTGGTCCCACGCCCAAAGAGCCAGCAGGGAAAACTATGCCTTGTTCTAAAGCTCTTTGGGAACCGCTTGCATAGCCCCACAGACCTGGAGGCTGCAGGCTTTCCTGCTCTCTTCAGCCTCAAAACCACCCTTTCCCACTTGGCGCCGCGCCAGGCAGAAAAATGGTCATATGTCTGGAGACTGGTCCCACGCCCAAAGAGCCAGCAGGGAAAACTATGCCTTGTTCTAAAGCTCTTTGGGAACCGCTTGCGTAGCCCCAGAGACCTGCGGGCTGCAGGCTTTCCAGCTGCCTTAAGCCTCAAAAACACCCTTTCCCACATGCCGTCACGCCAGGCACAAAAATGGCCATATGTCTGGAGATTGGTCCCACGCCCAAAGAGCCAGCAGGGAAAACTATGCCTTGTTCTAAAGCTCTTTGGGAACCGCTTGCGTGGCCCCACAGACCTGGGGGCTGCAGGCTTTCCTGCTCTCTTCAGCCTCAAAACAACCCTTTCCCACTTGGAGACGCGCCAGGCACAAAAATGGCCATATGTCTAGAGATTGGTCCCACGCCCAAAGAGCCAGC